>NW_027142575.1:0-400356 GCF_026170545.1 Melanerpes formicivorus | reverse complement strand
ATAAGGTAGGGAAGAATTCTAAGGATCATTTTGACTGCCTCCAGAAGTTAGATCAGATGGCAAATTGGATTTGGTGCTAGGTCTTTCCCTTTAGGTTTTACCCCAACAATATTTTCATTAGTTTCGCTCACTCTCGAAATCAAGCATTTTACAGCAGGTTGGAGCAGCCTGTATCTCAGCACAGGAATAAGGTAGGGAAGAATTCTAAGGATCATTTTGACTGCCTCCAGAAGTTAGATCAGATGGCAAATTGGATTTGGTGCTAGGTCTTTCCCTTTAGGTTTTACCCCAACAATGTTTTCATTAGTTTCGCTCACTCTCGAAATCAAGCATTTTACAGCAGGTTGGAGCAGCCTGTATCTCAGCACAGGAATAAGGTAGGGAAGAATTCTAAGGATCATTTTGACTGCCTCCAGAAGTTAGATCAGATGGCAAATTGGATTTGGTGCTAGGTCTTTCCCTTTAGGTTTTACCCCAACAATGTTTTCATTAGTTTCGCTCACTCTCGAAATCAAGCATTTTACAGCAGGTTGGAGCAGCCTGTATCTCAGCACAGTAATAAGGTACGGAAGAATTCAAATACTCATTTTGACTGCCTCCAGAAGTTAGATCAGATGGCAAATTGGATTTGGTGCTAGGTCTTTCCCTTTAGGTTTTACCCCAACAATGTTTTCATTAGTTTCGCTCACTCTCGAAATCAAGCATTTTACAGCAGGTTGGAGCAGCCTGTATCTCAGCACAGGAATAAGGTAGGGAAGAATTCAAATACTCATTTTGACTGCCTCCAGAAGTTAGATCAGATGGCCAATGGAATTTGGTGCTAGGTCTTTCCCTTTAGGTTTTACCCCAACAATGTTTTCATTAGTTTCGCTCACTCTCGAAATCAAGCATTTTACAGCAGGTTGGAGCAGCCTGTATCTCAGCACAGGAATAAGGTAGGGAAGAATTCTAAGGATCATTTTGACTGCCTCCAGAAGTTAGATCAGATGGCAAATTGGATTTGGTGCTAGGTCTTTCCCTTTAGGTTTTACCCCAACAATGTTTTCATTAGTTTCGCTCACTCTCGAAATCAAGCATTTTACAGCAGGTTGGAGCAGCCTGTATCTCAGCACAGGAATAAGGTAGGGAAGAATTCTAAGGATCATTTTGACTGCCTCCAGAAGTTAGATCAGATGGCAAATTGGATTTGGTGCTAGGTCTTTCCCTTTAGGTTTTACCCCAACAATGTTTTCATTAGTTTCGCTCACTCTCGAAATCAAGCATTTTACAGCAGGTTGGAGCAGCCTGTATCTCAGCACAGGAATAAGGTAGGGAAGAATTCTAAGGATCATTTTGACTGCCTCCAGAAGTTAGATCAGATGGCCAATGCAATTTGGTGCTAGGCCTTTCCCTTTAGGTTTTACCCCAACAATGTTTTCATTAGTTTCGCTCACTCTCGAAATCAAGCATTTTACAGCAGGTTGGAGCAGCCTGTATCTCAGCACAGGAATAAGGTAGGGAAGAATTCTAAGGATCATTTTGACTGCCTCCAGAAGTTAGATCAGATGGCCAATGCAATTTGGTGCTAGGTCTTTCCCTTTAGGTTTTACCCCAACAATGTTTTCATTAGTTTCGCTCACTCTCGAAATCAAGCATTTTACAGCAGGTTGGAGCAGCCTGTATCTCAGCACAGGAATAAGGTAGGGAAGAATTCTAAGGATCATTTTGACTGCCTCCAGAAGTTAGATCAGATGGCCAATGCAATTTGGTGCTAGGCCTTTCCCTTTAGGTTTTACCCCAACAATGTTTTCATTAGTTTCGCTCACTCTCGAAATCAAGCATTTTACAGCAGGTTGGAGCAGCCTGTATCTCAGCACAGGAATAAGGTAGGGAAGAATTCTAAGGATCATTTTGACTGCCTCCAGAAGTTAGATCAGATGGCCAATGCAATTTGGCGCTAGGCCTTTCCCTTTAGGTTTTACCCCAACAATGTTTTCATTAGTTTCGCTCACTCTCGAAATCAAGCATTTTACAGCAGGTTGGAGCAGCCTGTATCTCAGCACAGGAATAAGGTAGGGAAGAATTCTAAGGATCATTTTGACTGCCTCCAGAAGTTAGATCAGATGGCAAATTGGATTTGGTGCTAGGTCTTTCCCTTTAGGTTTTACCCCAACAATGTTTTCATTAGTTTCGCTCACTCTCGAAATCAAGCATTTTACAGCAGGTTGGAGCAGCCTGTATCTCAGCACAGGAATAAGGTAGGGAAGAATTCAAATGCTCATTTTGACTGCCTCCAGAAGTTAGATCAGATGGCAAATTGGATTTGGTGCTAGGTCTTTCCCTTTAGGTTTTACCCCAACAATGTTTTCATTAGTTTCGCTCACTCTCGAAATCAAGCATTTTACAGCAGGTTGGAGCAGCCTGTATCTCAGCACAGGAATAAGGTAGGGAAGAATTCTAAGGATCATTTTGACTGCCTCCAGAAGTTAGATCAGATGGCCAATGCAATTTGGTGCTAGGCCTTTCCCTTTAGGTTTTACCCCAACAATGTTTTCATTAGTTTCGCTCACTCTCGAAATCAAGCATTTTACAGCAGGTTGGAGCAGCCTGTATCTCAGCACAGGAATAAGGTAGGGAAGAATTCTAAGGATCATTTTGACTGCCTCCAGAAGTTAGATCAGATGGCAAATTGGATTTGGTGCTAGGTCTTTCCCTTTAGGTTTTACCCCAACAATGTTTTCATTAGTTTCGCTCACTCTCGAAATCAAGCATTTTACAGCAGGTTGGAGCAGCCTGTATCTCAGCACAGGAATAAGGTACGGAAGAATTCAAATACTCATTTTGACTGCCTCCAGAAGTTAGATCAGATGGCAAATTGGATTTGGTGCTAGGTCTTTCCCTTTAGGTTTTACCCCAACAATGTTTTCATTAGTTTCGCTCACTCTCGAAATCAAGCATTTTACAGCAGGTTGGAACAGCCTGTATCTCAGCACAGGAATAAGGTAGGGAAGAATTCAAATACTCATTTTGACTGCCTCCAGAAGTTAGATCAGATGGCCAATGCAATTTGGTGCTAGGCCTTTCCCTTTAGGTTTTACCCCAACAATGTTTTCATTAGTTTCGCTCACTCTCGAAATCAAGCATTTTACAGCAGGTTGGAGCAGCCTGTATCTCAGCACAGGAATAAGGTAGGGAAGAATTCAAATACTCATTTTGACTGCCTCCAGAAGTTAGATCAGATGGCCAATGGAATTTGGTGCTAGGTCTTTCCCTTTAGGTTTTACCCCAACAATGTTTTCATTAGTTTCGATCACTCTCGAAATCAAGCATTTTACAGCAGGTTGGAGCAGCCTGTATCTCAGCACAGGAATAAGGTAGGGAAGAATTCTAAGGATCATTTTGACTGCCTCCAGAAGTTAGATCAGATGGCAAATTGGATTTGGTGCTAGGTCTTTCCCTTTAGGTTTTACCCCAACAATGTTTTCATTAGTTTCGCTCACTCTCGAAATCAAGCATTTTACAGCAGGTTGGAGCAGCCTGTATCTCAGCACAGGAATAAGGTAGGGAAGAATTCTAAGGATCATTTTGACTGCCTCCAGAAGTTAGATCAGATGGCAAATTGGATTTGGTGCTAGGTCTTTCCCTTTAGGTTTTACCCCAACAATGTTTTCATTAGTTTCGCTCACTCTCGAAATCAAGCATTTTACAGCAGGTTGGAGCAGCCTGTATCTCAGCACAGGAATAAGGTAGGGAAGAATTCTAAGGATCATTTTGACTGCCTCCAGAAGTTAGATCAGATGGCCAATGCAATTTGGTGCTAGGCCTTTCCCTTTAGGTTTTACCCCAACAATGTTTTCATTAGTTTCGCTCACTCTCGAAATCAAGCATTTTACAGCAGGTTGGAGCAGCCTGTATCTCAGCACAGGAATAAGGTAGGGAAGAATTCTAAGGATCATTTTGACTGCCTCCAGAAGTTAGATCAGATGGCCAATGCAATTTGGTGCTAGGTCTTTCCCTTTAGGTTTTACCCCAACAATGTTTTCATTAGTTTCGCTCACTCTCGAAATCAAGCATTTTACAGCAGGTTGGAGCAGCCTGTATCTCAGCACAGGAATAAGGTAGGGAAGAATTCTAAGGATCATTTTGACTGCCTCCAGAAGTTAGATCAGATGGCCAATGCAATTTGGTGCTAGGCCTTTCCCTTTAGGTTTTACCCCAACAATGTTTTCATTAGTTTCGCTCACTCTCGAAATCAAGCATTTTACAGCAGGTTGGAGCAGCCTGTATCTCAGCACAGGAATAAGGTAGGGAAGAATTCTAAGGATCATTTTGACTGCCTCCAGAAGTTAGATCAGATGGCAAATTGGATTTGGTGCTAGGTCTTTCCCTTTAGGTTTTACCCCAACAATGTTTTCATTAGTTTCGCTCACTCTCGAAATCAAGCATTTTACAGCAGGTTGGAGCAGCCTGTATCTCAGCACAGGAATAAGGTAGGGAAGAATTCAAATGCTCATTTTGACTGCCTCCAGAAGTTAGATCAGATGGCAAATTGGATTTGGTGCTAGGTCTTTCCCTATAGGTTTTACCCCAACAATGTTTTCATTAGTTTCGCTCACTCTCGAAATCAAGCATTTTACAGCAGGTTGGAGCAGCCTGTATCTCAGCACAGGAATAAGGTAGGGAAGAATTCTAAGGATCATTTTGACTGCCTCCAGAAGTTAGATCAGATGGCCAATGCAATTTGGTGCTAGGTCTTTCCCTTTAGGTTTTACCCCAACAATGTTTTCATTAGTTTCGCTCACTCTCGAAATCAAGCATTTTACAGCAGGTTGGAGCAGCCTGTATCTCAGCACAGGAATAAGGTAGGGAAGAATTCTAAGGATCATTTTGACTGCCTCCAGAAGTTAGATCAGATGGCCAATGCAATTTGGTGCTAGGCCTTTCCCTTTAGGTTTTACCCCAACAATGTTTTCATTAGTTTCGCTCACTCTCGAAATCAAGCATTTTACAGCAGGTTGGAGCAGCCTGTATCTCAGCACAGGAATAAGGTAGGGAAGAATTCTAAGGATCATTTTGACTGCCTCCAGAAGTTAGATCAGATGGCCAATGCAATTTGGTGCTAGGTCTTTCCCTTTAGGTTTTACCCCAACAATGTTTTCATTAGTTTCGCTCACTCTCGAAATCAAGCATTTTACAGCAGGTTGGAGCAGCCTGTATCTCAGCACAGGAATAAGGTAGGGAAGAATTCTAAGGATCATTTTGACTGCCTCCAGAAGTTAGATCAGATGGCCAATGCAATTTGGTGCTAGGCCTTTCCCTTTAGGTTTTACCCCAACAATGTTTTCATTAGTTTCGCTCACTCTCGAAATCAAGCATTTTACAGCAGGTTGGAGCAGCCTGTATCTCAGCACAGGAATAAGGTAGGGAAGAATTCTAAGGATCATTTTGACTGCCTCCAGAAGTTAGATCAGATGGCCAATGCAATTTGGTGCTAGGTCTTTCCCTTTAGGTTTTACCCCAACAATGTTTTCATTAGTTTCGCTCACTCTCGAAATCAAGCATTTTACAGCAGGTTGGAGCAGCCTGTATCTCAGCACAGGAATAAGGTAGGGAAGAATTCAAATACTCATTTTGACTGCCTCCAGAAGTTAGATCAGATGGCCAATGCAATTTGGTGCTAGGCTTTTCCCTTTAGGTTTTACCCCAACAATGTTTTCATTAGTTTCGCTCACTCTCGAAATCAAGCATTTTACAGCAGGTTGGAGCAGCCTGTATCTCAGCACAGGAATAAGGTAGGGAAGAATTCTAAGGATCATTTTGACTGCCTCCAGAAGTTAGATCAGATGGCCAATGCAATTTGGTGCTAGGTCTTTCCCTTTAGGTTTTACCCCAACAATGTTTTCATTAGTTTCGCTCACTCTCGAAATCAAGCATTTTACAGCAGGTTGGAGCAGCCTGTATCTCAGCACAGGAATAAGGTAGGGAAGAATTCTAAGGATCATTTTGACTGCCTCCAGAAGTTAGATCAGATGGCCAATGCAATTTGGTGCTAGGCCTTTCCCTTTAGGTTTTACCCCAACAATGTTTTCATTAGTTTCGCTCACTCTCGAAATCAAGCATTTTACAGCAGGTTGGAGCAGCCTGTATCTCAGCACAGGAATAAGGTAGGGAAGAATTCTAAGGATCATTTTGACTGCCTCCAGAAGTTAGATCAGATGGCCAATGCAATTTGGTGCTAGGTCTTTCCCTTTAGGTTTTACCCCAACAATGTTTTCATTAGTTTCGCTCACTCTCGAAATCAAGCATTTTACAGCAGGTTGGAGCAGCCTGTATCTCAGCACAGGAATAAGGTAGGGAAGAATTCTAAGGATCATTTTGACTGCCTCCAGAAGTTAGATCAGATGGCCAATGCAATTTGGTGCTAGGCCTTTCCCTTTAGGTTTTACCCCAACAATGTTTTCATTAGTTTCGCTCACTCTCGAAATCAAGCATTTTACAGCAGGTTGGAGCAGCCTGTATCTCAGCACAGGAATAAGGTAGGGAAGAATTCAAATGCTCATTTTGACTGCCTCCAGAAGTTAGATCAGATGGCAAATTGGATTTGGTGCTAGGTCTTTCCCTTTAGGTTTTACCCCAACAATGTTTTCATTAGTTTCGCTCACTCTCGAAATCAAGCATTTTACAGCAGGTTGGAGCAGCCTGTATCTCAGCACAGGAATAAGGTAGGGAAGAATTCTAAGGCTCATTTTGACTGCCTCCAGAAGTTAGATCAGATGGCAAATTGGATTTGGTGCTAGGTCTTTCCCTTTAGGTTTTACCCCAACAATGTTTTCATTAGTTTCGCTCACTCTCGAAATCAAGCATTTTACAGCAGGTTGGAGCAGCCTGTATCTCAGCACAGGAATAAGGTAGGGAAGAATTCTAAGGATCATTTTGACTGCCTCCAGAAGTTAGATCAGATGGCCAATGCAATTTGGTGCTAGGCCTTTCCCTTTAGGTTTTACCCCAACAATGTTTTCATTAGTTTCGCTCACTCTCGAAATCAAGCATTTTACAGCAGGTTGGAGCAGCCTGTATCTCAGCACAGGAATAAGGTAGGGAAGAATTCTAAGGATCATTTTGACTGCCTCCAGAAGTTAGATCAGATGGCCAATGCAATTTGGTGCTAGGTCTTTCCCTTTAGGTTTTACCCCAACAATGTTTTCATTAGTTTCGCTCACTCTCGAAATCAAGCATTTTACAGCAGGTTGGAGCAGCCTGTATCTCAGCACAGGAATAAGGTAGGGAAGAATTCTAAGGATCATTTTGACTGCCTCCAGAAGTTAGATCAGATGGCCAATGCAATTTGGTGCTAGGCCTTTCCCTTTAGGTTTTACCCCAACAATGTTTTCATTAGTTTCGCTCACTCTCGAAATCAAGCATTTTACAGCAGGTTGGAGCAGCCTGTATCTCAGCACAGGAATAAGGTAGGGAAGAATTCTAAGGATCATTTTGACTGCCTCCAGAAGTTAGATCAGATGGCAAATTGGATTTGGTGCTAGGTCTTTCCCTTTAGGTTTTACCCCAACAATGTTTTCATTAGTTTCGCTCACTCTCGAAATCAAGCATTTTACAGCAGGTTGGAGCAGCCTGTATCTCAGCACAGGAATAAGGTAGGGAAGAATTCTAAGGATCATTTTGACTGCCTCCAGAAGTTAGATCAGATGGCAAATTGGATTTGGTGCTAGGTCTTTCCCTTTAGGTTTTACCCCAACAATGTTTTCATTAGTTTCGCTCACTCTCGAAATCAAGCATTTTACAGCAGGTTGGAGCAGCCTGTATCTCAGCACAGGAATAAGGTAGGGAAGAATTCAAATACTCATTTTGACTGCCTCCAGAAGTTAGATCAGATGGCCAATGCAATTTGGTGCTAGGCTTTTCCCTTTAGGTTTTACCCCAACAATGTTTTCATTAGTTTCGCTCACTCTCGAAATCAAGCATTTTACAGCAGGTTGGAGCAGCCTGTATCTCAGCACAGTAATAAGGTAGGGAAGAATTCAAAAACTCATTTTGACTGCCTCCAGAAGTTAGATCAGATGGCCAATGGAATTTGGTGCTAGGTCTTTCCCTTTAGGTTTTACCCCAACAATGTTTTCATTAGTTTCGCTCACTCTCGAAATCAAGCATTTTACAGCAGGTTGGAGCAGCCTGTATCTCAGCACAGGAATAAGGTAGGGAAGAATTCTAAGGATCATTTTGACTGCCTCCAGAAGTTAGATCAGATGGCAAATTGGATTTGGTGCTAGGTCTTTCCCTTTAGGTTTTACCCCAACAATGTTTTCATTAGTTTCGCTCACTCTCGAAATCAAGCATTTTACAGCAGGTTGGAGCAGCCTGTATCTCAGCACAGGAATAAGGTAGGGAAGAATTCTAAGGATCATTTTGACTGCCTCCAGAAGTTAGATCAGATGGCAAATTGGATTTGGTGCTAGGTCTTTCCCTTTAGGTTTTACCCCAACAATGTTTTCATTAGTTTCGCTCACTCTCGAAATCAAGCATTTTACAGCAGGTTGGAGCAGCCTGTATCTCAGCACAGGAATAAGGTAGGGAAGAATTCAAATGCTCATTTTGACTGCCTCCAGAAGTTAGATCAGATGGCCAATGCAATTTGGCGCTAGGCCTTTCCCTTTAGGTTTTACCCCAACAATGTTTTCATTAGTTTCGCTCACTCTCGAAATCAAGCATTTTACAGCAGGTTGGAGCAGCCTGTATCTCAGCACAGGAATAAGGTAGGGAAGAATTCTAAGGATCATTTTGACTGCCTCCAGAAGTTAGATCAGATGGCCAATGCAATTTGGTGCTAGGTCTTTCCCTTTAGGTTTTACCCCAACAATGTTTTCATTAGTTTCGCTCACTCTCGAAATCAAGCATTTTACAGCAGGTTGGAGCAGCCTGTATCTCAGCACAGGAATAAGGTAGGGAAGAATTCTAAGGATCATTTTGACTGCCTCCAGAAGTTAGATCAGATGGCCAATGCAATTTGGCGCTAGGCCTTTCCCTTTAGGTTTTACCCCAACAATATTTTCATTAGTTTCGCTCACTCTCGAAATCAAGCATTTTACAGCAGGTTGGAGCAGCCTGTATCTCAGCACAGGAATAAGGTAGGGAAGAATTCTAAGGATCATTTTGACTGCCTCCAGAAGTTAGATCAGATGGCAAATTGGATTTGGTGCTAGGTCTTTCCCTTTAGGTTTTACCCCAACAATGTTTTCATTAGTTTCGCTCACTCTCGAAATCAAGCATTTTACAGCAGGTTGGAGCAGCCTGTATCTCAGCACAGGAATAAGGTAGGGAAGAATTCAAATGCTCATTTTGACTGCCTCCAGAAGTTAGATCAGATGGCAAATTGGATTTGGTGCTAGGTCTTTCCCTTTAGGTTTTACCCCAACAATGTTTTCATTAGTTTCGCTCACTCTCGAAATCAAGCATTTTACAGCAGGTTGGAGCAGCCTGTATCTCAGCACAGGAATAAGGTAGGGAAGAATTCTAAGGATCATTTTGACTGCCTCCAGAAGTTAGATCAGATGGCCAATGCAATTTGGTGCTAGGTCTTTCCCTTTAGGTTTTACCCCAACAATGTTTTCATTAGTTTCGCTCACTCTCGAATTCAAGCATTTTCAAGCAGGTTGGAGCAGCCTGTATCTCAGCACAGGAATAAGGTAGGGAAGAATTCTAAGGATCATTTTGACTGCCTCCAGAAGTTAGATCAGATGGCCAATGCAATTTGGTGCTAGGCCTTTCCCTTTAGGTTTTACCCCAACAATGTTTTCATTAGTTTCGCTCACTCTCGAAATCAAGCATTTTACAGCAGGTTGGAGCAGCCTGTATCTCAGCACAGGAATAAGGTAGGGAAGAATTCTAAGGATCATTTTGACTGCCTCCAGAAGTTAGATCAGATGGCCAATGCAATTTGGTGCTAGGTCTTTCCCTTTAGGTTTTACCCCAACAATGTTTTCATTAGTTTCGCTCACTCTCGAAATCAAGCATTTTACAGCAGGTTGGAGCAGCCTGTATCTCAGCACAGGAATAAGGTAGGGAAGAATTCTAAGGATCATTTTGACTGCCTCCAGAAGTTAGATCAGATGGCCAATGCAATTTGGTGCTAGGCCTTTCCCTTTAGGTTTTACCCCAACAATGTTTTCATTAGTTTCGCTCACTCTCGAAATCAAGCATTTTACAGCAGGTTGGAGCAGCCTGTATCTCAGCACAGGAATAAGGTAGGGAAGAATTCTAAGGATCATTTTGACTGCCTCCAGAAGTTAGATCAGATGGCCAATGCAATTTGGTGCTAGGCCTTTCCCTTTAGGTTTTACCCCAACAATGTTTTCATTAGTTTCGCTCACTCTCGAAATCAAGCATTTTACAGCAGGTTGGAGCAGCCTGTATCTCAGCACAGGAATAAGGTAGGGAAGAATTCTAAGGATCATTTTGACTGCCTCCAGAAGTTAGATCAGATGGCCAATGCAATTTGGTGCTAGGTCTTTCCCTTTAGGTTTTACCCCAACAATGTTTTCATTAGTTTCGCTCACTCTCGAAATCAAGCATTTTACAGCAGGTTGGAGCAGCCTGTATCTCAGCACAGGAATAAGGTAGGGAAGAATTCAAATACTCATTTTGACTGCCTCCAGAAGTTAGATCAGATGGCCAATGCAATTTGGTGCTAGGCTTTTCCCTTTAGGTTTTACCCCAACAATGTTTTCATTAGTTTCGCTCACTCTCGAAATCAAGCATTTTACAGCAGGTTGGAGCAGCCTGTATCTCAGCACAGGAATAAGGTAGGGAAGAATTCTAAGGATCATTTTGACTGCCTCCAGAAGTTAGATCAGATGGCCAATGGAATTTGGTGCTAGGTCTTTCCCTTTAGGTTTTACCCCAACAATGTTTTCATTAGTTTCGCTCACTCTCGAAATCAAGCATTTTACAGCAGGTTGGAGCAGCCTGTATCTCAGCACAGGAATAAGGTAGGGAAGAATTCTAAGGATCATTTTGACTGCCTCCAGAAGTTAGATCAGATGGCCAATGCAATTTGGCGCTAGGCCTTTCCCTTTAGGTTTTACCCCAACAATGTTTTCATTAGTTTCGCTCACTCTCGAAATCAAGCATTTTACAGCAGGTTGGAGCAGCCTGTATCTCAGCACAGGAATAAGGTAGGGAAGAATTCTAAGGATCATTTTGACTGCCTCCAGAAGTTAGATCAGATGGCAAATTGGATTTGGTGCTAGGTCTTTCCCTTTAGGTTTTACCCCAACAATGTTTTCATTAGTTTCGCTCACTCTCGAAATCAAGCATTTTACAGCAGGTTGGAGCAGCCTGTATCTCAGCACAGGAATAAGGTAGGGAAGAATTCAAATACTCATTTTGACTGCCTCCAGAAGTTAGATCAGATGGCAAATTGGATTTGGTGCTAGGTCTTTCCCTTTAGGTTTTACCCCAACAATGTTTTCATTAGTTTCGCTCACTCTCGAAATCAAGCATTTTACAGCAGGTTGGAGCAGCCTGTATCTCAGCACAGGAATAAGGTAGGGAAGAATTCAAATACTCATTTTGACTGCCTCCAGAAGTTAGATCAGATGGCCAATGGAATTTGGTGCTAGGTCTTTCCCTTTAGGTTTTACCCCAACAATGTTTTCATTAGTTTCGCTCACTCTCGAAATCAAGCATTTTACAGCAGGTTGGAGCAGCCTGTATCTCAGCACAGGAATAAGGTAGGGAAGAATTCTAAGGATCATTTTGACTGCCTCCAGAAGTTAGATCAGATGGCAAATTGGATTTGGTGCTAGGTCTTTCCCTTTAGGTTTTACCCCAACAATGTTTTCATTAGTTTCGCTCACTCTCGAAATCAAGCATTTTACAGCAGGTTGGAGCAGCCTGTATCTCAGCACAGGAATAAGGTAGGGAAGAATTCTAAGGATCATTTTGACTGCCTCCAGAAGTTAGATCAGATGGCAAATTGGATTTGGTGCTAGGTCTTTCCCTTTAGGTTTTACCCCAACAATGTTTTCATTAGTTTCGCTCACTCTCGAAATCAAGCATTTTACAGCAGGTTGGAGCAGCCTGTATCTCAGCACAGGAATAAGGTAGGGAAGAATTCTAAGGATCATTTTGACTGCCTCCAGAAGTTAGATCAGATGGCAAATTGGATTTGGTGCTAGGTCTTTCCCTTTAGGTTTTACCCCAACAATGTTTTCATTAGTTTCGCTCACTCTCGAAATCAAGCATTTTACAGCAGGTTGGAGCAGCCTGTATCTCAGCACAGGAATAAGGTAGGGAAGAATTCTAAGGATCATTTTGACTGCCTCCAGAAGTTAGATCAGATGGCCAATGGAATTTGGTGCTAGGTCTTTCCCTTTAGGTTTTACCCCAACAATGTTTTCATTAGTTTCGCTCACTCTCGAAATCAAGCATTTTACAGCAGGTTGGAGCAGCCTGTATCTCAGCACAGGAATAAGGTAGGGAAGAATTCTAAGGATCATTTTGACTGCCTCCAGAAGTTAGATCAGATGGCCAATGCAATTTGGCGCTAGGCCTTTCCCTTTAGGTTTTACCCCAACAATGTTTTCATTAGTTTCGCTCACTCTCGAAATCAAGCATTTTACAGCAGGTTGGAGCAGCCTGTATCTCAGCACAGGAATAAGGTAGGGAAGAATTCTAAGGATCATTTTGACTGCCTCCAGAAGTTAGATCAGATGGCAAATTGGATTTGGTGCTAGGTCTTTCCCTTTAGGTTTTACCCCAACAATGTTTTCATTAGTTTCGCTCACTCTCGAAATCAAGCATTTTACAGCAGGTTGGAGCAGCCTGTATCTCAGCACAGGAATAAGGTAGGGAAGAATTCAAATACTCATTTTGACTGCCTCCAGAAGTTAGATCAGATGGCAAATTGGATTTGGTGCTAGGTCTTTCCCTTTAGGTTTTACCCCAACAATGTTTTCATTAGTTTCGCTCACTCTCGAAATCAAGCATTTTACAGCAGGTTGGAGCAGCCTGTATCTCAGCACAGGAATAAGGTAGGGAAGAATTCAAATACTCATTTTGACTGCCTCCAGAAGTTAGATCAGATGGCCAATGGAATTTGGTGCTAGGTCTTTCCCTTTAGGTTTTACCCCAACAATGTTTTCATTAGTTTCGCTCACTCTCGAAATCAAGCATTTTACAGCAGGTTGGAGCAGCCTGTATCTCAGCACAGGAATAAGGTAGGGAAGAATTCTAAGGATCATTTTGACTGCCTCCAGAAGTTAGATCAGATGGCAAATTGGATTTGGTGCTAGGTCTTTCCCTTTAGGTTTTACCCCAACAATGTTTTCATTAGTTTCGCTCACTCTCGAAATCAAGCATTTTACAGCAGGTTGGAGCAGCCTGTATCTCAGCACAGGAATAAGGTAGGGAAGAATTCTAAGGATCATTTTGACTGCCTCCAGAAGTTAGATCAGATGGCAAATTGGATTTGGTGCTAGGTCTTTCCCTTTAGGTTTTACCCCAACAATGTTTTCATTAGTTTCGCTCACTCTCGAAATCAAGCATTTTACAGCAGGTTGGAGCAGCCTGTATCTCAGCACAGGAATAAGGTAGGGAAGAATTCTAAGGATCATTTTGACTGCCTCCAGAAGTTAGATCAGATGGCAAATTGGATTTGGTGCTAGGTCTTTCCCTTTAGGTTTTACCCCAACAATGTTTTCATTAGTTTCGCTCACTCTCGAAATCAAGCATTTTACAGCAGGTTGGAGCAGCCTGTATCTCAGCACAGGAATAAGGTAGGGAAGAATTCTAAGGATCATTTTGACTGCCTCCAGAAGTTAGATCAGATGGCCAATGGAATTTGGTGCTAGGTCTTTCCCTTTAGGTTTTACCCCAACAATGTTTTCATTAGTTTCGCTCACTCTCGAAATCAAGCATTTTACAGCAGGTTGGAGCAGCCTGTATCTCAGCACAGGAATAAGGTAGGGAAGAATTCTAAGGATCATTTTGACTGCCTCCAGAAGTTAGATCAGATGGCCAATGCAATTTGGTGCTAGGCCTTTCCCTTTAGGTTTTACCCCAACAATGTTTTCATTAGTTTCGCTCACTCTCGAAATCAAGCATTTTACAGCAGGTTGGAGCAGCCTGTATCTCAGCACAGGAATAAGGTAGGGAAGAATTCTAAGGATCATTTTGACTGCCTCCAGAAGTTAGATCAGATGGCAAATTGGATTTGGTGCTAGGTCTTTCCCTTTAGGTTTTACCCCAACAATGTTTTCATTAGTTTCGCTCACTCTCGAAATCAAGCATTTTACAGCAGGTTGGAGCAGCCTGTATCTCAGCACAGGAATAAGGTAGGGAAGAATTCAAATACTCATTTTGACTGCCTCCAGAAGTTAGATCAGATGGCCAATGCAATTTGGTGCTAGGCTTTTCCCTTTAGGTTTTACCCCAACAATGTTTTCATTAGTTTCGCTCACTCTCGAAATCAAGCATTTTACAGCAGGTTGGAGCAGCCTGTATCTCAGCACAGTAATAAGGTAGGGAAGAATTCAAAAACTCATTTTGACTGCCTCCAGAAGTTAGATCAGATGGCCAATGGAATTTGGTGCTAGGTCTTTCCCTTTAGGTTTTACCCCAACAATGTTTTCATTAGTTTCGCTCACTCTCGAAATCAAGCATTTTACAGCAGGTTGGAGCAGCCTGTATCTCAGCACAGGAATAAGGTAGGGAAGAATTCTAAGGATCATTTTGACTGCCTCCAGAAGTTAGATCAGATGGCAAATTGGATTTGGTGCTAGGTCTTTCCCTTTAGGTTTTACCCCAACAATGTTTTCATTAGTTTCGCTCACTCTCGAAATCAAGCATTTTACAGCAGGTTGGAGCAGCCTGTATCTCAGCACAGGAATAAGGTAGGGAAGAATTCTAAGGATCATTTTGACTGCCTCCAGAAGTTAGATCAGATGGCAAATTGGATTTGGTGCTAGGTCTTTCCCTTTAGGTTTTACCCCAACAATGTTTTCATTAGTTTCGCTCACTCTCGAAATCAAGCATTTTACAGCAGGTTGGAGCAGCCTGTATCTCAGCACAGGAATAAGGTAGGGAAGAATTCTAAGGATCATTTTGACTGCCTCCAGAAGTTAGATCAGATGGCCAATGGAATTTGGTGCTAGGTCTTTCCCTTTAGGTTTTACCCCAACAATGTTTTCATTAGTTTCGCTCACTCTCGAAATCAAGCATTTTACAGCAGGTTGGAGCAGCCTGTATCTCAGCACAGGAATAAGGTAGGGAAGAATTCTAAGGATCATTTTGACTGCCTCCAGAAGTTAGATCAGATGGCCAATGCAATTTGGTGCTAGGCCTTTCCCTTTAGGTTTTACCCCAACAATGTTTTCATTAGTTTCGCTCACTCTCGAAATCAAGCATTTTACAGCAGGTTGGAGCAGCCTGTATCTCAGCACAGGAATAAGGTAGGGAAGAATTCTAAGGATCATTTTGACTGCCTCCAGAAGTTAGATCAGATGGCAAATTGGATTTGGTGCTAGGTCTTTCCCTTTAGGTTTTACCCCAACAATGTTTTCATTAGTTTCGCTCACTCTCGAAATCAAGCATTTTACAGCAGGTTGGAGCAGCCTGTATCTCAGCACAGGAATAAGGTAGGGAAGAATTCAAATACTCATTTTGACTGCCTCCAGAAGTTAGATCAGATGGCCAATGCAATTTGGTGCTAGGCTTTTCCCTTTAGGTTTTACCCCAACAATGTTTTCATTAGTTTCGCTCACTCTCGAAATCAAGCATTTTACAGCAGGTTGGAGCAGCCTGTATCTCAGCACAGTAATAAGGTAGGGAAGAATTCAAAAACTCATTTTGACTGCCTCCAGAAGTTAGATCAGATGGCCAATGGAATTTGGTGCTAGGTCTTTCCCTTTAGGTTTTACCCCAACAATGTTTTCATTAGTTTCGCTCACTCTCGAAATCAAGCATTTTACAGCAGGTTGGAGCAGCCTGTATCTCAGCACAGGAATAAGGTAGGGAAGAATTCTAAGGATCATTTTGACTGCCTCCAGAAGTTAGATCAGATGGCAAATTGGATTTGGTGCTAGGTCTTTCCCTTTAGGTTTTACCCCAACAATGTTTTCATTAGTTTCGCTCACTCTCGAAATCAAGCATTTTACAGCAGGTTGGAGCAGCCTGTATCTCAGCACAGGAATAAGGTAGGGAAGAATTCAAATACTCATTTTGACTGCCTCCAGAAGTTAGATCAGATGGCCAATGCAATTTGGTGCTAGGCTTTTCCCTTTAGGTTTTACCCCAACAATGTTTTCATTAGTTTCGCTCACTCTCGAAATCAAGCATTTTACAGCAGGTTGGAGCAGCCTGTATCTCAGCACAGTAATAAGGTAGGGAAGAATTCAAAAACTCATTTTGACTGCCTCCAGAAGTTAGATCAGATGGCCAATGGAATTTGGTGCTAGGTCTTTCCCTTTAGGTTTTACCCCAACAATGTTTTCATTAGTTTCGCTCACTCTCGAAATCAAGCATTTTACAGCAGGTTGGAGCAGCCTGTATCTCAGCACAGGAATAAGGTAGGGAAGAATTCTAAGGATCATTTTGACTGCCTCCAGAAGTTAGATCAGATGGCAAATTGGATTTGGTGCTAGGTCTTTCCCTTTAGGTTTTACCCCAACAATGTTTTCATTAGTTTCGCTCACTCTCGAAATCAAGCATTTTACAGCAGGTTGGAGCAGCCTGTATCTCAGCACAGGAATAAGGTAGGGAAGAATTCTAAGGATCATTTTGACTGCCTCCAGAAGTTAGATCAGATGGCAAATTGGATTTGGTGCTAGGTCTTTCCCTTTAGGTTTTACCCCAACAATGTTTTCATTAGTTTCGCTCACTCTCGAAATCAAGCATTTTACAGCAGGTTGGAGCAGCCTGTATCTCAGCACAGGAATAAGGTAGGGAAGAATTCTAAGGATCATTTTGACTGCCTCCAGAAGTTAGATCAGATGGCAAATTGGATTTGGTGCTAGGTCTTTCCCTTTAGGTTTTACCCCAACAATGTTTTCATTAGTTTCGCTCACTCTCGAAATCAAGCATTTTACAGCAGGTTGGAGCAGCCTGTATCTCAGCACAGGAATAAGGTAGGGAAGAATTCTAAGGATCATTTTGACTGCCTCCAGAAGTTAGATCAGATGGCAAATTGGATTTGGTGCTAGGTCTTTCCCTTTAGGTTTTACCCCAACAATGTTTTCATTAGTTTCGCTCACTCTCGAAATCAAGCATTTTACAGCAGGTTGGAGCAGCCTGTATCTCAGCACAGGAATAAGGTAGGGAAGAATTCTAAGGATCATTTTGACTGCCTCCAGAAGTTAGATCAGATGGCAAATTGGATTTGGTGCTAGGTCTTTCCCTTTAGGTTTTACCCCAACAATGTTTTCATTAGTTTCGCTCACTCTCGAAATCAAGCATTTTACAGCAGGTTGGAGCAGCCTGTATCTCAGCACAGGAATAAGGTAGGGAAGAATTCTAAGGATCATTTTGACTGCCTCCAGAAGTTAGATCAGATGGCAAATTGGATTTGGTGCTAGGTCTTTCCCTTTAGGTTTTACCCCAACAATGTTTTCATTAGTTTCGCTCACTCTCGAAATCAAGCATTTTACAGCAGGTTGGAGCAGCCTGTATCTCAGCACAGGAATAAGGTAGGGAAGAATTCTAAGGATCATTTTGACTGCCTCCAGAAGTTAGATCAGATGGCAAATTGGATTTGGTGCTAGGTCTTTCCCTTTAGGTTTTACCCCAACAATGTTTTCATTAGTTTCGCTCACTCTCGAAATCAAGCATTTTACAGCAGGTTGGAGCAGCCTGTATCTCAGCACAGGAATAAGGTAGGGAAGAATTCTAAGGATCATTTTGACTGCCTCCAGAAGTTAGATCAGATGGCCAATGCAATTTGGTGCTAGGCCTTTCCCTTTAGGTTTTACCCCAACAATGTTTTCATTAGTTTCGCTCACTCTCGAAATCAAGCATTTTACAGCAGGTTGGAGCAGCCTGTATCTCAGCACAGGAATAAGGTAGGGAAGAATTCTAAGGATCATTTTGACTGCCTCCAGAAGTTAGATCAGATGGCCAATGCAATTTGGTGCTAGGTCTTTCCCTTTAGGTTTTACCCCAACAATGTTTTCATTAGTTTCGCTCACTCTCGAAATCAAGCATTTTACAGCAGGTTGGAGCAGCCTGTATCTCAGCACAGGAATAAGGTAGGGAAGAATTCTAAGGATCATTTTGACTGCCTCCAGAAGTTAGATCAGATGGCAAATTGGATTTGGTGCTAGGTCTTTCCCTTTAGGTTTTACCCCAACAATGTTTTCATTAGTTTCGCTCACTCTCGAAATCAAGCATTTTACAGCAGGTTGGAGCAGCCTGTATCTCAGCACAGGAATAAGGTAGGGAAGAATTCAAATGCTCATTTTGACTGCCTCCAGAAGTTAGATCAGATGGCAAATTGGATTTGGTGCTAGGTCTTTCCCTTTAGGTTTTACCCCAACAATGTTTTCATTAGTTTCGCTCACTCTCGAAATCAAGCATTTTACAGCAGGTTGGAGCAGCCTGTATCTCAGCACAGGAATAAGGTAGGGAAGAATTCTAAGGATCATTTTGACTGCCTCCAGAAGTTAGATCAGATGGCCAATGCAATTTGGTGCTAGGTCTTTCCCTTTAGGTTTTACCCCAACAATGTTTTCATTAGTTTCGCTCACTCTCGAAATCAAGCATTTTACAGCAGGTTGGAGCAGCCTGTATCTCAGCACAGGAATAAGGTAGGGAAGAATTCTAAGGATCATTTTGACTGCCTCCAGAAGTTAGATCAGATGGCCAATGCAATTTGGTGCTAGGCCTTTCCCTTTAGGTTTTACCCCAACAATGTTTTCATTAGTTTCGCTCACTCTCGAAATCAAGCATTTTACAGCAGGTTGGAGCAGCCTGTATCTCAGCACAGGAATAAGGTAGGGAAGAATTCTAAGGATCATTTTGACTGCCTCCAGAAGTTAGATCAGATGGCAAATTGGATTTGGTGCTAGGTCTTTCCCTTTAGGTTTTACCCCAACAATGTTTTCATTAGTTTCGCTCACTCTCGAAATCAAGCATTTTACAGCAGGTTGGAGCAGCCTGTATCTCAGCACAGGAATAAGGTAGGGAAGAATTCAAATACTCATTTTGACTGCCTCCAGAAGTTAGATCAGATGGCCAATGCAATTTGGTGCTAGGCCTTTCCCTTTAGGTTTTACCCCAACAATGTTTTCATTAGTTTCGCTCACTCTCGAAATCAAGCATTTTACAGCAGGTTGGAGCAGCCTGTATCTCAGCACAGGAATAAGGTAGGGAAGAATTCAAATACTCATTTTGACTGCCTCCAGAAGTTAGATCAGATGGCCAATGCAATTTGGTGCTAGGTCTTTCCCTTTAGGTTTTACCCCAACAATGTTTTCATTAGTTTCGCTCACTCTCGAAATCAAGCATTTTACAGCAGGTTGGAGCAGCCTGTATCTCAGCACAGGAATAAGGTAGGGAAGAATTCTAAGGATCATTTTGACTGCCTCCAGAAGTTAGATCAGATGGCAAATTGGATTTGGTGCTAGGTCTTTCCCTTTAGGTTTTACCCCAACAATGTTTTCATTAGTTTCGCTCACTCTCGAAATCAAGCATTTTACAGCAGGTTGGAGCAGCCTGTATCTCAGCACAGGAATAAGGTAGGGAAGAATTCTAAGGATCATTTTGACTGCCTCCAGAAGTTAGATCAGATGGCAAATTGGATTTGGTGCTAGGTCTTTCCCTTTAGGTTTTACCCCAACAATGTTTTCATTAGTTTCGCTCACTCTCGAAATCAAGCATTTTACAGCAGGTTGGAGCAGCCTGTATCTCAGCACAGGAATAAGGTAGGGAAGAATTCTAAGGATCATTTTGACTGCCTCCAGAAGTTAGATCAGATGGCCAATGGAATTTGGTGCTAGGTCTTTCCCTTTAGGTTTTACCCCAACAATGTTTTCATTAGTTTCGCTCACTCTCGAAATCAAGCATTTTACAGCAGGTTGGAGCAGCCTGTATCTCAGCACAGGAATAAGGTAGGGAAGAATTCTAAGGATCATTTTGACTGCCTCCAGAAGTTAGATCAGATGGCAAATTGGATTTGGTGCTAGGTCTTTCCCTTTAGGTTTTACCCCAACAATGTTTTCATTAGTTTCGCTCACTCTCGAAATCAAGCATTTTACAGCAGGTTGGAGCAGCCTGTATCTCAGCACAGGAATAAGGTAGGGAAGAATTCTAAGGATCATTTTGACTGCCTCCAGAAGTTAGATCAGATGGCAAATTGGATTTGGTGCTAGGTCTTTCCCTTTAGGTTTTACCCCAACAATGTTTTCATTAGTTTCGCTCACTCTCGAAATCAAGCATTTTACAGCAGGTTGGAGCAGCCTGTATCTCAGCACAGGAATAAGGTAGGGAAGAATTCTAAGGATCATTTTGACTGCCTCCAGAAGTTAGATCAGATGGCCAATGGAATTTGGTGCTAGGTCTTTCCCTTTAGGTTTTACCCCAACAATGTTTTCATTAGTTTCGCTCACTCTCGAAATCAAGCATTTTACAGCAGGTTGGAGCAGCCTGTATCTCAGCACAGGAATAAGGTAGGGAAGAATTCTAAGGATCATTTTGACTGCCTCCAGAAGTTAGATCAGATGGCAAATTGGATTTGGTGCTAGGTCTTTCCCTTTAGGTTTTACCCCAACAATGTTTTCATTAGTTTCGCTCACTCTCGAAATCAAGCATTTTACAGCAGGTTGGAGCAGCCTGTATCTCAGCACAGGAATAAGGTAGGGAAGAATTCTAAGGATCATTTTGACTGCCTCCAGAAGTTAGATCAGATGGCAAATTGGATTTGGTGCTAGGTCTTTCCCTTTAGGTTTTACCCCAACAATGTTTTCATTAGTTTCGCTCACTCTCGAAATCAAGCATTTTACAGCAGGTTGGAGCAGCCTGTATCTCAGCACAGGAATAAGGTAGGGAAGAATTCTAAGGATCATTTTGACTGCCTCCAGAAGTTAGATCAGATGGCAAATTGGATTTGGTGCTAGGTCTTTCCCTTTAGGTTTTACCCCAACAATGTTTTCATTAGTTTCGCTCACTCTCGAAATCAAGCATTTTACAGCAGGTTGGAGCAGCCTGTATCTCAGCACAGGAATAAGGTAGGGAAGAATTCTAAGGATCATTTTGACTGCCTCCAGAAGTTAGATCAGATGGCCAATGCAATTTGGCGCTAGGCCTTTCCCTTTAGGTTTTACCCCAACAATGTTTTCATTAGTTTCGCTCACTCTCGAAATCAAGCATTTTACAGCAGGTTGGAGCAGCCTGTATCTCAGCACAGGAATAAGGTAGGGAAGAATTCTAAGGATCATTTTGACTGCCTCCAGAAGTTAGATCAGATGGCAAATTGGATTTGGTGCTAGGTCTTTCCCTTTAGGTTTTACCCCAACAATGTTTTCATTAGTTTCGCTCACTCTCGAAATCAAGCATTTTACAGCAGGTTGGAGCAGCCTGTATCTCAGCACAGGAATAAGGTAGGGAAGAATTCAAATACTCATTTTGACTGCCTCCAGAAGTTAGATCAGATGGCCAATGGAATTTGGTGCTAGGTCTTTCCCTTTAGGTTTTACCCCAACAATGTTTTCATTAGTTTCGCTCACTCTCGAAATCAAGCATTTTACAGCAGGTTGGAGCAGCCTGTATCTCAGCACAGGAATAAGGTAGGGAAGAATTCTAAGGATCATTTTGACTGCCTCCAGAAGTTAGATCAGATGGCAAATTGGATTTGGTGCTAGGTCTTTCCCTTTAGGTTTTACCCCAACAATGTTTTCATTAGTTTCGCTCACTCTCGAAATCAAGCATTTTACAGCAGGTTGGAGCAGCCTGTATCTCAGCACAGGAATAAGGTAGGGAAGAATTCTAAGGATCATTTTGACTGCCTCCAGAAGTTAGATCAGATGGCAAATTGGATTTGGTGCTAGGTCTTTCCCTTTAGGTTTTACCCCAACAATGTTTTCATTAGTTTCGCTCACTCTCGAAATCAAGCATTTTACAGCAGGTTGGAGCAGCCTGTATCTCAGCACAGGAATAAGGTAGGGAAGAATTCTAAGGATCATTTTGACTGCCTCCAGAAGTTAGATCAGATGGCAAATTGGATTTGGTGCTAGGTCTTTCCCTTTAGGTTTTACCCCAACAATGTTTTCATTAGTTTCGCTCACTCTCGAAATCAAGCATTTTACAGCAGGTTGGAGCAGCCTGTATCTCAGCACAGGAATAAGGTAGGGAAGAATTCTAAGGCTCATTTTGACTGCCTCCAGAAGTTAGATCAGATGGCAAATTGGATTTGGTGCTAGGTCTTTCCCTTTAGGTTTTACCCCAACAATGTTTTCATTAGTTTCGCTCACTCTCGAAATCAAGCATTTTACAGCAGGTTGGAGCAGCCTGTATCTCAGCACAGGAATAAGGTAGGGAAGAATTCTAAGGATCATTTTGACTGCCTCCAGAAGTTAGATCAGATGGCCAATGGAATTTGGTGCTAGGTCTTTCCCTTTAGGTTTTACCCCAACAATGTTTTCATTAGTTTCGCTCACTCTCGAAATCAAGCATTTTACAGCAGGTTGGAGCAGCCTGTATCTCAGCACAGGAATAAGGTAGGGAAGAATTCTAAGGATCATTTTGACTGCCTCCAGAAGTTAGATCAGATGGCAAATTGGATTTGGTGCTAGGTCTTTCCCTTTAGGTTTTACCCCAACAATGTTTTCATTAGTTTCGCTCACTCTCGAAATCAAGCATTTTACAGCAGGTTGGAGCAGCCTGTATCTCAGCACAGGAATAAGGTAGGGAAGAATTCTAAGGATCATTTTGACTGCCTCCAGAAGTTAGATCAGATGGCCAATGCAATTTGGTGCTAGGCCTTTCCCTTTAGGTTTTACCCCAACAATGTTTTCATTAGTTTCGCTCACTCTCGAAATCAAGCATTTTACAGCAGGTTGGAGCAGCCTGTATCTCAGCACAGGAATAAGGTAGGGAAGAATTCTAAGGATCATTTTGACTGCCTCCAGAAGTTAGATCAGATGGCAAATTGTATTTGGTGCTAGGTCTTTCCCTTTAGGTTTTACCCCAACAATGTTTTCATTAGTTTCGCTCACTCTCGAAATCAAGCATTTTACAGCAGGTTGGAGCAGCCTGTATCTCAGCACAGGAATAAGGTAGGGAAGAATTCAAATACTCATTTTGACTGCCTCCAGAAGTTAGATCAGATGGCAAATTGGATTTGGTGCTAGGTCTTTCCCTTTAGGTTTTACCCCAACAATGTTTTCATTAGTTTCGATCACTCTCGAAATCAAGCATTTTACAGCAGGTTGGAGCAGCCTGTATCTCAGCACAGGAATAAGGTAGGGAAGAATTCAAATACTCATTTTGACTGCCTCCAGAAGTTAGATCAGATGGCAAATTGTATTTGGTGCTAGGCCTTTCCCTTTAGGTTTTACCCCAACAATGTTTTCATTAGTTTCGCTCACTCTCGAAATCAAGCATTTTACAGCAGGTTGGAGCAGCCTGTATCTCAGCACAGGAATAAGGTAGGGAAGAATTCAAATACTCATTTTGACTGCCTCCAGAAGTTAGATCAGATGGCAAATTGTATTTGGTGCTAGGTCTTTCCCTTTAGGTTTTACCCCAACAATGTTTTCATTAGTTTCGATCACTCTCGAAATCAAGCATTTTACAGCAGGTTGGAGCAGCCTGTATCTCAGCACAGGAATAAGGTAGGGAAGAATTCAAATACTCATTTTGACTGCCTCCAGAAGTTAGATCAGATGGCAAATTGTATTTGGTGCTAGGCCTTTCCCTTTAGGTTTTACCCCAACAATGTTTTCATTAGTTTCGCTCACTCTCGAAATCAAGCATTTTACAGCAGGTTGGAGCAGCCTGTATCTCAGCACAGGAATAAGGTAGGGAAGAATTCAAATACTCATTTTGACTGCCTCCAGAAGTTAGATCAGATGGCAAATTGTATTTGGTGCTAGGTCTTTCCCTTTAGGTTTTACCCCAACAATGTTTTCATTAGTTTCGCTCACTCTCGAAATCAAGCATTTTACAGCAGGTTGGAGCAGCCTGTATCTCAGCACAGGAATAAGGTAGGGAAGAATTCAAATACTCATTTTGACTGCCTCCAGAAGTTAGATCAGATGGCAAATTGTATTTGGTGCTAGGCCTTTCCCTTTAGGTTTTACCCCAACAATGTTTTCATTAGTTTCGCTCACTCTCGAAATCAAGCATTTTACAGCAGGTTGGAGCAGCCTGTATCTCAGCACAGGAATAAGGTAGGGAAGAATTCAAATACTCATTTTGACTACCTCCAGAAGTTAGATCAGATGGCAAATTGTATTTGGTGCTAGGTCTTTCCCTTTAGGTTTTACCCCAACAATGTTTTCATTAGTTTCGCTCACTCTCGAAATCAAGCATTTTACAGCAGTTTGGAGCAGCCTGTATCTCAGCACAGGAATAAGGTAGGGAAGAATTCAAATACTCATTTTGACTGCCTCCAGAAGTTAGATCAGATGGCAAATTGTATTTGGTGCTAGGTCTTTCCCTTTAGGTTTTACCCCAACAATGTTTTCATTAGTTTTGCTCACTCTCGAAATCAAGCATTTTACAGCAGGTTGGAGCAGCCTGTATCTCAGCACAGGAATAAGGTAGGGAAGAATTCAAATACTCATTTTGACTGCCTCCAGAAGTTAGATCAGATGGCAAATTGTATTTGGTGCTAGGTCTTTCCCTTTAGGTTTTACCCCAACAATGTTTTCATTAGTTTCGCTCACTCTCGAAATCAAGCATTTTAGAGCAGGTTGGAGCAGCCTGTATCTCAGCACAGGAATAAGGTAGGGAAGAATTCAAATACTCATTTTGACTGCCTCCAGAAGTTAGATCAGATGGCAAATTGTATTTGGTGCTAGGTCTTTCCCTTTAGGTTTTACCCCAACAATGTTTTCATTAGTTTCGCTCACTCTCGAAATCAAGCATTTTACAGCAGGTTGGAGCAGCCTGTATCTCAGCACAGGAATAAGGTAGGGAAGAATTCAAATACTCATTTTGACTGCCTCCAGAAGTTAGATCAGATGGCAAATTGTATTTGGTGCTAGGTCTTTCCCTTTAGGTTTTACCCCAACAATGTTTTCATTAGTTTCGCTCACTCTCGAAATCAAGCATTTTACAGCAGGTTGGAGCAGCCTGTATCTCAGCACAGGAATAAGGTAGGGAAGAATTCTAAGGCTCATTTTGACTGCCTCCAGAAGTTAGATCAGATGGCAAATTGTATTTGGTGCCAGGTCTTTCCCTTTAGGTTTTACCCCAACAATGTTTTCATTAGTTTCACTCACTCTCGAAATCAAGCATTTTACAGCAGGTTGGAGCAGCCTGTATCTCAGCACAGGAATAAGGTAGGGAAGAATTCTAAGGATCATTTTGACTGCCTCCAGAAGTTAGATCAGATGGCCAATGCAATTTGGTGCTAGGCCTTTCCCTTTAGGTTTTACCCCAACAATGTTTTCATTAGTTTCGCTCACTCTCGAAATCAAGCATTTTACAGCAGGTTGGAGCAGCCTGTATCTCAGCACAGGAATAAGGTAGGGAAGAATTCAAATACTCATTTTGACTGCCTCCAGAAGTTAGATCAGATGGCAAATTGTATTTGGTGCTAGGTCTTTCCCTTTAGGTTTTACCCCAACAATGTTTTCATTAGTTTCGATCACTCTCGAAATCAAGCATTTTACAGCAGGTTGGAGCAGCCTGTATCTCAGCACAGGAATAAGGTAGGGAAGAATTCAAATACTCATTTTGACTGCCTCCAGAAGTTAGATCAGATGGCAATTTGTATTTGGTGCTAGGTCTTTCCCTTTAGGTTTTACCCCAACAATGTTTTCATTAGTTTCGCTCACTCTCGAAATCAAGCATTTTACAGCAGGTTGGAGCAGCCTGTATCTCAGCACAGGAATAAGGTAGGGAAGAATTCAAATACTCATTTTGACTACCTCCAGAAGTTAGATCAGATGGCAAATTGTATTTGGTGCTAGGTCTTTCCCTTTAGGTTTTACCCCAACAATGTTTTCATTAGTTTCGCTCACTCTCGAAATCAAGCATTTTACAGCAGGTTGGAGCAGCCTGTATCTCAGCACAGGAATAAGGTAGGGAAGAATTCAAATACTCATTTTGACTGCCTCCAGAAGTTAGATCAGATGGCAAATTGTATTTGGTGCTAGGTCTTTCCCTTTAGGTTTTACCCCAACAATGTTTTCATTAGTTTCGCTCACTCTCGAAATCAAGCATTTTACAGCAGGTTGGAGCAGCCTGTATCTCAGCACAGGAATAAGGTAGGGAAGAATTCAAATACTCATTTTGACTGCCTCCAGAAGTTAGATCAGATGGCAAATTGTATTTGGTGCTAGGTCTTTCCCTTTAGGTTTTACCCCAACAATGTTTTCATTAGTTTCGATCACTCTCGAAATCAAGCATTTTACAGCAGGTTGGAGCAGCCTGTATCTCAGCACAGGAATAAGGTAGGGAAGAATTCAAATACTCATTTTGACTGCCTCCAGAAGTTAGATCAGATGGCAATTTGTATTTGGTGCTAGGTCTTTCCCTTTAGGTTTTACCCCAACAATGTTTTCATTAGTTTCGCTCACTCTCGAAATCAAGCATTTTACAGCAGGTTGGAGCAGCCTGTATCTCAGCACAGGAATAAGGTAGGGAAGAATTCAAATACTCATTTTGACTACCTCCAGAAGTTAGATCAGATGGCAAATTGTATTTGGTGCTAGGTCTTTCCCTTTAGGTTTTACCCCAACAATGTTTTCATTAGTTTCGCTCACTCTCGAAATCAAGCATTTTACAGCAGGTTGGAGCAGCCTGTATCTCAGCACAGGAATGAGGCAGGGAAGAATTCAAATACTCATTTTGACTGCCTCCAGAAGTTAGATCAGATGGCAAATTGTATTTGGTGCTAGGTCTTTCCCTTTAGGTTTTACCCCAACAATGTTTTCATTAGTTTCGCTCACTCTCGAAATCAAGCATTTTACAGCAGGTTGGAGCAGCCTGTATCTCAGCACAGGAATAAGGTAGGGAAGAATTCAAATACTCATTTTGACTGCCTCCAGAAGTTAGATCAGATGGCCAATGCAACTTGGTGCTAGGTCTTTCCCTTTAGGTTTTACCCCAACAATGTTTTCATTAGTTTCGCTCACTCTCGAAATCAAGCATTTTACAGCAGGTTGGAGCAGCCTGTATCTCAGCACAGGAATAAGGTAGGGAAGAATTCAAATACTCATTTTGACTGCCTCCAGAAGTTAGATCAGATGGCAAATTGGATTTGGTGCTAGGTCTTTCCCTTTAGGTTTTACCCCAACAATGTTTTCATTAGTTTCGCTCACTCTCGAAATCAAGCATTTTACAGCAGGTTGGAGCAGCCTGTATCTCAGCACAGGAATAAGGTAGGGAAGAATTCAAATACTCATTTTGACTGCCTCCAGAAGTTAGATCAGATGGCAAATTGTATTTGGTGCCAGGTCTTTCCCTTTAGGTTTTACCCCAACAATGTTTTCATTAGTTTCGCTCACTCTCGAAATCAAGCATTTTACAGCAGGTTGGAGCAGCCTGTATCTCAGCACAGGAATAAGGTAGGGAAGAATTCAAATACTCATTTTGACTGCCTCCAGAAGTTAGATCAGATGGCAAATTGTATTTGGTGCTAGGTCTTTCCCTTTAGGTTTTACCCCAACAATGTTTTCATTAGTTTCGATCACTCTCGAAATCAAGCATTTTACAGCAGGTTGGAGCAGCCTGTATCTCAGCACAGGAATAAGGTAGGGAAGAATTCAAATACTCATTTTGACTGCCTCCAGAAGTTAGATCAGATGGCAATTTGTATTTGGTGCTAGGTCTTTCCCTTTAGGTTTTACCCCAACAATGTTTTCATTAGTTTCGCTCACTCTCGAAATCAAGCATTTTACAGCAGGTTGGAGCAGCCTGTATCTCAGCACAGGAATAAGGTAGGGAAGAATTCAAATACTCATTTTGACTACCTCCAGAAGTTAGATCAGATGGCAAATTGTATTTGGTGCTAGGTCTTTCCCTTTAGGTTTTACCCCAACAATGTTTTCATTAGTTTCGCTCACTCTCGAAATCAAGCATTTTACAGCAGGTTGGAGCAGCCTGTATCTCAGCACAGGAATAAGGTAGGGAAGAATTCAAATACTCATTTTGACTGCCTCCAGAAGTTAGATCAGATGGCAAATTGTATTTGGTGCTAGGTCTTTCCCTTTAGGTTTTACCCCAACAATGTTTTCATTAGTTTCGCTCACTCTCGAAATCAAGCATTTTACAGCAGGTTGGAGCAGCCTGTATCTCAGCACAGGAATAAGGTAGGGAAGAATTCAAATACTCATTTTGACTGCCTCCAGAAGTTAGATCAGACGGCAAATTGTATTTGGTGCTAGGTCTTTCCCTTTAGGTTTTACCCCAACAATGTTTTCATTAGTTTCGCTCACTCTCGAAATCAAGCATTTTACAGCAGGTTGGAGCAGCCTGTATCTCAGCACAGGAATGAGGTAGGGAAGAATTCAAATACTCATTTTGACTGCCTCCAGAAGTTAGATCAGATGGCAAATTGTATTTGGTGCTAGGTCTTTCCCTTTAGGTTTTACCCCAACAATGTTTTCATTAGTTTCGCTCACTCTCGAAATCAAGCATTTTACAGCAGGTTGGAGCAGCCTGTATCTCAGCACAGGAATAAGGTAGGGAAGAATTCAAATACTCATTTTGACTGCCTCCAGAAGTTAGATCAGATGGCAATTTGTATTTGGTGCTAGGTCTTTCCCTTTAGGTTTTACCCCAACAATGTTTTCATTAGTTTCGCTCACTCTCGAAATCAAGCATTTTACAGCAGGTTGGAGCAGCCTGTATCTCAGCACAGGAATAAGGTAGGGAAGAATTCAAATACTCATTTTGACTACCTCCAGAAGTTAGATCAGATGGCAAATTGTATTTGGTGCTAGGTCTTTCCCTTTAGGTTTTACCCCAACAATGTTTTCATTAGTTTCGCTCACTCTCGAAATCAAGCATTTTACAGCAGGTTGGAGCAGCCTGTATCTCAGCACAGGAATAAGGTAGGGAAGAATTCAAATACTCATTTTGACTGCCTCCAGAAGTTAGATCAGATGGCAAATTGGATTTGGTGCTAGGTCTTTCCCTTTAGGTTTTACCCCAACAATGTTTTCATTAGTTTCGCTCACTCTCGAAATCAAGCATTTTACAGCAGGTTGGAGCAGCCTGTATCTCAGCACAGGAATGAGGCAGGGAAGAATTCAAATACTCATTTTGACTGCCTCCAGAAGTTAGATCAGATGGCAAATTGTATTTGGTGCTAGGTCTTTCCCTTTAGGTTTTACCCCAACAATGTTTTCATTAGTTTCGCTCACTCTCGAAATCAAGCATTTTACAGCAGGTTGGAGCAGCCTGTATCTCAGCACAGGAATAAGGTAGGGAAGAATTCAAATACTCATTTTGACTGCCTCCAGAAGTTAGATCAGATGGCCAATGCAACTTGGTGCTAGGTCTTTCCCTTTAGGTTTTACCCCAACAATGTTTTCATTAGTTTCGCTCACTCGAAATCAAGCATTTTACAGCAGGTTGGAGCAGCCTGTATCTCAGCACAGGAATAAGGTAGGGAAGAATTCAAATACTCATTTTGACTGCCTCCAGAAGTTAGATCAGATGGCAAATTGTATTTGGTGCTAGGTCTTTCCCTTTAGGTTTTACCCCAACAATGTTTTCATTAGTTTCGCTCACTCTCGAAATCAAGCATTTTACAGCAGGTTGGAGCAGCCTGTATCTCAGCACAGGAATAAGGTAGGGAAGAATTCTAAGGATCATTTTGACTGCCTCCAGAAGTTAGATCAGATGGCAAATTGTATTTGGTGCCAGGTCTTTCCCTTTAGGTTTTACCCCAACAATGTTTTCATTAGTTTCGCTCACTCTCGAAATCAAGCATTTTACAGCAGGTTGGAGCAGCCTGTATCTCAGCACAGGAATAAGGTAGGGAAGAATTCAAATACTCATTTTGACTGCCTCCAGAAGTTAGATCAGATGGCAAATTGTATTTGGTGCTAGGTCTTTCCCTTTAGGTTTTACCCCAACAATGTTTTCATTAGTTTCGATCACTCTCGAAATCAAGCATTTTACAGCAGGTTGGAGCAGCCTGTATCTCAGCACAGGAATAAGGTAGGGAAGAATTCAAATACTCATTTTGACTGCCTCCAGAAGTTAGATCAGATGGCAATTTGTATTTGGTGCTAGGTCTTTCCCTTTAGGTTTTACCCCAACAATGTTTTCATTAGTTTCGCTCACTCTCGAAATCAAGCATTTTACAGCAGGTTGGAGCAGCCTGTATCTCAGCACAGGAATAAGGTAGGGAAGAATTCAAATACTCATTTTGACTACCTCCAGAAGTTAGATCAGATGGCAAATTGTATTTGGTGCTAGGTCTTTCCCTTTAGGTTTTACCCCAACAATGTTTTCATTAGTTTCGCTCACTCTCGAAATCAAGCATTTTACAGCAGGTTGGAGCAGCCTGTATCTCAGCACAGGAATAAGGTAGGGAAGAATTCAAATACTCATTTTGACTGCCTCCAGAAGTTAGATCAGATGGCAAATTGTATTTGGTGCTAGGTCTTTCCCTTTAGGTTTTACCCCAACAATGTTTTCATTAGTTTCGCTCACTCTCGAAATCAAGCATTTTACAGCAGGTTGGAGCAGCCTGTATCTCAGCACAGGAATAAGGTAGGGAAGAATTCAAATACTCATTTTGACTGCCTCCAGAAGTTAGATCAGATGGCAAATTGTATTTGGTGCTAGGTCTTTCCCTTTAGGTTTTACCCCAACAATGTTTTCATTAGTTTCGCTCACTCTCGAAATCAAGCATTTTACAGCAGGTTGGAGCAGCCTGTATCTCAGCACAGGAATGAGGCAGGGAAGAATTCAAATACTCATTTTGACTGCCTCCAGAAGTTAGATCAGATGGCAAATTGTATTTGGTGCTAGGTCTTTCCCTTTAGGTTTTACCCCAACAATGTTTTCATTAGTTTCGCTCACTCTCGAAATCAAGCATTTTACAGCAGGTTGGAGCAGCCTGTATCTCAGCACAGGAATAAGGTAGGGAAGAATTCAAATACTCATTTTGACTGCCTCCAGAAGTTAGATCAGATGGCCAATGCAACTTGGTGCTAGGTCTTTCCCTTTAGGTTTTACCCCAACAATGTTTTCATTAGTTTCGCTCACTCGAAATCAAGCATTTTACAGCAGGTTGGAGCAGCCTGTATCTCAGCACAGGAATAAGGTAGGGAAGAATTCAAATACTCATTTTGACTGCCTCCAGAAGTTAGATCAGATGGCAAATTGTATTTGGTGCTAGGTCTTTCCCTTTAGGTTTTACCCCAACAATGTTTTCATTAGTTTCGCTCACTCTCGAAATCAAGCATTTTACAGCAGGTTGGAGCAGCCTGTATCTCAGCACAGGAATAAGGTAGGGAAGAATTCTAAGGATCATTTTGACTGCCTCCAGAAGTTAGATCAGATGGCAAATTGTATTTGGTGCCAGGTCTTTCCCTTTAGGTTTTACCCCAACAATGTTTTCATTAGTTTCGCTCACTCTCGAAATCAAGCATTTTACAGCAGGTTGGAGCAGCCTGTATCTCAGCACAGGAATAAGGTAGGGAAGAATTCTAAGGATCATTTTGACTGCCTCCAGAAGTTAGATCAGATGGCCAATGCAATTTGGTGCTAGGCCTTTCCCTTTAGGTTTTACCCCAACAATGTTTTCATTAGTTTCGCTCACTCTCGAAATCAAGCATTTTACAGCAGGTTGGAGCAGCCTGTATCTCAGCACAGGAATAAGGTAGGGAAGAATTCTAAGGATCATTTTGACTGCCTCCAGAAGTTAGATCAGATGGCAAATTGTATTTGGTGCCAGGTCTTTCCCTTTTGGTTTTACCCCAACAATGTTTTCATTAGATTTGCTGACTCTCGAAATCAAGCATTTTACAGCAGGTTGGAGCAGCCTGTATCTCAGCACAGGAATAAGGTAGGGAAGAATTCAAATACTCATTTTGACTGCCTCCAGAAGTTAGATCAGATGGCAAATTGGATTTGGTGCTAGGTCTTTCCCTTTAGGTTTTACCCCAACAATGTTTTCATTAGTTTCGCTCACTCTCGAAATCAAGCATTTTACAGCAGGTTGGAGCAGCCTGTATCTCAGCACAGGAATAAGGTAGGGAAGAATTCTAAGGATCATTTTAACTGCCTCCAGAAGTTAGATCAGATGGCAAATTGGATTTGGTGCTAGGTCTTTCCCTTTAGGTTTTACCCCAACAATGTTTTCATTAGTTTCGATCACTCTCGAAATCAAGCATTTTACAGCAGGTTGGAGCAGCCTGTATCTCAGCACAGGAATAAGGTAGGGAAGAATTCAAATACTCATTTTGACTGCCTCCAGAAGTTAGATCAGATGGCAAATTGTATTTGGTGCTAGGCCTTTCCCTTTAGGTTTTACCCCAAGAATGTTTTCATTAGTTTCGCTCACTCTCGAAATCAAGCATTTTACAGCAGGTTGGAGCAGCCTGTATCTCAGCACAGGAATAAGGTAGGGAAGAATTCAAATACTCATTTTGACTGCCTCCAGAAGTTAGATCAGATGGCAAATTGTATTTGGTGCTAGGTCTTTCCCTTTAGGTTTTACCCCAACAATGTTTTCATTAGTTTCGCTCACTCTCGAAATCAAGCATTTTACAGCAGGTTGGAGCAGCCTGTATCTCAGCACAGGAATAAGGTAGGGAAGAATTCTAAGGATCATTTTGACTGCCTCCAGAAGTTAGATCAGATGGCAAATTGGATTTGGTGCTAGGTCTTTCCCTTTAGGTTTTACCCCAACAATGTTTTCATTAGTTTCGATCACTCTCGAAATCAAGCATTTTACAGCAGGTTGGAGCAGCCTGTATCTCAGCACAGGAATAAGGTAGGGAAGAATTCAAATACTCATTTTGACTGCCTCCAGAATTTAGATCAGATGGCAAATTGTATTTGGTGCTAGGTCTTTCCCTTTAGGTTTTACCCCAACAATGTTTTCATTAGTTTCGCTCACTCTTGAAATCAAGCATTTTACAGCAGGTTGGAGCAGCCTGTATCTCAGCACCGGAATAAGGTAGGGAAGAATTCAAATACTCATTTTGACTACCTCCAGATGTTAGATCAGATGGCAAATTGTATTTGGTGCTAGGTCTTTCCCTTTAGGTTTTACCCCAACAATGTTTTCATTAGTTTCGCTCACTCTCGAAATCAAGCATTTTACAGCAGGTTGGAGCAGCCTGTATCTCAGCACAGGAATAAGGTAGGGAAGAATTCAAATACTCATTTTGACTGCCTCCAGAAGTTAGATCAGATGGCAAATTGTATTTGGTGCTAGGTCTTTCCCTTTAGCTTTTACCCCAACAATGTTTTCATTAGTTTCGCTCACTCTCGAAATCAAGCATTTTACAGCAGGTTGGAGCAGCCTGTATCTCAGCACAGGAATAAGGTAGGGAAGAATTCAAATACTCATTTTGACTGCCTCCAGAAGTTAGATCAGATGGCAAATTGTATTTGGTGCTAGGTCTTTCCCTTTAGGTTTTACCCCAACAATGTTTTCATTAGTTTCGCTCACTCTCGAAATCAAGCATTTTACAGCAGGTTGGAGCAGCCTGTATCTCAGCACAGGAATAAGGTAGGGAAGAATTCAAATACTCATTTTGACTGCCTCCAGAAGTTAGATCAGATGGCCAATGCAATTTGGTGCTAGGTCTTTCCCTTTAGGTTTTACCCCAACAATGTTTTCATTAGTTTCGCTCACTCTCGAAATCAAGCATTTTACAGCAGGTTGGAGCAGCCTGTATCTCAGCACAGGAATAAGGTAGGGAAGAATTCTAAGGATCATTTTGACTGCCTCCAGAAGTTAGATCAGATGGCCAATGCAATGTGGTGCTAGGCCTTTCCCTTTAGGTTTTACCCCAACAATGTTTTCATTAGTTTCGATCACTCTCGAAATCAAGCATTTTACAGCAGGTTGGAGCAGCCTGTATCTCAGCACAGGAATAAGGTAGGGAAGAATTCAAATACTCATTTTGACTACCTCCAGAAGTTAGATCAGATGGCAAATTGTATTTGGTGCTAGGTCTTTCCCTTTAGGTTTTACCCCAACAATGTTTTCATTAGTTTCGCTCACTCTCGAAATCAAGCATTTTACAGCAGGTTGGAGCAGCCTGTATCTCAGCACAGGAATAAGGTAGGGAAGAATTCAAATACTCATTTTGACTGCCTCCAGAAGTTAGATCAGATGGCAAATTGTATTTGGTGCTAGGTCTTTCCCTTTAGGTTTTACCCCAACAATGTTTTCATTAGTTTCGCTCACTCTCGAAATCAAGCATTTTACAGCAGGTTGGAGCAGCCTGTATCTCAGCAGAGGAATAAGGTAGGGAAGAATTCAAATACTCATTTTGACTGCCTCCAGAAGTTAGATCAGATGGCAAATTGTATTTGGTGCTAGGTCTTTCCCTTTAGGTTTTACCCCAACAATGTTTTCATTAGTTTCGCTCACTCTCGAAATCAAGCATTTTACAGCAGGTTGGAGCAGCCTGTATCTCAGCACAGGAATAAGGTAGGGAAGAATTCAAATACTCATTTTGACTGCCTCCAGAAGTTAGATCAGATGGCAAATTGTATTTGGTGCTAGGTCTTTCCCTTTAGGTTTTACCCCAACAATGTTTTCATTAGTTTCGCTCACCTCGAAATCAAGCATTTTACAGCAGGTTGGAGCAGCCTGTATCTCAGCACAGGAATAAGGTAGGGAAGAATTCAAATACTCATTTTGACTGCCTCCAGAAGTTAGATCAGATGGCCAATGCAATTTGGTGCTAGGCCTTTCCCTTTAGGTTTTACCCCAACAATGTTTTCATTAGTTTCGCTCACTCTCGAAATCAAGCATTTTACAGCAGGTTGGAGCAGCCTGTATCTCAGCACAGGAATAAGGTAGGGAAGAATTCAAATACTCATTTTGACTGCCTCCAGAAGTTAGATCAGATGGCAAATTGTATTTGGTGCTAGGTCTTTCCCTTTAGGTTTTACCCCAACAATGTTTTCATTAGTTTCGCTCACTCTCGAAATCAAGCATTTTACAGCAGGTTGGAGCAGCCTGTATCTCAGCACAGGAATAAGGTAGGGAAGAATTCAAATACTCATTTTGACTGCCTCCAGAAGTTAGATCAGATGGCAAATTGTATTTGGTGCTAGGCCTTTCCCTTTAGGTTTTACCCCAACAATGTTTTCATTAGTTTCGATCACTCTCGAAATCAAGCATTTTACAGCAGGTTGGAGCAGCCTGTATCTCAGCACAGGAATAAGGTAGGGAAGAATTCTAAGGATCATTTTGACTGCCTCCAGAAGTTAGATCAGATGGCCAATGCAATTTGGTGCTAGGCCTTTCCCTTTAGGTTTTACCCCAACAATGTTTTCATTAGTTTCGATCACTCTCGAAATCAAGCATTTTACAGCAGCTTGGAGCAGCCTGTATCTCAGCAGAGGAATAAGGTAGGGAAGAATTCTAAGGATCATTTTGACTGCCTCCAGAAGTTAGATCAGATGGCCAATGCAATTTGGTGCTAAGCCTTTCCCTTTAGGTTTTACCCCAACAATGTTTTCATTAGTTTCGCTCACTCTCGAAATCAAGCATTTTACAGCAGGTTGGAGCAGCCTGTATCTCAGCACAGGAATAAGGTAGGGAAGAATTCTAAGGATCATTTTGACTGCCTCCAGAAGTTAGATCAGATGGCCAATGCAATTTGGTGCTAGGCCTTTCCCTTTAGGTTTTACCCCAACAATGTTTTCATTAGTTTCGATCACTCTCGAAATCAAGCATTTTACCGCAGGTTGGAGCAGCCTGTATCTCAGCAGAGGAATAAGGTAGGGAAGAATTCTAAGGATAATTTTGACTGCCTCCAGAAGTTAGATCAGATGGCAAATGGTATTTGGTGCTAGGCCTTTCCCTTTAGGTTTTACCCCAACAATGTTTTCATTAGTTTCGATCACTCTCGAAATCAAGCATTTTACAGCAGGTTGGAGCAGCCTGTATCTCAGCACAGGAATAAGGTAGGGAAGAATTCAAATACTCATTTTGACTGCCTCCAGAAGTTAGATCAGATGGCAAATGGTATTTGGTGCTAGGCCTTTCCCTTTAGGTTTTACCCCAACAATGTTTTCATTAGTTTCGATCTCTCTCGAAATCAAGCATTTTACAGCAGGTTGGAGCAGCCTGTATCTCAGCACAGGAATAAGGTAGGGAAGAATTCTAAGGATCATTTTGACTGCCTCCAGAAGTTAGATCAGATGGCCAATGCAATTTGGTGCTAGGCCTTTCCCTTTAGGTTTTACCCCAACAATGTTTTCATTAGTTTCTCTCACTCTCGAAATCAAGCATTTTACAGCAGCTTGGAGCAGCCTGTATCTCAGCACAGGAATAAGGTAGGGAAGAATTCTAAGGATCATTTTGACTGCCTCCAGAAGTTAGATCAGATGGCCAATGGTATTTGGTGCTAGGCCTTTCCCTTTAGGTTTTACCCCAACAATGTTTTCATTAGTTTCGATCTCTCTCGAAATCAAGCATTTTACAGCAGGGTGAAGCACCCTGTATCTCAGCACAGGAATAAGGTAGGGAAGAATTCTAAGGATCATTTTGACTGCCTCCAGAAGTTAGATCAGATGGCCAATGCAATTTGGTGCTAGGCCTTTCCCTTTAGGTTTTACCCCAACAATGTTTTCATTAGTTTCTCTCACTCTCGAAATCAAGCATTTTACAGCAGCTTGGAGCACCCTGTATCTCAGCACAGGAATAAGGTAGGGAAGAATTCAAATACTCATTTTGACTGCCTCCAGAAGTTAGATCAGATGGCCAATGCAATTTGATGCTAAGCCTTTCCCTTTAGGTTTTACCCCAACAATGTTTTCATTAGTTTCGCTCCCTCTCGAAATCAAGCATTTTACAGCAGGTTGGAGCAGCCTGTATCTCAGCACAGGAATAAGGTAGGGAAGAATTCTAAGGATCATTTTGACTGCCTCCAGAAGTTAGATCAGAAGGCCAATGCAATTTGGTGCTAGGCCTTTCCCTTTAGGTTTTACCCCAACAATGTTTTCATTAGTTTCGCTCACTCTCGAAATCAAGCATTTTACAGCAGGTTGGAGCAGCCTGTATCTCAGCACAGGAATAAGGTAGGGAAGAATTCAAATACTCATTTTGACTGCCTCCAGAAGTTAGATCAGATGGCCAATGCAATTTGGTGCTAGGCCTTTCCCTTTAGGTTTTACCCCAACAATGTTTTCATTAGTTTTGCTCACTCTCGAAATCAAGCATTTTACAGCAGGTTGGAGCATCTGATCTAACTTCTGGAGGCAGTCAAAATGAGTATTTGAATTCTTCCCTACCTTATTCCTGTGCTGAGATACAGGCTGCTCCAACCTGTTTAAAATGCTTGATTTCGAGAGTCAGCGAAACTAATGAAAACATTGTTGGGGTAAAACCTAAAGGGAAAGACCTAGCACCAAATCCAATTTGCCATCTGATCTAACTTCTGGAGGCAGTCAAAATGATCCTTAGAATTCTTCCCTTCCCTTCCCTTGACAGCTTGAGCTGATGGCCTCAGAGCTCTTTCCTAACTGAAGAGATTCTCTGATGTTTATGATCCTAATGCAAAGGCTGGGGCACTGAAGCCTGGGAAAGGCACCCAGCTGTGCCACGGTGCCAAGTGCAGTCCCAGCAATGCAGGCACCTCCTGGAAGCTTGGCAGGGATGCTCAGGCACATTTCCCAAAGGCCTTTGGCACATCACCATCAGCAGTGGCTCCCAGCTCCCCACAGCCACCAGGCAGTCACCTGGGCATGGAAGGAGATCAGGTTGGTCAGGCAGGACCTGCCCTTCCTAAATCCATGCTGGCTGGGCCTGAGCCCTTGGCCATCCTGTAAGGGCTGTGTGATTGCACTCCAGATGACCTGTTCCATAACCTTGCCTGGCACTCAGGTCAGGCTGACAGGCCTGGAATTCCCTGGCTCCTCCTACCACTGCAGGCAGCAACCTCTTGAGACCTGCAGCCTCACCTTGTTCTCCTCAGGGGTGAAAAGGATGCAGTAAGTAGAAGCCATGCCAGGTGCTACCTTCTGGCACACATCCTTGGGGCCAACCAACTTGAAGTAAGGAGAGGTCTCCAGGATGACCTTCACCCACTGAGGAACCTGCAGGGAAGACACAACTGGGATTTTGCCACCTGTGGCACTGTGAGGAGAAACCTGGCCATGGCCAGCTGCATCCTTCCTTCCCAAGGCACTTCCAGCACAGAGGACAAGGCTGGAGCCAAGTTCCTGCTGCCTGGGCAAAGGAGCTCTGGGACATGGGCTGCAGGCCCAAGCCCTGCTGTGAAGCAGAGCCAGAGGAAAGGAGAAACTGAGGCCCATTTTAATGAGGAAAGGGGAAAGAGCAGCACAGTGTCTGGGGTCAGTGTGGAGCACACCAATGTCCCAGGGGCCTCTTGCCAACACTCCCAAGCCAGGCACCAGAGCAGGAGTGGCTCTGTTCTCCCCAGCAGTAACTGAGAGGGACCACACTTTGCAGCCTTCCTTGCCAAAGGGGCTTCTCTTTCCAGCCACAGCCCTGGCAAAGCCTCTTCTCTCAGGACACACTTGGCCTGCTCTTGCTCTTCCCCCACAGCTTTTGTTGTCCCCTTGTTTCCCCCAGGAGGGAGGTGTGTGGGGGGGAGCTCCTTCCCCTGCTCTCATGCAGGCTGCTTCTGCCTTCCCAGCTGCTCTCCTCTCCCCTTCACATCTTGCTCCCCACTGCAGAGCAGCAGCTTCCAGGACACTTCCTTTGCTGACCCTTCTCTGCCTCCAGCACACTGCCTGCTGCATGGCAAGAGAAGCCCCTGTGTGCACAGGCTTCTCTCCTGGAGCACCTTTGAACCCAGCCCCACTCCTCCCTCCTGTCTCTTCTCACCAGCTTGCTCCGGGCACCTGCCTCACTCCAGCAAATGTTTCCCCAGCTCAAATTCAAAAGGTCTCAAATCTTCCTCTTTCCACAGGAACAAAACTGCTGGCATTTGGCAGCATTTCCCTGCTCCACTTCTTTGGGGAATCTCCTCAGCACCACCAATTCTTTCCAAGCACAGGTGGAGACCTTCAGGAGGAGATGGCTCTGGATGTGCTGTGGTGTTCCAAAGGGAAAGCAGAGCTCCAGGAAAGCCCCAGCAGGGCTGAATGAAGCTCAGCAGGACCCCCAGGTCATGCCTAAAGGCCTCCCCTTGCTGCTGCTCCAGCAGTCTGTTCCACTGCTCTTTCCAAACACCTCTCCTGGAGTTTCAGTGCCACTCCCTAGGACTTATTCCAGCCTCAAGCAGAGAAGACAACCCCTGAGCTTTGTCAGGGGATTGAAGCAGCTAAGCAGGCTGTGAGAGGCAGAGAGGCCCTCCCCAAAGGCAAGACTAACCAAGGAGCCATCAGGATGCGGTGCACACCTGAGGCAGAGCGTGAGACGAGAGAACAGCTGCAGAGCCCTCAACATTGTCAGCGAGCCAGGGCTTTCAGAGGCAAGGCTGCTCTCTAGGCAAGCTCCTCTGGGTTAGCTCCCAGCAGCACATGGCAGTGTCAGAGACAGCATGCCCAGAGAGGGCAGGTTCCTCCCACCCCCCAGCACTTACCCTGCCCTTGTTGCGCAGCACCAGTGTCTCTTCGTAGACCTGGTGGGGGAGGTAGTTCTGGAAGAGCACCTCTGCTGGGAGAGGCTCAAAGCAGCTCTGCTGCAGGGCAGCTGGCAGCTGGGGGTGCACAGAGAGCAGGCAGAGGTTCAGCTGCTGGCAGCAGGACTCATGAGTGACAACCCTACACTGCTCTCCAGTCCAGCCCAGTCTCCTGGCGAGTCCCTCTGCCCAGCTCAGCCTGGGCAAGCAGAAGCTCTCCCACCTGGCTCCTGGGTGGCTCAAGAGGAGCTGGGCTGTGCTGAGCAGGCTCAGGCTAAGCAGCTCTTGGGCTGTCTCTCCAGGTTCCCTCTCCCAAACACGGGGCACAGCCCTGTGCTGCTGTGGTCACACAGCACCAGAGCACTCCCTGACAGTGCTGGCAGCACTCATGGAGCAGCTGAGGGCCAGCAATGGACAGGAGGCTCCAGGGGAAACACTCTGGGGATGATCTTTGCTCTGAGGCAGGGAGGCCGAGGCCCACACAGCCCCAAAGAGCTTTGCCAGTGTAAAGCCTGGGAGCTGCTAAGGAGAGAACAGCAGCAGAGGAGGGAAGGCAGGACAAGGAGAGCTGAGTGCTGGCGAGGTTCAGCTCCTTTCTCTGCAGCACTGGGCAGCTGGAGGAGGACTGGACTTGGCAGCTCCTTCTGCCAGGAGCTTTCAGTGGCTCTTTGGTCCTGCTCTGGTGCTGCTGCTTTTGTTCCACTCCACTGCAGCAGCAGCCTGGCAATGCACACAAGCAGCAAATGCTGGCAGAGCAGAGGCACTGCTAGGAGAAAGTTCCTCCCTGCTTTGCCTCCCCTCTCCCAGCTGTGCTGCTGCCACTCCACAGCCCCAGGCAGCTCTCCTGCTGCTCCACACAAGCCATGGCCAGGCTGAAGCCAGCAGCTGCAGCATGCTGCCAGTTCTCTGTGTGCCCAGCTGAGGGCTTCCCAACCTCCTGGGCTGGCCAGGGCAACCCTCAAGCAGTATGTCACAGGTGTGCTGCTGGCCATTGCTGCTCAGCAGCCTCCCTCCCTGCTCTGCCCTCGGGGCTGTGTGCTCTGGCCAGCAGCTCTGCAGCAAAGCAGCTTGAGGCACAGCTGCAGCAAACACTGAGCCAGACAAAGCACAGCCAGGGGCTGAGGCCCCTCTGCAGCTGGCAGGAGCCTGCAGCCTGCAAACCCAGCCCCCTGGGAGGGCCCCATCCTGCTGCTCCACCCCAAAGCACCACTGCAGCTGAGTGTGCTCAGTCCTGAGCAGCTCCTGCAGGCCTTCAGCCCCCCAAGGCCAAGGCTGGCAGCAGCGAAGGAGTCCCAGCCCCAGGCCCTTGGCAGCGACCACCCCAAGCAGCAGCTGCCTGTGGCAGCAGGAGGATGGCAAATGGCAAGCTCCTGCCCTTGTGTCCTGCCCCAGCCTGCCCCCTGCATGGGGCTTGAGTGCCAGGGGCTCAGCTCCAGGAACCCCCCCCCAGCTGCAGCAGAGCTTCTGCAGCACAGCTCAGGACTTGAACAGCTCAGCAGGGAGCAAGGTCTGAGCTTTCTCCTGGCAGGAGGAACTCAGCACTGCCAGCAGCTGCACAGCACAGCAGGCCCTGGCCAGCCAGCTCTAGAGAGAAGCTGGAGGCAGGCCTGCCACCAGCAGGCTCCTCTCCAAATGCCTCAGCCAACAGCAAGGAGCAGGGCAGGAAAAGTTTACCTTTGGACAGGAGGCCTCACTGGAGTCTGCAGGCTGGGGAATCAGGGGCAGGGTCCTGGCCTCAGGCTTGCCCCTCCTGGGAACAGGGGGCAGCTTCCCCTCCAGGCTGCTGCCCCTCTGGGTGGGGATTGGGGGCAGCTTCCCCTCCAGGCTGCTGCCCCTCTGGGTGCAGATTGGGGGCAGCTTCCCCTCCTGGCTGCTGCCCCTCTGGGTGGAGACTGGGGGCAGCCACATCTTCTGAATGTTGCCCAGCCTCTGCTTGAGCTGGGGCAGCCTCCTCTCCTCAGCCTTGCCACCCCTCTGGATGATCTGGGGCAGGCTCCCCTCCTGAGTGCCACCCAGGCTCTGCTCCATGAGCTCAGGCATCCCCTGCAGGAAGGAGGAGGGAGTCAGCTGAAACACACACCACCAGCACAAGCCACAGCAAGCCCTCTGCTCCTCTTGTCCAAGTGTCACTGAGGAGTAATCTGTGGTCAGAGCTACCAGGCCAGTCCTGGGAGCCTCCTGAGGGACCTGCTGCAGTGTTTCACCCCAGAGCATTCCTGAGGCAGAGCAGAAGAGAGCAGCTCCAAGCAAGGGGCTCTGTCTCATGAGCTGCTGCCTGATTTGCTGGGGCATGCCTGGGGCTTGCTGCTCTCTGGGCACTTGTTCCCTCTGTAGTGCTGCTGGCTAGAGCCAGGGAGCTCTGAAGAGAGCAGGGCAAGAGTGCTCAGAGCTGCCCCAGCCCTTGGCCCAGGCTCCCCAGCCTGCCCTGTGGAGATGGCACTGCTGGGGGAGGCAGAGGAGGGCAGAAAAGCAGCCCTGTGCCAGGGCTGAGGTGCAGAGGAATGCCTCCAAGTCTGAGTTCTCCTTCATTCTCTCTGCCCTGGCCTCACAGAGCCCTCCCCAGAGACATCTCCTTGAGAGACCCTCAGCAGCAGGGCAGCTCCAGTCAGCAAAGGGGACATGGATGGAGAGGAAGGAAGAATTGCCCTGACTCCACTGTTTGCAGGGCTGGATCTGTGCTCCATGGAGGCTATCCCAGCAGGGTGGGGGTTGGAAGGCACCTCTGGGGCTCAGCCAGTCCAACCCTCTTGCAAACACAGGGTCAGCCAGAGCAGCTTGCCCAGGATGACATCTGGGTGGGTTTGGAATGTCTGGGACCTCTCTGGGCAGCCTGCCCCAGGGCTCCTTCTTGACCACAGCAGCTACTTACAGTTGCAGGCTGCTTTGCCTCTCTGGCTGGCTTCAGGTGGCCAGGTGCTGCCACTGTGCCCTGGAGCCCCTCAGGCATTTTGGAGGGCCTCCTGGAGTGCTGGTTCTGCTCAGTGGCCATGGCTCAGCTCACCTGCAAGGAGCAGCAGCAGACCTTTGAAAAGCCAGAAGCCCACTCCCAGCAAAGCCAAAGGCTCCACAGTGTCTCCAGGCTGGGGCATCCTTCCCCAGGGGAGAGCACCTGGGCTGCCCTGCTGCTGTTTCTGACTCGGGGAGCACAGAGCTCCACTCCCTGGGCAAGAAGCAGAGCTGCTCAGCAGAGCTGCTCAGGGCTGCTCTGCTTGGCTTCAGGGACAGAAATGAGCCAGCAAAGATGACTCCTTCCAGACACACAACTACCACAGTGCCCAGGAGCATTTCTCCATGGAGAATGAGGGCCCTGCTCTTCACTCCCTGACACCCAAACTCAAGGCTCCCCACAGGCACTCCAGAGGCTGTAGCAGCAGAAAGAAAAGCAGGAAACCACTCGAGGAAGCAGCTCAGCAAGAAATGCTGCAGGGGTGAGAGCAGGGCCACTTAAGGCTTCATCCTAACAGCAGCAGAGGCTCTCCAGCCTCCTTAGCCTACAAGTAGCATGGCTTAACAGGTCCCCCTGAGTGAAGCAGGTCCAGGTTAACTTCTTCCACTCAGCAGCATGGCCACCACCTCTCTTCATCGACACAAAGCTATCAACAGTGAGCTCCACTCTGCTGAGGGGCACCAGTGATCCACAGCCAAGCTGGCACAAGAGGCACTGCCAGCAGCCCTAAGCAACATCCTCTCCCCCTTGCTGAGCCAGCTGCAGATTCTGCAGCAGCACTTCCCAGTGTCCAGCAGAGGCTGTTGATGGTCACATCCTGAGCAGCTGCCTTCCTGGAGCCTCCCTGAGAGCTCTGAAACGCTCAGGAAACCTCAGTCCCAACCAAGCTGCTTTCATCTCAATCCTCCAAACCTTCTTGGGCAAATAATTCTCAGTGTGCCTGCCCCACCCCCACACTGGGGCCCAGCCTCTGGAAGAACAGAAACACTCAGCTCAGAGGCATCCAGCTGCAGAAGGGGAAGTGACCAAAAGCAGCAGCAGGAATGCAGCCTCCAGCCTGACCTTGGCAGGCTCAGCCTGGTGCCGGCTCCCCAGCACACACACACACTGCTGGCTGCCAGGACAGGGAACATTACCAGCGGCTGCCCTGCTGCAGCACTGCCTGGGACCCCGTGCTGGTGAAGCTTGGACTTCACGGAGTTGTTTCCCATCCCTCAGTTCAGAGGCAAGGCTGGACAACCTGTCCTGAGTTACCTGCAGCCTCCTGAAGCAGTCCAGCCTCTGGATTTTCAAGAGAGAGATGCAGGAATTGCTGCTTCTCAGGAAATCCCCTAGGGTTTTAAAATGCAAGGAAAGGAGAGTTGGGCTGGGGGAGCTTTGCAGTCTCTGCTACCTAGGCAGCTGCTGCATCTTTCATCCTCAGCCTGCACAGCGTTTGCTAGGCAGAGGAGAAATCCTCTCACCCCTCACTTGCAGATGGGGCAGCACAGGTGAAAACTGAAGGCAAAGACATCCCAAAGCCCAGGTGCAAGGGAAGGAGGATCAGACTGGCAGCAGTGAGACAGGCAGCCTCTCTCCCCTCCGCGTTTAGTCCCAGCCTGGAGGCAGACACAGCAGCATCCCATGGCAACAAAGAAGACCCAGAGGGATTTTGTGTTTCAGGGAGCAGTTTGTCCAGCTGTGGGGGCAGGGAGAAGGGGCTCCAGCTCCTCCGGGGGTCCCCAGCATGGCAAGTGCTGCAGCTCCAGGGGGCTCTCCCCCAGCACAAGAACCTGCGCTTGGCTAAGGGGCAACCTCCTCCCTCCCATCCTGCCCCGAGCAGCAGCTGGGTGCCGGCAATGGCCTCAGCACTGCTGTGCGGGACAGCGGCGCTCAGGCTTCCACCCTCCCTGCCCGGCCCTGCTCCCAGCCCTCCCTCCTGAGGCAGCCAAAGTCCCCCCGGGCTGGGGCTGGGGAGGGGACACAGCCATCGTCACCTGGGCCCGGGGCCGGCACCAGCGTCCAACGGGACCCAGCAGCACCCACCAGGACCCAGCAGCACCCAGCAGCGATCCCACTGCCACACAGTCGCGGCCGGGCTGTGCCTGGTTGCCACAGCGACAGAGCCTGAGGCCACCCAGCGGCCCCCTGGCAACCGCGGCACAAAGAGAGGAGTGCCCAGCGCTGGGACCAGACGGCAGCCAGCGGGCGCAGGGCTGCCCAGAGCCCACAGGGGAGCTGCCTGTGGAGCCCTGCTCCAGCTCCCCCAGGGCAGGCCCAGAAAGCCTCTCGGGCCCCAGGGCTGCCAAGCTGCTCCTGCGGGGAGCCCCCACACAGCTCCTGCTGCCCCAGGAGACACAAACCGGCTGCCTGCCCCTCTGGCCCTGCTGCCCTGGCTGAGCCCAGGCTGCCACTGGCCTCCTGTGCTGCAAGTGCCCCTTGCTGCCTCCCCTCCAGTCTCTCACCCACCGGCACCCCGAGGCTGCAGGCTGCTCCCAGGCTTCCCAGGGAGGCTGTGGCTGCCTCTTCCCTGGGGGTGTCCAAGGCCAGCTGGGATGAGGCCTCCAGCAGCTGAGTCCAGTTGAGAGCTGTCCCTGCCCAGGCTGGGAAGGTTGATCTCTGAGGCCCCTTCCAACCTCAGCCCTTCTATGCTCTTTCAGACACAACTCACCCTACGAAGCAGTCTTGCTTTTCACTCACCTCAGAGAGGGAAGAGCACTGCAGGATGCACAGCCCAGAGTGGCTCCCAGAGCCCCTGCTCAGGCAGCATTGCCCCTGGCAGCTAAAGGTCTGCTTGGTTTCAGCAGCAACCTGACTCTGTCAAACTGCTCAAAGGAACTACAGAGCCTGCAGGTCCCCCACACTCCCGGGGGGGGGTCAGGGTCGCTGAGAGATGTCTGTGTTCCTCTTGGCCCCACACTCCCTTGCTGCCCAGGAGGCCCATGGTGGGCTGCAGGACACGGTCAGCATGCTGTGCAGCACTGCTGCAGGTGCTGGCAGGGACACTGCCAGTGCCCTTCCTTCAGCTGGCCCAGGATGTCACCCAGCTGCTTCACCACTCCTCCAGGCGTGGCTGGAGACCGGGGAGCACAGTGCTCAGTCAGCTCAGCATCTCCCACAGCCATGCCCAGGACCTGCTTGGCCAAGCAGAGGCCCCAGCCAGGCCCCAGCTGCAGTTCCTTGACCCCCAAACCCACCTCCTCTCAGCCAGGTGTACCTGGTGGCAAAGATTCTGCTCAGCTCCTCCAGGACATGGTTGAGTTTCACCTGCAGGTCCTTGAGGCTCTCTCTGGCTTCTGGGTCCAGCTGGAGGAGGGACAGATTGGAGAAGCCATCAGGGTCCCTGGTGCAGCCCTGGGGGACAAGGCCCTGGGGATGCCTGCAGAGCATCTCCCAGCAGCAACAGCAGCTGAGGGAGAGCAGACATTGACCACAGCCAGAGACTCCAAGAGCCCCTGCTCAGGCAAAGTTGCCACCCTGCAGCCATTGCACTCTGCAGCCATTGTGGCTCCAGAGCTGACCGGCACCGGCACCGGCACCGGCACCGGCACCGGCGTGCTTGAGCTGAGAGCTTCCTCTGTTGGTTTATAGTATTTAGGGGAAATACAATTGATTGTATTTATAACTATAGCACTGAAATAAATACATGATAGTATCGAGGTGGAACAGATATATGTATTGATTAGTTTGTTTTAACAGCTAACAACAGAGCCCTGAGCCATGGCAACAACTCAGCCAAAGGTGATCAGAAAATCACTTGGTGCCCAGACAGAGCTGGTGCACAAACACACAGGAGTCCAGGCTGCTGGCTGCAGAGAGTGCTGGAGCCTGGCACTTGGAATGGAGGGGGAAGGAGACAACACCTCTGTCAGGTGTGAGCAGGTGAACTTTCTCCTCCGCCTGCTGGCTGAGCTTAAGGCTGGAGTGGCCGAGCTGCAGGATGAAGCATCTAGGCTCAGGACTGCAGGGGAATGTCAAAGGCAGTTAGAGATGTGGGAGCAGGCTCTGCAGCCCTCCCCTGTTGCGGGAGGCATCCCTGGAGACAGGGAGGGATGGGTACAGGTCCCTGTCAGGGGAAGCAAGGGGAATCCATCCCGGCCCTCTCCCCCCCCAGTTGCCCTTGCACAATCAGTATGAGGCCCTGCAGGCCGAGGGCAACGGGGAGGAGAGGGCTGAAGGGGAACCATTGAAGGAGATGCCTAAGGCCAAGCAGTCCCCACCAAGTGTAAGGACCAGCACTGTCCAGACAAAAAGAAGGGTTATAGTTGTTGGGGACTCTCTCCTGAGGGGGACTGAGGGAGCCCTGTGTCATCCTGAGCCATCCCATAGGGAAGTGTGCTGCCTGCCTGGGGCCCAGAGAAGGGACATCACCAGGAGACTCCCTAAGCTGATCCAGCCCTCTGACTGTTACCCATTGCTGGGAATCCAAGCTGGAAGTGATGAGGTTGATAAGAAGGGCAGCAGGACAATCAAAAAGGAACTCAAGGCCCTGGCACAATTGATTGATGGGGCAGGAGCTCAAGTGGTGCTCTGCTCAGTCCCCTCAGTGGCAGGGGAGTACACTGAGAGGAACAGGAGAGCCCAGACCATCAACAATTGGCTCAGGGGATGGTGCCAGCAGTGGAATTTTGGGTTCTTTGATCATGGGGCAACTTCTCCTGCACCCAACCTGCTGGGTCCTGATGGGGTGCAGGTATCCAGAAAGGGCAGGAGGGTACTAGCACTGGAGCTGGCAGGGCTCATTGGGAGGGCTTTAAACTAGGTCTGAAGGGGGTGGGTGAGGAAAGCAGTCTCTCTGGAGAGGAGAGAGTGGGACACAAATGAGGGTGGATTGAGAAGTTGAGAGCCCAGCTGCAGTGCAGCTCCACCAATGCACCCAGCATGGGCAACAAGCAAGAGGAGCTGGAAGTCCTGGTCCACCAGGAGGACTAGGATATAGCTGCTAGTACAGAAGCATGGTGGGATGATTCACACAAGTGGGGCACTGCACTGGGGGGTTCCAGGCTCTTCAGGAGAGACAGGGGAGGGAGAAGAGGAGGAGGGGTGGCTCTGTGCGTTAGGGAATGGCTCGATGCCGCAGAGCTTGAGGAGGAGGATGAAAGGGTTGAGTGCCTGTGGGTTAAGATCAGAGGGAGGCCTAACAAATCTGACATCCTGGTTGGAGTCTGTTGCAGACCACCCAGCCAGGATGAGGAGGCTGATGAAATACTCTCTAAGCAACTGGAGGCTGTCTCAAGATCATCAGATCTTGTCCTTGTGGGTGCCTTTAACCTGCCAGCTATCTGCTGGGAACTGAACTCAGCAGAGAGGAGGCAGTCCAGAAGGTTCCTGGAGCGCATGGAGGACAGCTTCCTGAGGCAGCTGTTAAGTGAGCCTAGCAGGGGTCAGGCTCTGCTCGACCTGCTGGTCTCCAACAGAGAAGGGCTGGTGTGAGATGTGATGGTGGGAGGCTGCCTAGGGTGCAGTGATCATGAGAGAGGGAAGGTTTCAATATGCAGGGAGATAGGGAGGAGCAGGAACAGAAGCCTCGCTCTGGACTGCCGGAGGGCAAACTTCAGCTTGTTCAAGCAGCTGACTCGGAAAGTTCCCTGGGCAGCAGCCCTCAAGAACCAAGGGGTCCAGGCTGGTTGGCCCTACTTCAAACAGGAGCTCTTGAAGGCACAGGAACTGGCAGTTCCCATGGGCTGAAAGATGAGCCGAGGGGAAGGCTCTGGGCCTGGATGGGCAAGCAGCTCCTGAAGGCATGAAGGGAAACAAGAGGCTGTATCCCCTTTGGAAAGGGGGGAGGCAACTGGAGATACACTTAAGGATGTTGCTGGAACGTGCAGGAGACAAATGAGAGAGGCAAAGGCCCAGCTGTTACTCAAGCTGAACTCTGCTGGGAAGGAGAACAAAAAGCAGCTTTCTAAATACATGAATGCTAAAAAGAGGGCAAGAAGAACCTGCACTCCTTCTGGGACCTGGAGGGGAACACTGTGACTGAAGAGGAGGCAAAGGCTGAGGTCCTGAACACCTTCTGTGCCTCAATGTTTAACAGCAAGGCAGGAGGAGTTCAGGGCGAGTGGCCTCCGGAGCTGGGCGATGGGGTCAGGGAGCAGTGTCATGGAGACTCCAGGCCTGGCAGCCTGAGCTCAGTGCCAGGGAAAGTGATGGAGCAGATTGTCCTGGCGGCAATAACTGCACCTGAAGGACGGCCAAGGGCTCAGGTCCAGCCAGCATGGATTTAGGAGGGGCAGGTCCTGCCTCTCCAACCTGATCTCCTTCTATGACCAGGTGACTGCCTGGTGAGTGTGGGGCAGGCTGTGGATGTGCTCTGCCTGGACTTCAGCAAGGCCTTTGACACCGTCCCCCACAGCAAACTGCTGGCCAAGCTGTCAGCCCCTGGCTGGGACAGCAGCACTCTGAGCTGGGTTAGGAACTGGCTGGAGGCTGAGCCCAGAGAGTGGTGGTGAATGGTGCCACAGCCAGCTGGCAGCCAGGCACCAGTGGTGCCCCCCAGGGGTCAGTGCTGGGCCCCATCCTCTTTAACATCTTCATTGATGATCTGGATGAGGGCATTGAGTCAGGCATCAGCACATTTGCAGATGACACCAAGCTGGGGGCAGATGTTGGTCAGTTAGAGGACAGAAGGGCTCTGCAGAGGGACCTCGACCGACTGGACAGATGGGCAGAGTCCAACAGGATGGCATTCAACAAGTCCAAGTGCCAGGGGCTGCACTTTGGCCACAGCAACCCCAGGCAGAGCTAGAGGCTGGGGTCTGAGTGGCTGAGAGCTGCCAAACAGAGAGGGACCTGGGGGTGCTGATTGACAGCTGCCTGAACATGAGCCAGCAGTGTGCCCAGGTGGCCAAGAAGGCCAAGGGCATCCTGGCCTGCATCAGGAATAGTGTGGCCAGTGGGAGCAGGGAAGTCATTGTGCCCCTGGACTCTGCTTTGGTTAGGCCACACCTTGAGTCCTGTGTCCAGTTCTGGGCCCCTCAGTTTAGGAAGGAGGTTGACTTGCTGGAAGGGGTCCAGAGAAGGGCAACAAAGTTGGTGAGGGGCTTGGAACACAGCCCTATGAGGAGAGACTGAGGGAGCTGGGGTTGCTTAGCCTGGAGAGGAGGAGGCTCAGGGGTGACCTTATTGCTCTCCACAAATACCTGAAGGGAGGTTGTGGACAGGCAGAGGCTGGTCTCTTCTCTCTAGCAACCAGCCCCAGAACAAGAGGACACAGTCTCAGGCTGTGCCAGGGGAGGTTTAGGCTGGAGGTTAGGAGGAAGTTCTACACACAGAGAGTGATTGCCCATTGGTGTAGGAAAGCAGAAAGTATCTATGGAAGGTTTCAGGATGAGAAAGAACAACAGGCCACTGATACTGGAAGGATGGCTTGATGATAAAGAAGAGCTGACCGTGGTAAACAACCTGACGTGCCAGACAAGAGGATGCTTGCCTCCATACTGGAGAAGACCAACCTGATATGGGATGAAGATAACAATGGACAGCTGCATATCAAAGGAGAAAACCCAATTAGCAGCAGTGGTGCAAGAATGTCAGGGAATTGCTTACCCTGCCCGATTTTTCCTATATAAGCTGCTTGTTCTGTACCAATAAACGATTCCTGCCTCACCAACATGGGAGTCCGTCCATGCTTTCCGAAAGAGAAGGACAGCTAGAACAGGGGGGAGATAAGGAAGCTGCCTGAGCAGCAAGAGTCCTGGTTAGGAAACCAAAGCAGAGTTTGAATTGAATCTAGCCAGGGAGGTTAAAGGGAACACTAAGAACTTCTACAGGCATATGAATGGGAAGAAGAAGCCTAGGGAAGGTGTGGGCCCCCTCAGAAAGGAAACTGGTGACATGGCCACAAGTGATGAGGAAAAGGCTGAGGTACTTAATAACTTCTTTACCTCAGTCTTCACTGCAAGGGCCTCTAGCCACACTCCTGATGTTATGGAAGACAATGCCAGGGACGGGAAGGAAGAACTGCCCATGATAAGTGAAGAGCAGGTTGGTGATCACCTGAAGAACCTGAAAGTGTTCAAGTCCATGGGACCCGACGGGATACACCCACGGGTGCTGAGAGAACTGGCAGAGGAGGTTGCTAAACCCCTCTCTATTCTATTTCAAAAGTCATGGCAGTCTGAGGCAGTCCCCACAGACTGGAAAAGGGGAAACATTGCCCCCATCTGCAAAAAGGGTAAGAAGGAGGAACCAGGGAACTCCAGGCCAGTCAGTCTCACCTCTGTGCCCGGAAAGATCATGGAGCAGATCCTCCTGGAGGCACTACTGGCTCAGAAGAATAGTGAAGAGGTGATTGGGAACAGTCAGCAGGGCTTCACCAAGGGCAAATCCTGCCTGACCAACCTGGTGGCCTTCTGTGAGCAGGTGACAACATCAATAGCTGAGGGGAGAGCAGCTGCTGTCGTTTGCCTGGAGCTGAGCAAAGCCTTCGACACTGTCCCACACCACATCCTGGGCTCCAGGCTGGTGACACATGGGTGTGAGGGGTGACCACTAGATGGATAAGGAACTGGCTTGAGGCCTGCACCCTAAGGGTGGCTGTCAATGGCTCCATGTCCCAGTGGAGGCCAGGGACAAGTGGAGTTCCTCAGGGGTCAGTCCTGGGACCAGGCTTGTTCAGCATCTCTGCTGATGCCATGGAGAGTGGCACTGAGTGCACCCTCAGCAAGTTTGCTGATGACACCAAGCTGTGTGGTGCAGCAGACAGCTGGAGGGAAGGGATCCATCCAGAGGGACCTGGACAGGCTGGAGATGTGGGCACAAGCCAACCTCAGGAGGTTCAACAAGACCAAGGGCAGGGTCCTGCAGCTGGGTCGAGGCAATCCCAGGCACAAATCCAGGCTGGGCAGGGACTGGCTGGAAAGCAGCCCTGAGGAGAGAGACTTGGGGGTGCTGGGGGAGGAGAAGCTCAACAGGAGCTCTCAGTGTGCATTTTCAGTCCAGAAAGCCAAGCAGATCCTGGGCTGCATCAGGAGAAGTGTGGCCAGCAGAGCAAGGGAGGTGATCCTCCCCCTCTGCTCAGCTCTGGTGAGACCCCACCTGAAGTACTGCCTCCAGTTCTGGAGCCCCTATTCCAAGAGGGATCTGGAGGTGCTGGAAGGTGTCCAGAGATGGGCCAGGAGGATGAGCAGAGGGCTGGAGCACCTCTCCTGTGAGGACAGACTGAAGGAGTTGGGGCTGTTCAGTCTGGAGAAGAGAAGGCTCCCAGGTGACCTCATTGTGGCCTTCCAGGATCTGAAGGGGGCCTACAGGAAGGCTGGGGAGGGACTGCTCAGGATCTCAGGTAGTGATAGGACTAGGGGGAATGGGATGAATCTGGAGGTGGGGAGATTCAGGCTGGAGGTGAGGAGGAAGTTCTTCCCCATGAGAGTGGTGAGGCCCTGGGATGGGTTGTCCAGGGAGGTGGTTGGGGCCCTGTCCCTGGAGGTGTTTAAGCCCAGGCTGGATGAGGCTCTGGGCAGCCTGATGTAGTGTGGGGTGTCCCTGCCCGTGGCAGGGGGGTTGGAACTAGATGATCCTTGTGGTCCCTTCCAACCCTGACTGACACTATGATACTATGATAGGAGGAGGCTGAGGGGAGAGCTGGCTCTCTACAGCTCCCTGAAAGGAGGTTGGAGCCAGGTGGGGGTTGGTCTTTCTGCAACACATAAGGTGAAGCAACCCCAGCTCCCTCAGCCTGTCCCTATGGCAGAGCTGCTCCAGCCCCCCCATCATCTTTAGGGTCTCCTCTAGACCCTCTCCCTCAGGTCTGTGTCCTTGTGTTGGGGCCCCAGAGCTGGACACAGCACAGCAGGTGAGGTCTCCCCAGAGCAGAGGGGCAGGATCCCTCTCTCCATCTCTGGCCACACAGTTTGGATGCAGCCCAGGCTGCCATTGGCCTTCTGAGCTGCCAGTGCCCATTGCTTCAGTCTTACCAACCACCCCCTTCAGCTTGGCCTCACTGCAGGTTTGCTGAAGTACTTAAGCTACTCCAGCCCGACTTTTTTCACCACTCAGTGAAGAAGAAAAGAGACAGAACATGCAGGACTAAATCCAGCTTCTGCCAGTTTGAAGCCATCACCTCTCCTGTCACTCCATGCCTTGGACACAAGTCCCTCCCCAGCTCTCCTACAGCCCCCTTCAAACCCTGGGAGGCTGCTCTAGGGTCTCCCTGGAGCCTTCTCCAGGCTGGACAACCCCAGCTCTCAGTGTGCTTTCCCAGCAGAGGTGCTCCAGCCTCTGCTCACCTGGCGGAGCCCTGCTGTGTGCTGTCCCAGGGATTAGTGTGGTGTAGGCCACCTGATGTCACTGTTGCCTCATCTTGCTGGCCCCAAAGCACAGCTGCTCTAAGGAGAAGGGGTTGTGAGCTCTGAGAAACTCTTGCACCAATCCCATTTTCACCTCAGTGCAGCCTAGCATCAACCTAAGGAACACTCCAGACAAAACCCACAGGCATGGTGATGGTGAAGGACTCATTCCCAGCAATCTGCTCCTCCTGCCTGCAGAGTCTCTGCTGAGGCCTTGCCAAGGCCACTTCTTTTGGCTGCTTACTCCAGAAGAGTTCAAGGGAGGGGTGAGACTCAGGTGGTGGCTTCCAGAGGGGTTTTGGCAATCTTTGCTCTAGAATATCATTGTATAAGAGAGAGAATTACCTGCTGCCTCCAGAACTCACAAGCTCTTTTTGTGCCTCCTCATAAGCTTAGGATGGAACCTGGTTCAGACACAAGGAACAGAAGGTGAATCATACAATCACAGAACTGTCAGGGTTGGGAGGGGCCTCAAGGCTCAGCCAGTTCCAAGCCCCCTGCCATGGCCAAGGACACCTCACACCACAGCAGGTTGCTCACAGCCACAGCCAGCCTGGCTGCAAACACCTCCAGGCAGGAGGCTTCCACCACCTCCCTGGGCAACCTGTGCCAGGCTCTCACCACCCTCATGGGCACCAACTTCTTCCTCACATCCAAGCTGAATCTCCCCACTTCTAGTTTTGCTCCATCCCCCCAGTCCTGGGGGACCCTGTCAGGATCTCAGCTGTGTGAAGAAAACCAAAGGAGAATGGGAAAGAAAGAGAAGTGTTTGGGGATAACTTGAAGCTGCAGCTTCAGAAGTGAAGCAATTCTGCTTGAGCTGTCAGTGGTTTGGCCAGGCTATGTATGAGAGCATGCTGAGCCTGCTGCCTGCCTTGGCTGTAGCCCCTCTGGTCAGCCCCTTTGTTAGTAATGTGGCTCTTTCTTCATCCCTGCCTCTCTGTAGTGCACGGCTGAGACTGCAAGGGACTGAATTTTTACCTCAGAACTCCACTGAAAGGAGTTAATGTTTGAATCCTAGAATCCCAGCATGGTGAGGGCTGGAGAGGACCTCTGGAGCTCACCCAGTCCAACCCCCTGCTCCAGCAGGGCACCCACAGCAGCTTGCCCAGCAGCACAATGCCCAGGGGGGGTTGGAAGCTCTCCACACAAGGAGACTCCACAACCTCTCTGGGCAGCCTGCTCCAGGCCTCCAGCACCCTCACCACAAAGAAGCTTCTCCAGATGTTGAGGTGGAACTTCCTGGGTTCCAGTTTGTATCCATTGTCCCTTGTCTAATACAGAAAACTACTAAAGAGAGCCTGGCCCCAGCCTCTTGCCCCCCACAGCTCCTTTGTCTCTCGCTGAGCATTGCTCAGCTGCCCTCTGGGGCTGCTCCTCTCCAGGCTCAACAGCCCCAGGGCTCTCAGCCTTTCCTCACCAGACAGATGAGGAAAAGTTTCTCCTCCTGCTCAGGTGCAACCTCCTGGGTTCCACTTTGTGCCCACTGCCCCTTGGCCTGTCCCTGGGCACCAGCCTCTTGCTCCCCACAGCTCCTTTAGCTCTTGTTGAGCATTGCTCTGGTTCCTTCTGGGGCTGCTCTTCTCCAGGCTCAAGGTCCCTCAGCATCTCCTCCAAAGAGAGTCACTGACACATTTAAGCCAGTAAGAGTGAATGCAACCCTCGAAGTCATTGCTTGAAGCTCTTTGTTCCTTCCAAATGGGATTCATTGCACTGAACATAACTCAGAATTGGCTCCTTTAGGCACCCTGAGCGCCCCAGGAGCAGAGGTGTTCAGGCACTTGGTGCTGAGCTGTCCAGATCTGAGGTTCCCTGATGGAAGCCTCGGTCAGAGGTGGTTGTGCAGGATCCCATCACAGAAGAGACAGAGTTCTCCCCAGAGCAGAGGGCTGCAGGTGCTGGCACACAGAACAGGACACTGCTGGAGGTGCTGGTGGGAGCACTCCTGCTGGGGCAGCTCTTCCAGCGGGCTGTGAGAGGCACTCCTCCTGCAGGCTGTGCTGGGGGGAGGGATATCCAGCTGAGCCCCCCTGCCTGCCCAGGGAGGTGCTGCAGATGGCACACCTTCCCCACCAGCAGTGCCTGAGCCTGGCCTCCCACTGCCTGCCTGCTGCCCAAAGGGCAGGGAGCTGGTGCCTGCTGCCTGCAGGGCCTGCCAGGATGGCTTCCCACAGGACCAACTCCCTGAAGGGAGGGTGTAGCAAGGTGGAGGTTGGTCTCTTCTCCCAGGCACCCAGCACCAGAACAAGAGAACACAGTCTCAAGCTGTGCCAGGGGAGGTTTAAGCTGGAGGTGAGGAGAAAGTTCTTCCCAGAGAGAGTAATTGGCCACTGGGATGTGCTGCCCAGGGAGGTGGTGGAGTCACCGTCCCTGGAGGTGTTCAAGAGGGGATTGGATGTGGCACTTGGTGTCATGGTTTAGTTGTCAGGAGGTCATGGGTGACAGGTTGGACTGGATGATCTTTGAGGTCTTTTCCAACCTTGTTGATTCTGTGACCATCCCTCCCCTGGGCATCACAGCAGGGGAGGGGAACTCAGCCCTTTGCTGGGAAGCCTCCTGCCTGGCTGCAGGGAAGGGAGCAGGCTTGGGGGAACCATGCAGGGACATGCCCAGCACCTCACCCCCCCTGCCTGAAAGCATGGCAGCCTTACTGGGCAACCTGTGCCAGTCTCTCACCACTCTCATGGCGACCAACTTCTTCCTCACATCCAATCTCAATCTCCCCACTTCCAGTTTTGCTCAATACCCCCCAGGCCTATGGCTCCCTGGCACCCTCAAAAGTTCCTCCCCAGCTTTCTTGGAGCTCCCTGTAGATCCTGGAAGGCCACCAGAAGGCCTCCTGGGAGCCTTCTCCTCTTCCTTTCAGGGAAGAAGTTTCTTCTCATCTCCAACCTAAACCTCCCGTGGGGCAATCTGAAGCTTTTTCCTCTCCTCCTATCAGTTGTGCTTGTGAGAAGAGCCCAACCACCCCCGGCTCCAAGGAGGTCTCTCTCAGCCTCCTCAGCTCCACACTCAACACCCCCAGGCTCCCTCACCTGCTCCTGCCCAGCCCTCTTCTCCAGACCCTTCCCCACTTTTCTTGCCCTCTCTGGCACTGCTCCAGCTCCTCAATGTCCTCCTAGTAGTCAGCAGCCCAAAACGGAGTCCAAGCCGGCACTCCCCGAGCCCAGCCGAGCCCAAGTCAGCGCTTCCGCGCCTGGACGAACCCAAGTCAGCGCTCCCCGAACCTAGCCGAACCCAAGCCGGCGCTCCCGATCCTGGACGAACCCAAGCCGGAGCTCCCCGAGCCCGGACGAACCCAAGCCGGCACTAGCCGAGCCCGGACGAACCCAAGCCGGCGCTCCCCGAGCCCGGACGAACCCAAGCCGGAGCTCCCCGAGCCCAGACGAGCCCAAGCCGGCGCTCCCCGAGCCCGGACGAACCCAAGCCGGAGCTCCCCGAGCCCAGACGAGCCCAAGCCGGCGCTCCCCGAGCCCGGACGAACCCAAGCCGGAGCTCCCCGAGCCCAGACGAACCCAAGCCGGAGCTCCCCGAGCCCAGACGAGCCCAAGCCGGCGCTCACCGAGCCCGGACGAACCCAAGCCGGAGCTCCCCGAGCCCAGACGAACCCAAGCCGGAGCTCCCCGAGCCCAGACGAACCCAAGCCGGCGCTCCCCGAGCCCAGACGAGCCCAAGCCGGAGCTCCCCGAGCCCAGCCGAACCCAAGCCGGCGCTCCCCGAGCCCAGCCGAACCCAAGCCGGAGCTCCCCGAGCCTGGACGAACCCATGCCGGAGCTCCCCGAGCCTGGACGAACCCAAGCCGGAGCTCCCCGAGCCCAGCCGAACCCAAGCCGGAGCTCCCCGAGCCCAGACGAGCCCAAGCCGGCGCTCCCCGAGCCCAGATGAGCCCAAGCCGGCGCTCCCCGAGCCCGGACGAACCCAAGCCGGCGCTCCCCGAGCCCAGTACTCCTGCACTGCTCCCGGGGCAGGCTGGCTGCTTCCCAGGGCCGATTTCAAGAGGAGCCTTGGGCTGCCAGGGAAGAGGCTGTGGAGCTGCCCTTGCAGAGCAGTTTCTTGCCTGTCAGCTCCTAGGCAGCTGTGTTCTCTTTCTGTGCAGGCTCCCCTGCAGTGCCTGTGTGGGCTGCAGTGCCCATGGTGCCAGGGCTGTGTGCAGATGCTTGCCCCCGGATGCCTGGGGACTTGGCCGGAGGGCAGCAGGCGTGCAGCGGGTTGGGGCCACGCTGAGAGCCGGGAGAAAACAGCCTTGAGGGCCACGCTGGCACTGCAGGGGCTTGTGGGGAGGCATGGGAGGAGGCACACAGGGGGGTGGTGGATCAGCTGTGCTGCCTTTGCCAGTGCCCAGCTCAGGCTCTGCTCACCGAGGCACTTCCTGCAGCTCAGGGCAGGCTGGCACAGCCAGGGGCTGCTGCTGGCACTCAGAACCTGCTGGCAGAGCTCCTGCCAAGGGCTGGCCTGCAGACCAAGGGCACGGCTCCACCTTGGGTGCCACCTGGGGCTGCAGGAAGGCAGAGGTGGCACCTGTGGGGAGCAGCAGACAGCTCAGGGGACCCCAAACTGCCCAAGAAGGGATTGCAGCCCACAGATGGCATCTCCAGGAGCAAGCTGATGGGATGAAAAGTAGCTGGTGTCTTTACAAAGGAAGAAGTGTCTGAAGGGGGCTAGAAGGAGAAGGGAGGGGAACCAGACAGTTTCCCTTCTCTAGGTGGATAAAGCAGGAAGCAGCAGCTGCCAAAGACCTTTCTCTTCAATCCAAAGTAAATCAGTGGGAGTCTGTCAGAGGATGAGCACACACTGAACACAGCCTCAACTCTTGAACTCTCAGGCCAGAGCCCAGGCTTCACAGACTTCTAAACATGAACTTCTCCGCCCAAAGTCCGAGGAACCTAATTTAAATGCACACACAAAGGGTGTAGCAGGGGGGCTGCATGTGAAGGGGGACGTGTGGCAGGCGTCTGGGGACAGACTGTCAATCCTGAGTCCCTGGCCTGTAGGGAAAGGGAGAGGGAAATGTGCGGCCGGGAAAGTAGGACAAAAGGGAGCTGTGTCTGCCAGCAATTGGAGAGATCCCACCAGGAATTGTCCTGGGGGCTCTCCCTTTATTCCAAGAAAGCCTTACCAAGCTCCTCTGTCTCCCTTGGGGACAGGAACTTCTAAGCAGAGAGAGAATTTTTCCTTACAAAGCTGAGGGATCACCAGGGCCAAGCCTCTTCTTCCCTGACCGCTGTCAGAGGAGCACTCTGTCCCCTCTGCCTCTTATCTGCCTCCTTCAGATCCTGAATGGAGGCGCAGAATCCAGCTCCTGAGCCCAGTTCCCATCTGATGCTGAGCCCAGCCTGGGACTTGTGCCAAGCTACAGTGGTACCAGAGTTGATTCCAGGTGCTCGAGCCCAGCCCAGCCCAATCCGGCGCTCCCCGAGCCCAGCCGAGCTCAAGCCGGAGCTCCCCGAGCCCAGACGAACCCAAGCCGGCGCTCCCCGAGCCCAGGCGAACCCAAGCCGCCGCTCCCCGAGCCCAGCCGAACCCAAGCCGCCGCTCCCCGAGCCCAGCCGAACCCAAGCCGGAGCTCCCCGAGCCCGGACGAACCCAAGCCGGAGCTCCCCGAGCCCAGACGAACCCAAGCCGGAGCTCCCCGAGCCCAGACGAACCCAAGCCGGAGCTCCCCGAGCCCAGCCGAACCCAAGCCGGAGCTCCCCGAGCCCAGACGAACCCAAGCCGCCGCTCCCCGAGCCCAGACGAACCCAAGCCGGAGCTCCCCGAGCCCGGACGAACCCAAGCCGGAGCTCCCCGAGCCCAGACGAACCCAAGCCGGAGCTCCCCGAGCCCAGCCGAACCCAAGCCGGAGCTCCCCGAGCCCGGACGAACCCAAGCCGGAGCTCCCCGAGCCCGGACGAACCCAAGCCGGAGCTCCCCGAGCCCAGCCGAACCCAAGCCGGCGCTCCCCGAGCCCGGACGAACCCAAGCCGGAGCTCCCCGAGCCCGGACGAACCCAAGCCGGAGCTCCCCGAGCCTGGACGAACCCAAGCCGGCGCTCCCCGAGCCTCGCCGCCAGCCCTCGGGGCAGCTGCCGCCCCGCCCCTGGCCCCGTCCCGCCACAATCCAGCTCCTCAGCCTCGTTCCCCCCTGCTGCTGAGCCCAGCCTGGCGATGCTGCCCAGCCTCAGTGCTGACTCCTTGTCATCAGGGATCCATTGTGCGCCGGGGGCCGTGTCCACGCTGCAGCACATCGGCAGTGCTGGGCTCGGCCTCCTGGCTGCTTGTGGCCCCGGGGAAGAGGGAAGCAGATGGCCCTCAGCTCCTCGAGCTGCTCCTACCCCCCCAGCCCTTCTGCAGCTCGCTCCTGCTTGCTGCGTCTGCAGCGCCGTGGTGCTGAGCTTGCGAGGAGTGGCTGTGCTGCTGACAGATCCTCTCTGCCCAGCCTGCTCTCTGGCCTACACCTGCCCTCTGCCCTGCCTAGCTGGAGGGGGGCCTGAAACTCTCCCACCTGGGCTGCAGGGCTGCCTGCTGGGCTCAGGCTGGGAGCTGCTTGCTCGCTCTCCCCAGCAGCCTCTTGCAGTGCCACGAGGAGGAGAAAAGACCCCAAGAGGCTGGAGACAAAGGGCAGGGAGAGCTCCCTCCCCACATCTGCTGCTGGGGAAAAGACAGTCTCGATCTGGGGAAACCAAATCAACTCAACTTAGACCAAAGCACCCCCGATTTCCCAGCCGAATCGCAGCAGGAGCTGGAGGGCTGGAATACAACCTGGCCTCCCAGCCCCTGCCTGCTTCCTGGGGCCAGCTCCGCTCTCTCCTTGCCACCCGTGGAACAGAGAGGCAGGCAAGGGAGGTCGTGCTCAGTGCCAAGCCACTCCATGTTGTTTCCTCCTCAGGAGGAAAGCTCCTCAGGGTGCTGGCCTGCAGCAAGGGCTGCGTCCCTGGCACAGCAGGCCCTGGGCTGCAGTGCTCTCAGCCCCGCAGCGCTGCAGCGGTGCTGTCCTCTCCGAGGTGCTGACTGGCTCGGCCTTGGCCACAGGCAGCTGCAGTCTGGAGGGCAGGAAGGAAGCTGCTGGCAGCTTCTGGCGTGAGCTCTGCCCCAGTCCCTGCCCTGCTGCCAGAGCCCTGCCAGACACAAGCCCGGCACATCCGTGCAAGCCCACAAGTCTGCTGCATCCCTCTGCAGGGGCAGGGAAGAGTTCCCCGAGCGAGCTGCAAGTGCCTCAGGTGCTGTGCCCGTGCCCATCCCCATCGGGCAGCCAGTAACGGCCCCCGGGCAGCTGCACCTGCCGGCGCCTGGCAACGGGCACAACACAGCCCCTCTGCCCTGTTCCCGCTGCAGCCCTTCAGCCCTGCTCCTGGCCCAGCCCTCTGCTCCCAGCGCCTCCAAGCCCCCCCCAGCCCTTCTCACCTGTCCCAGCCCCTTCCCCACTGCCTGCCCACATCCCAGCCCGCGATGCAGAAAGGGAGGAAGAGGAAACTTGCGCTGCGAGAGGTGGGCACCCCGGGATGCAGCTGGCTGGGCAGGCCTGAGCGTGCCCCGTGGGGGTGGCATGGGCTGGGGACCCTCCGCTGGGGACACGGTGGGGGCGGGAGCCCTGAGTGTGCCGGGCTGCTGGCACAGGGCTGCTGGCTGGCAGCTGCTGCCTCCTGCCCGCAGCCTGAGCTGCTGCCTTTGCTGCCCCTTGCCAGGCTGGCCCCTCGGCATCCCGGGCCTCCCCGCAGTGCAAGAAAGAGTGCAGGAGCCACCAGCACAGGGTAAGGAGCTTCTGGGTGCCGAGGCAGGCGCGGGGCCAGGCTCTGTGCCCAGGGCCCCCCAGGGGCGGTCAGCAGGAGCACTCAGCCCTGCCCTCTCTGCTCTGGCAGATCCAGAGGAGCTGGAAGGCATCCAAGGAGAGGAGGAAGGAGATGAAGAGGAGAAGGTGGCTGCAGAAACGCACCGGTCACTGCCGGTGGGTGCTGCTGGCCAAGGAGCCGCCCAAGCCGCAGCCAGCTGCTGCTGGGGGCGTGCCCGGGGCCCCGGGGCCCGACGGCTCCGGCCAGGCACCAAAAGGGGGCAGGGGTGCCCAGAGCCCCGTGCCACAGGTCTGCTTGGCTGCCAGGCCAGGGCCAATGACCTTCCCTGCTTGACTTTCGGCTTAGGCTGTGCCTAAGAAGTGTGGAGGAGAAGGACGTAGAGATGAAAGAGGTGACGGAGGAAGAGGAGATGGAGGTGGATGGCTGCTGGCAGGAGGCAATCAAAGTAGAGCAGGATGGAGAGGTGCCAATGGAGGTAGACCAGAGCTCCCCCCCCAAACAGGCAAGTATTGCCCACCCTGTGCCCACAGCTGGGCTGGGTCACCCCCTGCCAGGCTGGGAGTGTGGCAGGGGTGGGTAGTCCCCACTGCAGGACACAGCAGCCTGTCCCCTTGTCCTGCTGGCACCACTGCCACCGTTGCCCTGCCCTGGGCACCTGTCCTGTCCCCCTGTCCTGCCCCACTGTCCTGCTGGCACCACTGCCACCGTTGCCCTGCCCTGGGCACCCACCCGCCTTGGGCAGCCACCCATTCCTTGGGGCTCAGCAACCCAAGTGTAAGCCAAGGCCAGCGGCTCAGTGCCAGCAGCAGAGTGCCGCTCTGCCCAGCGTGTGCCAGGGCTGTGGCACCTCCAGTGCCTGTCAGGACAGAGCCCAGCCTGCAGCTGAGCCATTCAGGAGCCCCCAGCTCTGCTGGGCAGGGGCTGCTCCTTGGCCTAACAGCTCTCCTCCTGCCTTTGCTTCCAGGGTCAGTGGAGAGTTGGAAGCCACTGCCGAAGGAGGTTGTTTTAGGCAGAGCTGCTGTTGGCTTCTGTCTGCTGGCTCGGTGCAGACATTGACTGAGCACTGCTGTAAATATGTTTGCTTAGATCTGCCTTCAGAGTGTTGGCTTAGAGCTCCTGTAGATATGTTTGGTGAAGTCTCTCATAGGTTCATAGGTTTCATAGTCCATAGGTTCATAGATTTCATAGTTCATAGGTTCATAGATTTCATAGGTCATAGATTTCATAGTTCATAGGTTCAGAGATTGCATAGTTCATAGGTTCATAGGTTTCATAGTTCATAGGTTTATAGATTTCATAGTTCATAGGCTCATAGATTTCATAGGTCATAGGTTCATAGATTTCATAGTTCATAGGTTTATAGATTTCATAGTGCATAGATTCCATAGTTCATAGGTTCATAGATTGCATAGGTCATAGGCTCATAGATTTTATACTTCATAGGTTCATAGATTTCATAGTTTTAATAGAGTAGAGTAGAGTAGAGTAGAGTAGAGTAGAGTAGAGTAGAGTAGAGTAGAGTAGAGTAGAGTAGAGTAGAGTAGAGTAGAGTAGAGTAGAGTAGAGTAGAGTAGAGTAGAGTAGAGTAGAGTAGAGTAGAGTAGAGTAGAGTAGAGTAGAGTAGAGTAGAGTAGAGTAGAATTAACCAGGTTGGAAAAGACCAAAGCAAAAAAGCAAGAAGGTCTCCCCTGAGCCTCCTCTTCTGCAGGCTAAGCAGCCCCAGCTCCCACAGCCTCTCCTCACAGGGCTGTGCTCCAGACCCCTCCCCAGCCTTGTGCACCAGACCCCTCCCCAGCCTTGTGCACCAGACCCCTCCCCAGCCTTGTTGCCCTTTTCTGGACACCTTCCTAACCTGAAGGGCCCAGAACAGGACGCAGGACTCAAGGTGTCCCCTAAGCAGTGCTCAGCACAGGGCACAAGGACTTCCCTGCTCCTGCTGGCCAGGGTCACAGATTCTTAGGCTTTATCCATTCACAGATTCATAGATTCATAGAACAGTTAGGGTTGGAAGGGAGCTCAAAGCTCCTCCAGTGCCAAGCCCCTGCCATGGGCAGGGACACCTCCCACCAGCCCAGGCTGCCCAAGGCCTGCTCCAGCCTGGCCTTCAACCCCTCCGGGAGGAGGCTTCCGTCAGCTCCCTGGGCAACCTGTGCCAGCGCCTGCCCAGCCTGACTGTAAAGAACTTCCTCCTCCTCTCCAGCCTCAAGCTGCCCTCCTCAAGCTTCAGTTGGTTGCCTCTCGTCCTGTCCCTCCCAGCCCTTGTCCAAAGCCCCTTCCTGGCTTCCCTGCAGGCCCTTTCAGGCCCTGGGAGGCTGCTGGGAGCTCTCCCCGCAGCCTTCTTTTCTCCAGGCTGAGCAGCAATCTGTTTCTGTGTTTCTCTCCATCCCTTTGTTTCTCTTTTGCCAGCAAGAGATTTGTTTCTGTGTCACAACCTCAGGCTCTGTCTCATCCTTGCCTTTCCTTTGGGCCCTGGCGGGGGGGGTTGCCCGCTGGTGGTTGCCACTTGCTGTGGGGTGCTGGGCTGGGGGTGCTGGGCTGGGGGTGCTGGCAGGGCCACCCAGAGGGTAGGGGGAGGTGAGCAGAGCAGGGAGGGTCTCAGGGTGCTGAGCAGGGGCTGCTTGTCCTGTGGGCTCTCCCTTCATTCCAATAATGCCTCACTCAACTCCTCTGTCTCCCTTGGGAACAGGAACTTCTAAGTAGAGAGAGACTTTTTCCTTCCAGCTGGGGGCTTCGGCCGGGGTCTGCCCCAGCGCTCAGGGGCGGCAGCTGGGGAAGGGAATTGCCGGCAGCCTCACCGCATTTGGGTGATCGATTCCCTGCTGTGGCTGCCGGCACTGAGGGCTGCATTGGAGAGCCGAGACAGGAGACAGAGGAGCAAGGGAGCAGGGGGTTCCACGGGGCGGCTGCAGGACCGACCAAGGGGGTCTGTTAAAAAGGTCCAGAGCAAAGGACCACAGGAAGGTCTCCCCGGGGAGTGCTAAGGGAATCTGGGGGAGTCAAAAGGGAAAGACCCCCAGGGAGGGAGGTACAAATGGAAACGATGCCCAGGGAGGGCAGAAGCCAGGCCACGATGAGGATCTTGGGATACTCCCCCAAAAGCCTCTAGGGAAAATGTTAAGATTGAGGCACAATCTGCACATGCTCCCAGGAATAACTAAGGGAATAGTGGTTGGCAGAGCTCTGGGCCTGCAGCCTCCTTGCTGGTGGCAGGGAGGGGGAGCCCCGGAGGCAGGGGGGAGCCTTCAGGTGCAGGGAAACGAAAGAGCTCATCAAATGTCTTCACACAGGGTTGTGGGGGCAGGGTTGTAGGAAGGGGGGGAAGAACTGCCCATGGTAAGTGAAGAGCAGGTTGGTGATCACCTGAAGAACCTGAAAGTGTTCAAGTCCATGGGACCCGACGGGATACACCCACGGGTGCTGAGAGAACTGGCAGAGGAGGTTGCTAAACCCCTCTCTATTCTATTTCAAAAGTCATGGCAGCCTGGGGCAGTCCCCACAGACTGGAAAAGGGGAAACATTGCTCCCATCTTCAAACAGGGTAAGAAGGAGGAACCAGGGAACTCCAGGCCAGTCAGTCTCACCTCTGTGCCTGGAAAGATCATGGAGCAGATCCTCCTGGAGGCACTACTGGCTCAGAAGAATAGTGAAGAGGTGATTGGGAACAGTCAGCATGGCTTTGCCAAGGGCAAATCCTGCCTGACCAACCTGGTGGCCTTCTATGAGCAGGTGACAAAATTAATAGATGAGGGGAGAGCAGCTGCTGTCGTTTACCTGGACCTGAGCAAAGCCTTCGACACTGTCCCGCACCACATCCTGGGCTCCAGGCTGGTGACACATGGGTGTGAGGGGTGACCACTAGATGGATAAGGAGCTGGCTTGATGGATGCACCCAAAGAGTGGCTGTCAATGGGTCCATGTCCCAGTGGAGGCCAGGGACAAGTGGAGTTCCTCAGGGATCAGTCCTGGGACCAGGCTTGTTCAACATCTTTGTGGCTGCCATGGACAGTGGCACTGAGTGCACCCTCAGCAAGTTTGCTGATGACACCAAGCTGTGTGGTGCAGCAGACACGCTGGAGGGAAGGGAGGCCATCCAGAGGGACCTGGACAGGCTGGAGAGGTGGGCACAAGCCAACCTCAGGAGGTTCAACAAGAGCAAGTGCAGGGTCCTGCAGCTGGGTCGAGGCAATCCCAGGCACAAATCCAGGCTGGGCAGGGACTGGCTGGAAAGCAGCCCTGAGGAGAGAGACTTGGGGGTGCTGGTGGACAAAAAGCTCAACATGAGCTCTCAGTGTGCACTTGCAGCCCGCAAAGCCAATCAGATCCTGGGCTGCATCAGGAGAAGTGTGGCTAGCAGGTCGAGGGAGGTGATCCTCCCCCTCTGCTCAGCTCTGGTGATACCCCACCTGGAGTACTGCCTCCAGTTCTGGAGTACCTATTACAAGAGGGATCTGGAGGTGCTGGAAGGTGTCCAGAGAAGGGCCACAAGGATGATCAGAGGGCTGGAGCACCTCTCCTGTGAGGACAGACTGAGGGAGTTGGGGCTGTTCAGGCTGGAGAAGAGAAGGCTCCGAGGTGACCTCATTGTGGCCTTCCAGTATCTGAAGAGGGCCTACAGGAAGGCTGGGGAGGGACTGCTCAGGATCTCAGGTAGTGATAGGACTAGGGGGAATGGAATGAAGCTGGAGGTGGGGAGATTCAGGCTGGATGTGAGGAGGAAGTTCTTCCCCATGAGAGTGGTGAAGCCCTGGAATGGGTTGTCCAGGGAGGTGGTCGAGGCCCCATCGCTGGAGGTGTTTAAGAACAGGCAGGATGAGGCTCTGGGCAGCCTGATCTAGTGTGGGGTGTCCCTGCCCATGGCAGGGGGGTTGGAACTAGCTGATCCTTGTGGTCCCTTCCAACCCTGACTGATACTGTGATACTATTCCTGACAATTTATCAATTGCTTTTCTCACTTTTGTGTAACTGTGGTTAAAATCTAACATGAAAGTCTTCTTCACAGATTCTTTGTGGACCTCACAGTCTACAGTTAGGACTCATAATTTAAAGCCTTTATCTAGTACTTCATTCATGTATAAAACAACAACAACAACAAGAACAGTGTAACTCCAATACACATAAACATGGATTTGTTCATTAGCAATGCTCCTTCTCTAACTACTGTTAGAGCACCTTAGGGAATGAAATACTTAATTCTAAGCATTTGAGAGGGACAGATTCTCAGCTGTGTTGTCTGAACTTGCTGAAAACAAAGCACATAGAACAGAATAAAGCAGGTTGGAAGAGACCTTTAAGATCATCATGTCCAACCTACCATCCAACACCACCTAATCAACTAAACCATGCAACCAAGCACCCCATCCAGTCTCCTCCTCCTAAACACCTCCAATGATGGTGACTTCACCACCTCCCAAATTGCCTCATGTCTGATGTGAAGTGGTCAACCCACTAAATAAATATTATAAATGCAAGAGGAAAATCTGATCTCCAGAAACCCTCACACTGCTCTCCCAGGGAACTTCATCAAGATTTTATCTTCATCCTTTCCTCACAATTTACCCATAATATTTAACTTCTTAGCTGCTGTTTGGCTACACTTGCACAAGTGATAATGAAACAGCTTGTGACAGTCAGTGTCTAAAGACAATTGTGTTTGGATAGTTTCAATCTATTTGGGGGAAAAAAGAGATCTCTACATTTGCAATGCATTAAAGCAACAAAATAACCTGATATTCATATTCTAGGTTACATGACCTGCCTTAACAGATGACATCATGGCCTGGAAAGGATTTTACCTGGTACAGGTCAGCACAAATGATTGCTGCAATTGAACTAACCTGAGCATGGTGTTCAGCATACAAATGTCTTAAGAGAGTCTGGACAGTGGTATGAAATGGGGACAAACAGTGCCAGGATTCCTTGTGTCACCTTCTCTTTGTGTTTGGGGCCTCTGAGAAAATGGTGAGTGAAAAGTATTTGAGAAGAGATCTACAAAATGCTGTTCACCACATCAATGTCAGTATAAATTGTATTTGATTTATAAAAGAATTTTGCTAGCAGGAATACTCAGGGAGGTCATTCTGACTAAATAGCATCCAAAAGAAGATTTATGCATTTCAGGGTTTAGATCATTGTGTAGTGGTGAGACATGATTGCATACAACTTCCAATTTCATCCTTCTTTTGGGGCAGTTCTCAGGGAAAAACAAACCCAAACAACATCCAAACCAGCAATCATTTATCCTTAAGCACAATTTGCTGCCTAGTTCATACATATACAAAATAATTCAAGGCAGCACACAATATGCATGTGACAGGTTCCCAAAGGACACCAGTGCAGGTTCATATTGTTTGCATTTGCAGGCATAAATTCATCGGTGACTCTCATGCTAGATGACTTGAAAAACTCTGCAATAATAACTGCTATAGAGAGCATTCACTTATTCAGTGCTTTAGCTGCATTTTCTTCATGTGTTATTTCCTGCAATACCTACAGGATCTTGTTATTTAGAGATGCTGTCACTACTGTCCCCATACAACAGCATTGCTACTGGAAATACCAAGAAAATGCTGATTTGCAGGGTTTTCTCCACAGAACAGATTGTAACAGCCTACAGAAACTCTCAATAAAATAGGACTGACCTAACTATGCCCTGGAGAGCAATGGTTAAATAATAATGTACATACATAATGTCATTATTATACTGACTTCTACAGATGTGATATTACCTAGGCTAGATGTGACAAGAAAAAACAAGACAGCTGTTAATGAAAGGGGAAAGTAGCCATATCACTTCTGCACTCAGGCAAAGATCTTAAATCAACATTGAACAACATGTATACATGATTGTCAGTCTCACAGCTGCCCTCTCAAACACCCCTGAAGCAAGCATTTCATAAATAAAAGAGCAAAACAGCTTCCAGATCAAACTTCTTGCTCTTCACAGAAGATTTGATTTGACATGGACAGAACAAATAAAAACAATTACAAAAGCTTACTCTAAACAAAGCCTTCTCTATACAACCTCTTGTCACCCAAACCTGTCAAGTCAAGGCCAGGTTTGGATGTGGCTGAGAGCAACCTGATCTAGTGGGAGGTGCCCCTGCCCATGGCAGGGAGGTTGGAACTAGATGATCCTTGAGGTCCCTTCCAACCCTAACAATTCTATGACCTTGTTATTAGTTCTTTAGGAAACCATGGGACACCAGCAGTGAATGGTAGGTTAAAGTCATGCATGAGTTGCACTGCTGCTGAAGGAGGATTCAAACATAATCTGGCCTGCACTGGAAACTTTTCAAGTTATCTACCTCTGCAAGCTGCAAGACAGGCAGCAATGCACTCCTGTACTATGACTTGGTATACAGAGGTGTTGTATTTGTAATAGAATTCTTGAGGGCACATAACCCCCACATAAAATCAGGTTAAAGGCATTCTGAGCAGTCATTGCAGCAATCAACATATGGTTTTCAAACAGGTTTTTGACTAATAAAATGGAGGCTCTTGGCTCCTACTGAAAGAAATCTCTCTAGTGGGACAGGATCAGCTTTGGTATATTGCTTTTGTTCTGTGAAACATCTGGATCATTTTTCTACTGATTCCTAGTCCAAACTTCTCTCTTTCAGCTCTGTAGTGATGGAATGACCAGACAGAAAATCTGCTTTTGCTCAGGTTATGCCCCAATGTCTTCACCAAGTCCCTAAGCCATCTACAACGTGGGTTTTTAAAGGTGATGTTTGGTTCAACAGAAGAAAATACAAAACTATTAAGGAAGCTATAATGGAAGATACAAACCCTTAGTATCCTTCAGATTTAGTATGTCATAGAACCATAGAATTGTTAGGCTTGGAAGGGACCTCAAGGATCATCCAGTTCCAAACCCCCCACCATGGGCAGGGACACCTCACACTAGATCAGGTTGCCCAGAGCCACATCCATCTTAAAAGCCTCTAGGGATGAGGCTTCTACCACCTCCCTGGGCAACCTGTCCCAGTGTCTCACCACCCTCATGGTGAAAAACTTCTTCCTAACAATCAATCTGAATCTACCCATTCCTATTTTTTCCCATTCCTCCTAGTCCTTTCACTACCTGACACCCTAAAAAGTCCCTCACCAGCTTTCTTGTAGGCCCCCTTAAGATACTATCAATTTAGAAGATACTATCAATTTAGAAGATACTATTTGATTGCTCCAATGATATCATTGTGTAAGGCATGCCAAATGAGCTGAAGACAGAGTGATGGTAAAACATCAGGCAGGGGCTAAAAAACAGGATTTTCCTGTGCTTCTTTCTTGGGGAAATGTAAATGGCTCAGAGCTTATATACCAAACTTGTACCTCGTGTCCTATCACATGTTATTATGTGCACCAGATACAGCTTTGTGTGCTGCATCAATTCCTTAAATAGACTCAGCTCCTCAAGTTATGCAATGTACCACAAATAAGACACCAGCTTCTTCTGATTTCATGAAAGCCAGTGTTCTTAAGGCAATAAAATCTAATACAGGGTGAAACAGGCAGATCAAGTGAAACTTATCAGCTAAATAATACCTTTAGTTCAAGTGCACCACAAGAAGCAAAACCTTTACAATCCTTGGACATTATAGGTTAATCCATTGGTATCTGGGATGTCCAAGATACTGAATGGAACACACCAGCTTACAAGAAAACAGATAAATCCAAGCCTGTGAGGAAGGGCAATGAATGTCTGTTCCTGGCAGTGTGATGTTAGGATGGAACTAAGCTAACTGCTAAAAACAGAGAAGGAATCAAGAAGAGGAGAGCTTCTGATGTGAACAGGAAGACAGACACAAAATAACTGTTACACCTTATGACAGGAATCTGAAAACCATTGCACAGCCTCTGAATTCTGTGCTGACTGCAGGAGCTGGGCACAGATACCTTCCACAACGTTTCCCGAGCACCAAGGCCCTGTGCATTAAGCAAGCAAAGATGCCCCACTGGCGGCCTCAAGTGCGCTGGCTGGGCAAAGTCCACCTTTCTCTGACCAACTAGGAAATCAAATCCATACAGAATAAATATTCCCTGTCTCCTAGCTCTGAATCCACCTCGCAAGGCAGAACGGATGATGGCAGAGCCATGGCAGTCCATAGAAATGCTTCAGGAAAGCTTCCACTCAGCATCTCCAGGACTTTATTTTAACCTTCAGTGCAAAAGAAAACTGATCTTCTCCTTTGCAAGGCTCTGGGTGCCACTGACAGCTGAGATGATTTATTTACAGGAGCCATCAGAAACTCCAGCCTGTGCTTCTCAATGGTTCATTTTTATTCAAGCACACAAAGTAAAATGGGTTGCACATTAGGCTCTCCTGCTGGCTTAAATCATGAAATAATTGCCTTGAGATTGATCATGACCTTGCCTTGTGCTTCTCTAAATACCTCTGAAATACTCTTCTAAAGTAAGCCAGCTCAAAACAACCTATTCTCCCAACTAAAAGGAGCCTAATATTAGTAACAAGCTTTCCTTTTCACTAACAGCCAAAACGTTGCCACTCCCAATCTGAGAATGTCTGCAGATGAAACCATCCAGCAACATTTAAGCACTGGATATCAAGTGGAGACTTGACAGGGATTCCCATCAAGTCTTCCTGGCTAGGTGAAAAGGAGACCTTTGAAAGAAATTGGGTGATAAATTTCTCTGGTCTAGAGGGGCTTCATATTGTACCCTAATGTATTCCTTTAACACATCATTGAGATGCTTCTCCTATAGCATCAGTCATCACTAATGGCCTAAGACCTCTCCTATCTTCCACACAGCATTCATCAGAACTGGCTCTTCTCAACATTTCTGTCCCTTTTCTGACCAAGTTACTGATTGCCCTCTGATGTCATTATCATCAAAACATGACAGCAACAGACTTAGCTGTTGAAAAAGAAGATCAGAATCTTGAAAGCAGAATTCTGTTCCTTGTCTTTGGTTTCAGCCAGTAGCTGTGCAAAGCTGCTTCCAGATTGCAGAGTTCCTCACCTCTCAATCTGTGTTTCTGGGGTAGCAAGCAGCTGCTCAGAAACTCCACCAGTACAACTGGCTTGCAGCAACCTTTCCCTTGGCATCCAAATGCAAGAAACCTCACTTTAAATGCACTACATGTGCAAACCCATCATTGCTTCACTCTGGAGAAGTATAAATGGCTTGCACTGCCAGTAACACAGGTCTCTTAAGGAAGGGAACAGAGGCACTTAGGTAGGTCTCTACTTCCTCCTTCCAGAGCATGAGGACCAGCAGAAGAGGCTTTCCCAGGAGTGCCTTTGCATATCCACAGGATGTCTCCCAGAAAGCTGCCAGAATAAATTACCTTCTGCCGCTTCCAAACCTTTCCCTGGTACAGGCTGCAGTTTTAGCACAAGAAGTCTACAACCTGTTTCTGACAGGAGTGATACAAAACTGAAAGAAGAGCTTCCTAGGTTCTCACTTCACCCTTGCTGCTATGTCCCAGAGGAGGACACAGCCATTCTTCAGCCACATTTGCCAAGCAAAATGTACTTGGTATTGCCAGTACCTGTCCTACGCTTCAAACCAAAGAGTAATGCCACCCTTCTGGTATAAGTGACACAACACAGAGGAGCTGGTCATTATAAATCACAATGTCCTGATAAAAAGAAAAGGAACATTTCTGTGGCACACACAATTCACAACACATTTATATTGGCATTTTTCAAGAGCTGAAAAGGTATATGGACAGAGGGTGAGGAAGGATGAGTGACACAGAGAACTGCGTGATGCACTCCCAGGATGTCTGTTCTGAGTGCAGACAATTTCTGAAAGCATTTTAAAGGTCATGGTAACTTCAAGTTCACACTGAAACCTTCAGATCTTTCCCCTCTTCCTTGCTGGTCTTTGTGTCCTCCTTCCTGATTTCATGCCATTTCTAAGCTAGTTACAAACTTTCCTGGGCTTCTTGTTACTATTCAAGAATTACATGTACTAATTGTGCAATACATTAGTGTAGTAAGTAATAATAATTGACATCAAGTTTCCAATTGGTGTGATTGTTGACATGAAATATGCTGCAGAACACAGCAATCATAGAATGGTTTTGGTTGGAAAAGATCATCAAGTCCAGCCATCGACGTAACACCACCATGGCCACTAAATCACATCCTGAAGTGCCATGTCCACACATTTCTTGAGCACCTCCAGGGACAGGGACTCCACCACCTAACCTGTTCCAATGCCTGACCACTTTTTCCATACAGAAAGTTTTCCTAATATCCAATCTAAATGTCCCCTGGCACAGTTTCAGGGCATTTCGTCTTAGCATCTCACCTGATACTAGAGAGAAAGAGTGGCTGGAGAGAGCAACGAGGTCCCCCCTCAGCCTCCTCTTGTCCAGACTAAACAATTCCAGTTCCCTCAGCCATTCCTCACAAGACTTGTGATCTGGACCCCTCACCACCTTGGTTTCCCTTCTCTGGACACACTCCAGCAATTCAATGGCCTTGTAGTCGGGCACCCACAACAGAGCACAGTATTTGGATGCGTGGCCTCACCTCTCTAGACAGTAAAAAGAGCTGATTCTGGTTTAGGTTTTTAGCAGGACTTAATCAGCATGACAGGAAAAGTTTCTATGAGCATACCAACTTTGATGCCTGAAGAACCTTTATTTCCAAACAATTGTTTTATTTCATTTCTCCTGTGCCATTTTTGATGGCTTTGTTGTCATTAGTACTTCAGATAAAATGTCATAATTGAGATTCTTAACTTTGCCAACCCTTGGAAGGCCACTTCAGTCATCAACCTCACCATGACTTTCCTGAGAGTACCATGGAAGGGGAGCATTAAAGAAGGTGGGAAAATCTATTGGCCATTGGAATGGGCTGCCCAGGGAGGCGGTGGAGCCACCGTCACAGGAGGTGTTTAGGAAGAGCCTGGGTGGGGTGCTTGGTGCCAGGGTTTAGTTGATTAGATGGTGTTGGATGATAGGTTGGACTTGATGATCTCAAAGCTCTCTTCCAACCTGGTTAATGCTATTCTACTCTGAAATCAGTACACTGTGGTTCCCAAAATAGGAATGGTGTCACTGAGGCCTTGCACCACATGGCATGTTTCTCCAAAGCTCCATCACACCATCTCTCTTTTGGAAGGAAATTTAGCAGCTGGTGTACTGCTCCTGCTGTTCAAGCCAGCCCTGACAGTCTCAGACAGTTTGTCACTTCTGTGGGAAAGGTGAAAGCAACAGACACATCCCCACAAACCCTTACACGCAATGAATCTGCCTGCTCCACCTTCAGACTTCTGGAAGAGAAGAAAGCTCCACATGGGTAACCCCAAGGCAGACAAATGCCACGCTGCAGTTAATGCTCTCTGCCAGGCTTCAAACATTTGACCTCTTTTTTTCTTTCCCTTTCTCTTTTTTTTTTGGCTGCTAAGATAAGGGGACTGCTCATATTTACTGCTGGTGAGAGATGAGCAGGCTAATGACCAGAGTGTAAAATAAAACTCCACTTCAAGTCAGAGTAAGGTAGCAGCAAGTACTGGTATGCTCTGAAAACTTCAATGAGTCTGCCAACATGGTTACACATGTAGCAAGAGCTGAAAGTAAATCCAAGTCGATGGTCCTAAGGAGTAAGTGCAATCACTATTTTATCTCCATTTAAGTGATACATTAGGACAGGAGGAACGCCACTGTGTTCCTAGCTGCACAAACAGATATCTAACAGCGGTACCATTTTATGCACACTCCCTAGTAAGCTGCTATGAAAGTGCCAAAAAATGTAGCAAAGTAATTAAATAATGGACAAGGCCTGAATTTTATTCAAAGCTTTCCAAAGCACAAAAACAAAGCCAAAAGAAAGCATAAATTCAGTAGTGTTTGAAATTCCTTGGCACTGTGGATTCCTGAAGTCCTGTACTCTGATCTACTCTTTATTACTCATCCACAAAACTATGATGACAACTATGCCATAGTTTTCCTGACGCCTAGCAGCTTCCAGCTCTTCCTGTTTGTTGCCTGTGCTGCAGGTATTGGTGTAGATGCACTTCAGCTGGGCTGTTGATCCTGACACCTTTCAAGGGGGAGAAGCCCTCATTCCTATGTGACCACGCTCAAATGCTTCTGTGCTTTCCAATCCATCAACAACCCTTGTGTCTTTGCTGCTGCATGGATCTCCATCCTCCACTGAGACAGCAGACCAAAGGACCTTTCCAGCACACCGTCCCTCAAATATTGGCGTGCCACCCCGAGGCTTATCTCCAGCAAAGCTGGTTTTATCCCTTTCCTCCTTCAAATCTAGTGTAAACCTCTTTCAGAGAGCCCTGCCAACTCCTGATCCTTTCCCCACTTTAAGACAGGTGTACCCCACCTGTGGCCAGCAGGTCTGGTGTCATTTAAACCGATCCACGATCAAAAACATCTCATATTCTGCTGGTGACAACAGGAGCAGAGCCAGGTATTGATCTGATGGGTCTTCCTGTTTTCTCCTTCATAATTTCCTGCAGCTGGAAAGAGAAGAGCACTACTTGTGCTTCTGATCCCTTAATCACTCCATAAGCCAAGAAGATGAAGGAATTGCAGTATACTCTGGATGCAAAAGGACATCCTCCCAGCTCTCTGCCCTACAGTCAGAACAGACTGGTTGTGTTTCACAGAAATCAAGGTGGTTTTCTCTCTCTGCACTGACTCTTGCATGAGGATAAATATTAGAGATTCTCAAGGATATTCCTTTCCTGTCAGCACAGGAAGATGATCTTTTGACCTTTTTACACCCAGAACTCTCATGAGGGAGGTATTGGAGGGGGCCCATAAAAGGCAAACCCTTCCTTCTACCATCTCCACAGCTCACAAAATAGAAGTCAGTTGTACCCTCATACTGAGTGGCATCTTTCCGGTTAGCTACACAATTTCCACCTCCCCAATATGAAGAAATACTTTCAAGCCAGTCTTCTGCAGCAAAGTACCACTTATGAACAGTTATCAGGAGTAAGGGTTCATAATCTGGCCTTATTAACTCATCTAGAAGGACAAAATTAGAATTAGGCTGTGAGCAAGGCTGCTGGGATTTGTAAGCCACACTGGGAATGCAAGGAGACTTCAGAGTGAAAACACAGCCACCGTGGGTTATGCTGTTCTCACTGAGAAACAATGGTAGAGGCCATAACAGGAATTAAAAGAGTGAGTGCATAATAAAGGGTGGAAGACACATTTCATAAATGGAGACTAAAGAATAGCATTTTCAAACACTTAGGGACTGTATCTGACACTCCCATTGCTAGGGGTGGGAGCTGAGCCAAAATGGTTATACTCAAAAGGAAGAGACAGTTTGGAACTGTTAAATGGAAATGTTTTGTACTAAACGTGTAATTAAATTGTGGAACACTCTCTCACTGTAAAATACCAAGTCTAATAGCTGAGGAGGATGTAAAGAATACCTAGATATTGTAGACATTATGCATGTAGACATGCAATGCATCATACCAAATTACTCTAAAAGAGTGTACTAGTCCTTGTCAGTAGCACAGCGAAATACATCTTCCTGTTCAGGACATGGTGTTACCAACCAGTGGTGGATACAGTAAAACTGGTCCCTAGGTGTACATGTCCTTAACTGGCAAAGAAAGAAAGAAATTATGATAGACCCCATTTTTTCACATTCTAAGGCACCCCACAGGTGCTGCTGATTTTCCCCCTCTTAAATAGCTGGTGCTACCACCATCATTGATTGGCAGATAATCTAATTAGGTGCTGGTTTATGTGATTCATATACCTAATATTCTGAGTACTACATTAAAAAAGAAATACAACTTAATTTTTCATAGGGCATTGGTTTGTTTTGCTACACAGCAAACAGCTGATTACATGGAAGGCACAGCTTTGATTGGCTGTAAAAAATAGGATCTCATTGTACTGTGCAATAGCTTGTCAAATACAGCTGAAGAAAACAGGCTGCATATACATAAACACATAAAATCCCCAGGGGAGAAATTATCACCGTATTTGGGCATTTTTTGTTGAATCTTTGTGCTGAATCTCACAAATCACATCCAGTCTTGAATACCAACAGCTTAAACAGGAAAAAACGTTCTTCATAAACTATTGATAATACACATTTCTTAAAATGTTAACTTTCAGGTTTGCACCAAGATTTAATGTAACTGGCACGAGACTTTTAAGTCAAGGCTCTCTCGTATCTCTTGGCTACATACAGTGATCCACAGAAGTGCTGCATTTGTTGTTTACATAGACGTGATGCAGCTGTAGTTCTGTGGAAGTCAAAATTACACCAGTGAAAACAAAGGAATCAGGCCCATATTGATTAAGCAGAATAGAACCATTCCTTTATAAGTTCAGGAAATGCTTAATAAACACCTGATAAGCAGGAAAAAAAAAAGTTTTCTCCTGGACTAGCTACCTAACTTAAAATGTATATGCCCTGGGTATCTCTAAAATCTAATGCAGAACAAGTTTGTTGTATTTGTGAACAACATGAAGGGCAAAAGGATTTTATAGAGTTTTGTCATATCTGAACAGTGCATCAGTGATTGCAGTCATTGTTAAAACTCTGTAGCTACCTGCAACTAAACAATACTCTTACAATAAATACAGTAGCAGGGCATCATAAATCACAGTAGCACAGTATCACTTAGGTTGGAAAGGACCTCGGGGATCATCGAGTCCAACCTAACAACACAGACCCCATGACTAGACCATGGCACCAAGTGCCACGTCCAATCTCCCCTTGAACGCCTCCAGGGTCGATGACTCAACCACCTCCCTGGGCAACCGGTTCCAATGCCGAATGACTCGCTCGGTGAAGAACTTCCTCCTCACCTTGAGTCTAAACCTCCCCTGGCACAGCTTGAGACTGTGTCCCCTTGTTCTGGTGCTGGTTGCCTGGGAGAAGAGGCCAACCCCCTCCTGGCTACAACCACCCTTCAGGTAGCTGTAGAGGGCAATGAGGTCACCCCTGAGCCTCCTCTTCTCCAGGCTAAACAATCCCAGCTCCCTCAGCCTCTCCTCATAGGGCTTGTGTTCAAGGCCTCTCACCTTGTTGCCCTTCTCTGGACACACTCAAATGTTTTGATGTCCTTCTTAAACTGAGGGGCCGAAATCTAGGCATACAGAAGTTTAAGACTTGAAGATCTAAGGAAAGAAAAAAAAAATCTTTGGCAGAAGAGAAAATGCTTGTAGAGACTTTCTATACAAAGCCAAGATCTCTCCCCTTCCAATTGCCTCTAGAAAGCACAAAGAATGTTCTATGTGCTACCTTTCACAAACAGGTAGTAATATTTGTTATATTCTTTTAGAACCTATTCCATCCAAATTGGTGCCTCTGGAGACCCTCAGCAGCTGGGTTTTGTGCCAGGAAAGAAAGAAGTGCAGCAGGTAAGCTGTAAAACCACACACGTAGCAAATCAATTCTGCACTGACTTGGGCAGCAGAGCACTGGGAGGAAGCTGTCATGGGAAGGCCAAAGCTGGGGCCCCATTGCTATGGAATAATTTCACTGTGTTGTAAACCTGCCACACACAAGGAAGCAGAGAGACCAGAGATACATCCCAAATGAACCCAATCCACAGGATCCCTCCTTCATAAAGTGCCCATCAATGCTGCAGCTGGAATCTGCCCAAGTCAGGATGGTTTCATGCTTCAAGAGAAGCGGACACAAGGGTGCAGATGCAGAAAAGAAGAGCGGCATGATGGTGTCCTTTATTGTTCAAAAGGCTGCATCAACTGAAAATATTTCTCCAGCAAGTGTCAGGACTTCTGATTTCATTAGAAAATTCAATGGATTTAATGTGTTGATGTGCATGATTACTCTCTTTGTTTTCAGTTTTCAGTCTGTGAGCCGTACATTTACAAATATAAAACAGCAGAAGTATTTTGCCACTTGGAAGACATCAACATCTGCAGCAGCTTGGTCTTCATTTGCCCTGCATCTTTTCCTATCCTTTAGTCTTCAGAGTGGACAGAGAATGCTACCAGGTTGCAGGGGTGACATTTTGCTTATTCACAGGACAGATGACAATAAAAAAGACAATATAGCTATATGCTTGGCAAACGTGGATTTCTTTTCCCTTTGCTGTATGATTGGTTCAGCTTCACAGAGTGATGATTTTCTATTTGCTTTTTAAAAGCTAGAATTGTCTTGAAGCTAGCTAGCCATTGAATTTCCTCACTACATATATGAATTCACAGATAATATAACTAGAAGAGAATGGAAAAAAATAGCACAGTTTGATTTCTTTTTTGTTGCTGTTGACTTGTTTCCAGATCTCTTCTTGCATTTCTAACAGTTTCAGCTGGAATATACAAAGATAATGATGTACACTGCTAAGGTACCTATTACAAGGAGCCTTAGACAATAAACATAATGAGTCTGCAAGTGATTTCTCACTGGAAGTGAACGGTTCCAGAGTCCTTGACTTAAGTGTGGGATTGTTTTGTCACGATGGCCAAACCCATCACAAGTACATAAACTGATAAAGGGCATAATGACTACATAATTATGTCCAGAAAACTATTTACACTCACCAATGCAATCTACTGTAAGATCAGCCAAGGCTATCACCAGATGTTCCTTGTCCCACATGCCACGGCTTGACTGTACTGTAACTAATTCAGCTGAAAAGTCTCTGCAAGAACTGTGTTTTCAGCATAATTTCAAGCTTGCTTTCAAATACCAGAAATCATTGCTGATTTCTTAAAACACCCCAGACAGATGTGAAACTCTTCAGTTAAAGCATGCCACATAAAAATCACATTTATAAGCATTAAAAGAGTATTCTCAAAGTTACGATTACAGCTAGACCTTTGGGGTTCAGGGACTTCACACATACAGCATGAAGGCTTCAGGCCTTACTATTTAAAGCATTTCTCCTAGACCATGCTGCAAGTGCAGTGACACAAAAGAAATTCAAGTTTCTGCACCAAGCTGCAGTAGTATTTATCCAGTTAGCCACCCACAGTATGAACAAACCAATCAACATTTCCCACAGTATTTTACAACTCATCCTTCATTTCTTTATAGCATACCAGACCAAAGACCCACTCTACTCTTACTGTGAAGAAAGATGCCTTTAGTTACATAAAGTTTGAAGTCCATTTCAAAGGGAATTTTATAAGAGTCAGATACTCACAAGCATGAAGTTAAGATACAAATAAAACAGAACATATTTTACCATAATATACCACTTTGCTGCAACATCTGCAGAAAGAACACACTGAAATGCACTTCCAAACTACTCTAAACCCAGTTCTGGACAATACAAGCCTGAGACAAAATGAGGTTTGTTACAAATTATGGTTCTGGTTTCCAGAGGTATTGACCACTAACACCTATATTTAACTTCAGGTAGATTTGTGTTCAGCATGGCTGAAAATTGGGCTCTAAATTAGAGAAGTCTTTTAGCCTGGGTATCATCCCCTTAAGTACCACCCACAAATTATATAGTGATAGTTCTTCCCATAGGAAAATCTTCCTTTGGAATATTTGAAGATAGAAGCACAGGCCAATGTCAGCCCTCTTACAAGCTGCATACTAATGCAAGGAGGGGAAGGAAGGATTTATTTGGACTCTTCTAATTGACCTCAGTGGAATTTGGCCTGGACCCCTTGAAACAGTTATGAAAAGTAGTTATGAAGCACGAATAGTACCCAATCTAAAACATTAATGTCTAGGTAATATTAAAAGTAATTTGTTTAAAAATAGCAGGAAGGGGAGGAGCAGGAGCTCAGCTGCAGTAAAGACTAAATTACTCCAAGTTTCTGTTGGTCTTTTTTGTCATTAGTCTTTAAACAGTTGCAGAAACAGAAACTGCTGTTTTTCATCGGACTTTTTCTTCCCCAGCACTGAGCCAAGCATTAGTAATACACAATTTTCACCTCACTACCACACTACCCTAATTTTTAGACTAATGTGCCAGCATATCACAGCTTCATCCTTTCTCAGGAGTGACACAGGTAAGTAAAGACATTGCAAAAGTTAAAAAGAAAGCCTCTCACATGAATGCATTTTGCAGGAAGCAAGCAGGAAGGTATCCAAAGCCAGAGGATGCGTTCAGAAGAAGGATTCAATCCCAAGATGTCACAAAATGTTCTCCTTCAACACAGCATGGCAGAAACCTCTCCTTAATGCTACAACAGATGCTCTAAATACACCACTTAAGAGCTGGATCTGGGAATGTGCAAATCTACCCATAGTGTGAGAGCCCACACTGTGTGAAGGGCACAGCTGCCAGAGAAGTTAAGAGCTTCTAAAAATCCTGTTTAATTTGTTACCAGTCAAATCCAAGGAAGATAATAAGAAGCTCAACCAAGTCTTAAAAACACCTTCCTTCCACCCTTCCCAGACTTACCTTTACTCCAAACTTTTGTCTGCCTGCACCATTCCAACAGCACAACAGGACAGGGAATGGGGGGCTGCAGTCAGTTATCATTACAAGTTGCCTCTGCTGCTCCTGCCTCCTCAGGAGAAGAGCTCCTCAGACTCTCCCCCTGCTCAAACATAGCATCTCTTCCACAGCAGCCAGTCCTCCACAAACCGCTCCAGCCCCACCAGTATACCTGCTCCAGCACAACTCCTCTCTCTGAGTCCACAAGTCTCGCCAGGAGTCTACTTCAGTGCAGACTTCCCCCAGAATCATGGCCTCCTGGTGTTCAGGCATCTCCTCCAACATTACATTCCCCACAGGTGCTGCTGATTTTCCCCCTCTTAAATAGATGGTGCTACCACCATCACTGATTGGCTTAGCCGTGGTCAGAGGAGTTCAGACACCTGCTCCAACATTACATTCCCCACAGGTGCTCCTGGTTTTCCCCCTCTTAAATAGATGGTGCTACCACCCCCACCCCACCCCCCCCCCCCAAGTTTCTAGCAACTTCTCACAGGGTCCACCTCTGCAGCCTTCTGCCTGCTACCAAAACCCCACCACACAAACTCAACACACACCTTTGAACAGGTGAATGTTGTATTATATCCTTTCAAAGGTGGAGGAGTCATCTCACAACTATAAAAGCCACGTTTTCAATAGGTAATGTTGCAGCTCAGCTTTTGACCAGAAAAGATCCTGCAAGAGTACATGATGCCAATGCTGCCTTCCCTGACTTCGGCTACCTGCAGTTTTTCATGGATGCATTTAAGACAAGCCCTTTGGGAAGATGAAAAGCAAAGCATTTTGATCTGAGAATTTTGTTTCAGTGTCTTATGAAAGCTATACTCTCAATAGCTTGTGTCCTTGTATTGAATTTGCACTCCTTGCTTGGGTTATATCATACAGAGAGCACTGCAACCTGTTGCTCACTCACATCAAGTGTTAATCAAACAGAACTGCTTTACTTTCTTGTTTATTTTTCAGCAAAAGAAAGATTGTTTGGTTCCTTTTTTTGCAGGGGGAGATATTTGTCAGGAAAACACTAAGCCTCCACTAAAACATACCTCACAAACATTTGTCAAGTAGACTCCTTTTGATTTTTTAAGGTTTGTGCCTAGTCAAGAATCTTTGATGTAGTCAGCAAGACTTATCTTCTGCTTAGAAGACCTACTGACAAATAGCCAAACACAGAGCAGAGGGAAAAAATCCTCTCCTGTATGTCACTGGACTCCCAATCTATTTTATGAGCCTTAAACACTACAACTCTTTGCACAGTAGAAATTTCAGAAGATCTAGAAACTCCTTTTCTTTCCACCTTATGTGGCATTTCTAAACCTCATGTTTTGCCCTTCATGAATATTTTTAACCAGCACAAACCTTTTGAGGCTTTTGCTTACATCTCTCCTTTGTCAAGGAAGAAGCAAACCTGTAAATCAGATCCCATGTGCATAATCACACACCTGTACGAACTAATCACATCCATACAAAGCATTCAGTTCAAACATTGCAGTATAGGGAATGCTCAGCCTTAAACACTCTGCCATTTGGACTAGCAACTTTGAATACATCTCATGAGCAATCCAGCTGCACCAGCACCATTTTTTTAAAGTCAAATCAGGGGACATGAACAACCTAACAGTGTTTATACTAAGCCTGCTGTTTACTTCACCTTTTGTAACTACTTCTCATTTGGTTTCACATTTTTGTTCTAAGAAGATGTGTATTTTTTAAAGGTGTTTTTAAAAAATGGATCAAATCTTGGAAGTTTAGAGTAGTAGCCTCTCCCAAATTCGTTAGCCTGGACAGAGCCACCACCCATCCTAAATAATGACACTTGGGTGGGCTGGACTTGCCACTGAGCCTGGAAGGCCCCATTTACAGCACAAATTGGCCACCTTTGATTTTAGCCAGAGTCATGGCCAAACCCGGGGGCTCACCATGCAAGTGGAAGGCTGGTGGCGAGGGGTGAGGGGTGACGGAGGTGCTAGGGACATGAGGGACACTGGGGTGTGGGGCTACACAGGGTGGGGAAGCTGCAGGGAGTGGCCGGCCAGCCGTTATGACCGATGCCCCGCGGGGCTGCGCAAGCGGCCGCGTTACCGTGGACACATCCAAACACTTGTGCCGACCACGGCAAGGGCCGCCGTCAGAGGGCGTCCGGATCGGTAAGGATGGAGCCGCCGCTCCGCTTCTCTCGGCACAGCTCTGCCCCTTGCGGGCTAACCAGGGTAATCTGCGTCTCCCGAGCTAGCGCTAGCCTCTCTCCTTCCAGGGGAGGTGGCCCTGGCAAGGAACGGAGGGCTCCTGCCCAATCCGTCTACCTCCATGTTTAACGGCTTGGGGAGTAACGACCGAGCAGCTTTTGCTTATCTTCACCCAAATTCACATCCCAGACACAGCACGTTCTAGGGAAACCAACACATTTAGTCCAATCATCTCCTCTGCCACCTAGCCCAAATCCCCTCTTCCTTTCTGTCACCAAAATTCAACCTCTTTAGATGTCAGCCATACACTCAGCTGTCTCGTCTCCAACTGCAGATTCCCAGGTTCACAGATTGGCTTGGAAGGGACCCTCAAAGATCACCTTGTCCAGCCCACTGCAGCAAGCAGGGACACCTCCAAATAGATCAGGCTGTCCCCTCCCTGCAGCTTCCCCACCCCATGGAACCGCACATCCCAGTACCCCCATGGCCCCAGCATCTTCCCCACTGTTTGTCCCTAGCAACCACTGCCTGCCACCGCCCCTCCACTTGCAATGTGCTCAGCGATTTAGTCTCGTGACAAATGAGTAAGGACCTTACCTAAAACCCTTTGCTAAACCTATTTTACAATTTCATTTTATTTTTTTAAATCATGTGCATCAGGTTGTGTTTGGATCCTGCTGAACAGCAGGGGTCCAAGGTGGGCAGAAATTACTCCTTGCACTCAGTGGCCTTAGATGCAAGTGGTAGAAGAAGGGTTATTAGGAATATGGACTTCCCTTCTGGTATTATATACAAGTAAGACACCTTCCAGCAGGTTCAGTTTCTTCTGTTTGGGAAATATTGAACTAAAAGTATTCTCAGGGAGGTGAGTAAGATCTGAGCTGGAATTACTAAGATGCTGTGAAACTCTGGAAGTGAGAAGCTGATCTGCCCTGGGCATCCTTTATGTCTCTGAGCAGGATGCATTTCTCTGTGCCTCATTTCCTCATCCACATTTTCATGCAAAGGATACTTCTGTCCTCTGCTTGGCCTATTTCAAAATGTCTTTGACAATGAACATGTAGAAGTATAACAGCAACCTGGTCTCAGATTGCCTCATTTCATTCTATTGTAATAACAGTAATAAATGTGCTAAGCACAAACAATGTGCTCGCTGTAGAAATAGATTTAATACATTTAACTGGGTTTTGAAATTGGTTCTCCACGGATGGACACCCATTCTTGTTTAGACCAGAAGTGGCAGCTCAGATGGTGCTTTGGAAGATGATAGAATACCTGTCATCCTCCTACTAGGACAAAGTGGAGAAGGAACATTAGATTCTCACTCCAGGCCTGTGAAAAGAATATTCTTTGTTTTTTTCAGGTACTTGAATTTTATTTCATAATGTTTCCTTCTCTTCATTTAATTTAATAATACCTTCCAAATCTATTTATCCAAATGTGTCTGTTTTGTGCTCGGGGAAATACAATCTGAAAAGAAAATGTAACTTTGGTTTTTTTTCTCCAGTAAAGTTAGAAGAATGAAAGGCAACTGATTGTAAAAAACTGCCACTCAATGTCATCTTGTTTCCTGATAAAATACCTGCTAAAGCATTTCCAGTAATCATTCCTTGAAACAAAGCAGAGCTTTCCTGGCTAATGAATAGAGATACATTTATTCATATATAGGATGTTCATCATTCTGATTCCTTTGTGGTTCACAAATATTAGTAAGCTGATCCGTGTGGCACTGAAAAGAAGTGAAGTCATATTAGCCCCAAGAGGCACAGAAATCGCATGGTCTGCCCATTTTTACCAGACAGATCCATGTCAAGTGTCATTAGAATGAAAACATTTCAGCAGTTGTTCTTATCACAGTACCTCACCGATAAAAACCTGCCTGTGTCACCCAATATTACTAACCTTAGACATTAAACATCCTCAGGCAGGCAACAGGAATATCTAACTAGATGAAAATGGTATCCTATTCATTTACAAACACATTCTTTGACTTCTTTCCCTTTTATTTCCTGAGCCTTTATATGATACTTGAGTTATATTTCCAAGCATTTGCCTGCAGCCATGTTATTTTAAACTAACACTGAGGTCGTCATCTAATTGCATACCTTCAAGAAACTGAATTGTAAGCAGCCTGCTAAACAAGATGAGGGCTGCTGCATTTCAGGGTGGCCACACTGCTCATTTTGTCCTTGCACTGGTTTCAGGAACTAGAATACTGTAATACATTACATTAGAATCAATACATGAAGTCTTTTATCAGGTATGTTCTCTTTATGGTGCCTAGTCCTTAAAAGGTCATTAGTGACATCTGTGCAAATTGGTGGCATTGCCAGGATATCCAAGCTTAAGCTTGCAAAACTATTTAGGAATCACAGATTAAATCCTGTGGTGACCGTATTCAGATGTGACCCCTGACAAACTTTTAGGGGCATTCTCTGGACACCAGTAAAAGTGAGGCCTTTAGAATGTTTTGCATCAGCTTTTCTCTAACAAATTCATCAGGGCTTTTGCCAGCTGACTGAAATGCTAAGCATGGCCAACAATATGGAAACTCCAATTTTCTTGCTGTTTTGAAAGAATATGCAGAAAATTGAATGTAAAATATATGCTGCATTTGCATTTCCTCATCCTAACTCTAAGCTCCAGCTCTGTAACTGCTTGTTTGCATGGCTAATGTTATGTGACTCGGATACTACTCACTCCTATAAAATCCAGAGGCTGCATGTGTGTGTTTGCAGGACTGTGACCACGAGGAATACTCGCTCAATGTAGTAACTACCAGCTGAAATACCAAATAAAAATCCACTCTAGTTGTGCCCATTTAAAGTCAAACATTGAAAAATAGCTTAAATATGGTATTTTGGAATGGAAATGTTATACAAAGTCTGCAGGCTGTGGAATTCTGTGAGCTCTTTAGTCCCTCTGTAACGAGGCTATTACACAGCATCACTCAGAATGAGGTTGAAAATAATGCAGCTGCTCTTGCAGCTGCAGCAAGAACTCAGAGAAGCCAGGATGCAAAGCAGGCCTTGCTCAAAGTCCCTGCCTTTGGCCTTCTCTTGTGGGCTTTTTCTTCCCCTTATTTATTAGCTTCATTCCAGCATCCTCTGAGGTGATGTCTTGCTGGAAGTAACTGAGGGGTAAAGCTTTAATGGCTTTACTTAGCCTCACCAATGAAAAACTTGAAATCTACTGGTTTCTGCAAACTCTGACAGCAGCAAGTGCTGGGTTTGTTGGGTTTTTTTTCCCAAATGAACTCATCAGGGTTGGTTCACAATAAGACAGTAATGGTCAAAACTAAAATACAGCCATAAAAAAGGCAGCAAGGTATTTGACAGTTAGGTATACAGGTATGCAAGAGCACCTTCCTGCTCCTGGGATTTAAAAAGACATTTATGCCCTTGGGCAGGAACTGATGAACTGTTGGGCTTCCACCTCAAAATGTTTGTCTGTCAGGTGGCTTGCAGGCAGGTTTGCAGAAAGGTACAAGTGCAGCACTCAGCCTTAGGCTTCCTTTTTCACAACATATGGAGGGTGACAGGAATGAATTGCAGCAGCAGATGGCTGAGCCCTGGCTAAACCCACTTTGGGATTTTGGTAACCCCAGAGAGATTTGCAACCATCCTCACCCCGTTCCTTAACTCTCAAGTTTGGGGTGAATAACTGACACCTTGGTTCTTGTTGGTTCTTTCATGGACAGGCTGATACTGGGTAAAACCAGGTTTAAATCATTTTGAAACAAAGCTTTGCACATAACTGAAAACCAAGGTGAATAAATTACGTCACCCAGCCTTTCACAAACACCTTGCAAGACCTTCAGAAGCATAGCTCCCAGGGCAATTGACAGCAGCAGATGATACAAAGAAGTAAAGCACCATCATTCACCTCCCAAATCTGGACGTACCATAGCCTGTTAATTCAATAGATCTGGTTAGTGGCCCAAAGTGACACATCCTCAGGATACAAAAGCAATGGTAAACCTTTCCTCCTGCTCAAATCTAAATTTCAGAGCTAAGAGAACCCCTTGGAAGGTCTCTTCTAATGGCAAGGTTCCTAACATGATGTTTGCATCCCAGATGGACCATACCAAACAATTCCCAAGTTTCTCCTGCCAAAATCAACTGGATCAAAGGAATTTGAGACAGTTTTCTTTTGACTGATGTAACGTCTTCACCACCTTAATCCACATCAATATTCAGGGTGCAATACCTTGCATCCATTGGAGCTTTGCAGAATTTTCTCAGGGAGGTCATAAAAGCAAACATGAGAGTAGTGTAACTGAAAGGTTACAAAAGCATGGGCTACAGAATCAGCGTTGGTCTGTGGCAGCATTGGCTCCTGCCCCAATGCAGTTTACAGGAAATAAAGGTGAGAAGCAACCACACATTTCATCAAATGAACAGAAACATCTTAGAAGCAGCTGCTGGATCAGACTTTTTGTGGTTGTTTTTCCAGGGGCTCAAAACTGCCACTGGGTTTCCCTTAGCTGTCACTGCCCTTACAGATTTCTGCTGTCACATATCAGCATGTCAAAGCCCACATTTGCTCACAGATCCTGAATGGGAGATTTGTACCCACAGCAATGGTGCTATGGACCTTTCTATTCATCAAGGCAAGGAAGAAAAATTTCCTTACTGTTCCTGTAGCACTCCAAGGTTAAATTTCATATTGACAAAAATAATGCAGCAGAGGTAAGAAACATTGCCAGAGATTACAATCATTGCTCAAAGGGCAATTTCTTCACTGTAAAATGAAGACACCAAGCTGAAAGAAGAAATTAAAACCAGAAGCCAGACTAAAAAACCAAAAGCTGCCAAAGAACTGCCTTGAACGTTCATCTTGAGCTATTTCAGCCAGTCCTTTTTCACAACCTTTTCTTTCCTGCTAACTTTTATGCTACAGCTCTACTGCCTGCACAAAGTTGCTGAATTGGAGCTCTGCCTGTCAGGAGCTCTCATCTGTGCGTGCTTTAGCTCTCAGTTGTTAGTGGATCTGCTTCAGCTTCCACTATTAAACCATTGCATGTCAAATTACAAAGCAATTAGGGTGAAATGCACAGTTGTAATACACAGCTTAAAAAAACCCATCAGAAACCTCTCTCTACATTTTCTAGGTTTGGAATGATGACTTTGGAAAGTAGTAAAATATCTTTCCAATTAATATAACCCTCCAATTACTGACATGTGCTTCACCTGGTGTCACAAGTGTTTTATCTTCCCTCCTTCCTTTTTTTCCCCCTTCTCAGGCTCTTTTAGCCTAGGAATATTTAAAGTTCATCATTCTACATGGTGAGAAATGGAATAAGCTTGAGTACTTGCTAAAGCAGCTAGTGAAATAAGGAGGTGGAGAGATTAACTATCCAAATGACTTAGCATTTATTCTGAGCCCAAAGTTTGCCTCATTCTGTCTAGCAGTATGGCAGAAACACTGTATCTAAACTAAACTCTTATCATGCCATTAATAGAAGGCAATCATAGTGGTGGTATGAAGAAGAGGAATGTAGCGGACAGGTCAATGATAGCTGCCACCATTGTGCTCTGAGTCAGGAGCCAAAGAGGGACTGATGCACAGTCATGACTAACTCATTTAATGTCTCTGCTTAATATCTCTGTGTCCCAGCGGGACTCATAACATTTAATTACATATCTCATGGGAAATTCACCCTCACCCTGTGAGGTATTGTGCCTCCTCAATTTCTCTCACATTGTAGAAGCACAGCACTTCACAGAACTAGTGCCTGCCATGAAAATTAATTAGTTTATGCCTAAATAGGGCTTTCAACATACAGATCATTCTGTATGACAGAGTAGTATTAGATAACAAACCAAGTTATTCAGCTGAATTATGGAGCCATAAGAAAATTATTGTCTCTTATTTTCAATCGAGCAGACTCCATGCCAGATCAGTCCCTGAGGATGATGCTTAGGCGGTTTCAACAGGCTTTACTGCCACCAGAGAAGTTGATTTCTCTTTTTGCCCCTCTGCACTCTGCAGTTTCCACTGCTGTGCATGGATCTGCTCAATAAAGCCAGTTCTAGGTTTCAGGTTAGCCCTTACCTTTAGTGCACAGCAACTACTAAGACAGCTTGCTGAAGGCAAATAGACAGCCTTGTTGGGTTTTGCACAAACATCTGCTCTAACCATCACTCACTGCAGAGATACCCACGTCTAGAAACAGCTCTGAAAGTTTGAGAGAACTAAGCAGCAGCAGTTCTGCACTTTTTTCCCATGGCATCAGAAAAATCTCAGGTTATAGATGTGTGTATGATTTCACAGATTGTGCATGATTTCACATGCCTGACTGCTTCAGTGCCCTCCCACCAGCTATCGGATTCTTTATCAGCCTCCATAACCCAAGCAGAAGAATTTCAATACTGTTTTTAAGGGTCACTTCAGCAGAAACTTCAAGACAAGTTGTTGGCATCACAGAAATTCTGTAGCTAACTTGGCAAAAGAGAACTTGGTTTTGTTTCCTGAGGTATAGAGGTATATTGTTTGTGTGGTTTTCTTTGCAAAGATTAATTTCTGATCATAGGAACCTGTTTGTAGTCAAAAGCTTAGACGAGAATCATTGAATGATGAAGGTTGGAAAATACCTAAGATCAACAGTGATCAGTTTCCACCTTTGCAGACTTGCTAAAATCTTGGGGACAGTGTAAATTTATATCAGTGGAAGATCTGGACTAGGCCTTCAAGATTCCTCATTACTCATTTAGCTGTGGTCTCCACAGACCCCTGCTGCAAGAGCATCCTTATTACAAGAAGAGTGGGAGGTATTTGCCAGAAGCTGCTGTCTGCTCACTTGTTCTCTGCTCACTTGTTCCCTGCATTGTACTCTACCATTTCTACACTTCTTCTGCCATTTAGTGCTCTTACATTGGAAATCAGATACACCAATCAGAAAGAATAGCAACACCAAAGAAATAAAAGCCACAACAATAAAAGCCAAGAAGAAAGAACAGTTAATGGCATCTGTCTAGGGTGCTTTCCCCTACAGGGAAGCAGAGCAATATGGAAGGACATTCTGAAGGAAGAGAGCCCCTTAGTCCACTACAATTCACTTTGCAGCTTGATATGATGGCCTCTTAAAACCTTTTCTTATCTCAGAGCCCTACTTGCTGACTTCTTTTTCTTCTTTCCATTCTCATGCCTTCCTTTTCTTGCTGTTACTGCTTTTGGTTGACTTTGATTTGTTTTCTCTGTCGTCACCAGAGCAAAGAATTAGTTAAATGAAGAAAGATGTTAGATTTTTTTTTATCAACTAAAATTAGTGACTTAGAAAGCTTGAGAACTGGTTGGCCACATTTATGTACCACACACCTTCATTCTAGTTACATAGCTAGTGTAAATGAAAGGAAGGATTGCTACCAACGTTGTATTTGTTCAGCTGGAGTGATCCTAATTAGGAGCTTGGAAGTGGCAGCTAATATTTTACTATAAAATTTTTACTGTTTACTATTTAATATATAAAACATCACAAGAGGTAGCAGTGGAATATTGCACAAGGGAAGCAGAAACATCAACAGCTACAATGGTAGCTCTCATCTAACACATCTCTTCTCGACTAACCTCAGCTAATGAGCAGAGCTTCAGGGACAGTAAGGTGACACCCACCACAGGTGGTGACCAGCAACTAGGGCTGGGTTAGATTGTGCTAACTGGTTTGTCTGATATAGCTAGAGCAAGAAGAGCATCTGTATCTTCAGACACATCTTCTTATGTGTTTCATCTACGTGCTGTGCAAGGTGTCAGGCACCTGCTTTGCTGTGGATCTGATGGCTGATCTATTTTGTGTACTGCATAAGAGGTAATAGAAGCCATTACAGATCTGCTGATGCCTCCTTTAGGTTTGGGCTTTCCTACATTCTGGTCCCATAGGAGTGTGATTACTTTGTGAAGCGAGAGAGTGCTCTCTTCTGTACTGCAAGTTCTCCTTCAATTCCTGCCTCATCCTGGAAGCAGGACTGCCCAGAGCTGTTCTGAGATGCAGACCTCTTCATAGCACATTGGCAGACCTAATCAAGCCCACAGCAGTCTGAGGCAACCCTCCTAAACCAAACTTTGCCCCTCTGCACTCCTTCTTCACAAGTACTTAGCTCCTACCATTTCAAAGCAATCTTTTCAGAAAATCAAGAGTTCTTCATCTCCTTCAGAACGAGAACAAGTAGGGCACTTGGACATTTGCTTTGGAATCTCTTCCAAAATTGCCTTCTTGTCTTCCCAACAGCATTAGGAAATATTGCAGTTTCCCCCTAAAGAATCTCTCAAGCCTTTTCAGCACACCTCGGCTGCAGGACCGACCTCTGCACTCCTTGTCATTTAGGGATTACCCTAAACTCACTGCTCTGTTTCTGCCTTAGGCACACACACGCACCCTTGTTCCTCACACGGAGGAATTATTTGTTCCCACAACTCCAAGTTTCAGGAGCCTTCTGTAGCAACCTTTACCATTTAAAAATCTCCGGGTTAGCTCCCTCTCTCCTCTCAGCGGCCCTTCCGCGATGAAAACGAGCTGCTCTGCTCCCGCCGTGCTGCTGAGCTGCTGAAGGCAGGGGAGGAAGGCTGGCCAGGCTTCACATCCCCGACAGACTCGGCGCTGACCTTTTTTTCCTCACTGACAATGCGGGGCTTTGTGCTAATGGCACGACATCATCACGCAGAGCTGAAATGCCTTCCCTGCTGTCTCTTTTGCCTCTCAATAATTTTCTCCCACACTTCTGGAGGAAGTATTTCACTGGGAGGGAGTGCAAGGAAGACAGCTGCACAGTGCCTAAAACAACATATGCAGAAAACAACCTCAATTTCTCTCCATTTTTTCCTTAGTCACTCTAGTTACCAACCACATACTCTGAGCCCTCACTATGTACTGCATTCTCCTTTTCTATCTTCCAAGCCGAGACCACTGATGACTCTTCTGTATTTGCTTTGCCTCACTGTCCTGAGATAGGCTGCTGAGAAGATTCTGTCTCCTTCTTGAGTTTGAATTCTAATTCTAGTTGTTAACCTACCATCCTTTTAAAGCTCTAATGTGTTGGGGCTTTTTTCCCAAAGAACTTGTTAGTAAGATCCTTGTGCATCTCTACAGCAATAAATATCTACCTGAGGTGCTTAATTTGGTGTTAAATTACTTGCAGTTAACTATATTATTATCATCATAGCAAAAAAGGTTTTAAATAATACTTTAAAGAACACATGGAGGGGAAGAACCTCCAAAGAAATGGGGGGTTAGCTCTCTTGTGAGATTGGCTCAGCTGTTTCAGTGAGTACTAAAACCTTTCAAGATGCTGCCTTGAAGCTTCAAACAACTGCCTTCATGCTGGTTATAGATTGGCAGCCATGTGCCAAAGCCCAGTCTTGGCTAAATCAATGTCTATGATGGGATTTCTCCAGAGAAGTCAGGAAGAGCAAAATTTTCCATGTTCTGCCCATCTTCTTCTCCTTTCCTGTGCCTGACATATTGTGTACTCCTGGCTCATGGTACCTATTTCCAGCCCGCTTCAGTGCCTAATGAAATGGACTAGCTCAGACCCCAGGTATTTCTGGGAAACTGCTTACCCTAAGCTGGTTTAGTCCACAGAGAAATGCAGTAGGAGCTGGAGAAGTAGAGGAGAAGGGTGGCATGGACCAGCTGGGGGAAGCAGCCTCTTAAATCACTCAAGCTAGATCTACAGGTCCAGGGCTGTCTATATCCTTACTTCAAGAAAGGCAAGCAAGAAGAGTAAGACAGACAAAACATGGAGTGAAGAATGGGAAAAGATTCAGCAAAGCAAGGAAGCAGAGCTCATTACTGTTCAAGACTACCCAAAATTGGCAGATACAGGCATTTATCTATTTCCTTCCCCCCTCTCCCCCAAATCAATGCCCAACTATTTCATGGAAGACTTCCTGGACAGAGCAGTGATCTTCATGCTGGTCTTTCTTTCCTGCATGTAAGCAGTGTTCAAGAAGGAAATAACGACCACTTCATTAATGTCTTGTGAAAACTTCTCTTGAATATTTTAATTGCATTTCCTATTTCTTTTTGCACATTATCCCTACAGACATTGTGTCTTTCAACCCAGATTTGTTTCTTACATTGTGTTTCTGTCATATTTGTCCTTCATTCCAGTTAACTTCCATAAGCTATAGAATAATAGAAAAAAAAATATGAGAGTTGTGTTACTCTGAACAACAGCAAGCCAAAGCTTACTGTCTCTGTGTAAGTGCCCAGGGAACTGCTTATCTGATAGCTGTGAACAGTAATTAATAATACAGTTTAAGATTTCTCTTATGTCTATAGCCTAATGAGATTAGTGCTCTGTGGTACTCAGCACCACATAAACAATTAAAATGTTGAGTTTCAGCCTCCAAGAGCAATTAGGACTATATGGTTAAATCCCTGCAAAGTGCTATGAATAAACTGCAATTACCCTTGCCAAATTTCAGCCCAGAGCCCAATTGATTATGATTGTTTTATAAACAAGTTACATATAGTGAGGGGAAACTAGTGGTTAGAGAGGAAGTGCTGACAAAACCTTTACTGCAGCAATGTGGACAATGCAGCTGTAATCATGGCAAGTGTGCCCTTATCACAGCAAGAGAAATGGAAGGAGTTCAGATCTTGCACTGAATGAGCCATGACTGATGTCTATCACAAAGAAATAAGAAGACTGAACCAGAAAAAAAGATACATTAAGGTTGATGTGGATTTTTTTCTGGTTTTTTCCCCTCAAAAGAAAACTAAAACTAAAAAAGATCAGATGTGACTCAGGCTTTCAAACAATACAAACAGCAAGATGAAAGAACTAGGTTGCTTCATTGCCTAAAGAAATGGCTAGAATCTCAAAAAGTCTGACAGCTGATTGTGAGAGACTCACTTTATGGGCTGCTAAGGAGGTGCTGACCTTCCTCCTCAATAGATTGTCTGAGCCTTTGTGGTATTGGGCAGGAAAGGAAGTGCTTAAAAAGTCATCCCGCTGAAAGATGGCCTGGAAAAATCTCCCGTTCAGATCTCAGCATAGCTGTTGGCACTGGAGCAGGCTCATTCAGAAAGTCTGGCTGTAAATCTAATACAGAGAAATCTTGCTTCATTTTTAAGTGATAAAACCGGAGCATCCTCACCTTAGAGATGGACCAAGATAGCTGGAATTCAATAGAAGTGAAATTATTACAGAGGAGGGCAGCTAATGACCTAGCTGTTGTGGTGCTTTGGCTGTGTTTTGTTACAGTACTATAGTTCTCTGTCTGGACTAGAGGACATTGAAGGAGTGGGCTAACACTTGTACAAGTACCAGTGGTATAGTTTTCTTAGAGTTGCTCCATAGTTTTGGATGCAGTTTTGCCTGTTCCAACATTTGCACTGAAATGAACTGCAGCAGATGACTGCCCTGGGATTTCAAATGGCCTCCTGGGAGAAAAAGACTCTTACAAATGAGAGAGTTTGGTTCCTATAACTTCCTAGAAAAGTCCCATCACTGTCTAAGGAGCATATTAATATAGCAGTTGCCATTACATGTATCTTCTAGCAGGGTAAGTTAGCCTGGGTGGAGTACAGGCCAACACAATTCTGCGGTTGCCAGCAGAGCTCACTGAAGGACAGATGGACTATCTGGGCACAAAATGCATGGATGATGCAGATAGTCATGCTCTGGCTGAAAAATGTTGTGATGTTAACCTCTGAAAAAGAATTTAACAGCTAGGTGCCAGCTGAAGTGCCACTGTGATTTATCAGCAGGTTCTTCTCTAATCTGTTGTGAGATAATAGGAGAAGGTGTTGAAAGTAGAATCAAACTAGATACAGAACAAAAAGTGTAAGTACTAGGCTTCATAAGATCATTCACATAAGAAAGTTCACCTTATCTAGTAGGCAGGCCACTCTCCCCAAGAAGGTTGTCTTAGATATCTAAGGAAATCAACAGACAAAGGCAGATTTCAAAATAGAAATGAATGATCTCACGTCCCTTTGGCATCTATATTCGCTGTCAGGCAAGCCTCTCCATTGGAAGAGATGTGGTTTCCTTACTGACAGCCCCAACAAAATACTGAGCTAGAGTAGCTGCCAGTGCCATGGACAGACATCTCTTAGCAAAGATTAACCCTCAAATATGCAGAAAGCTGAATCTGCTTAGGACTGATCAGGAAGATCATTCCTGAGAGCTCACAAATTCAGAGCCCCTGACCATAGTGCTGAATTGCCTACCTAGATCCTCCAGCACAGCCATTCATTAGAAGCATTTCACAGGAAATGCTTCCATAAGAAAACCTAGACATTTGAACCAAAGCCTCAGGAAAATACTTAACTGACAAAGAGAATGATTTTCTAAAAGCTTTTCCCTGCAAGTTTTTTTTATTGAGGCAGTGATTAGAGTGAGCCTGCCTGAGTTATAACAGTGCTTCCCTTGCACAGCCCAAAGTCACCTTAATCAGTTTGAATACCCAAAAATACAATAGCAGCAGTATGAATCTAGTTGATAGAGCAAAGTTCATTTCAGGTGTTGGTCCACCAGAGAGAGTCCATAAGTGATTAAAGAATTATTGGTCTGTATTTTACAGTTGGTTCTCTGCTACTTTTTACTCCATGGTGGATTATTTTAAAGTTCTTCAGACAGCCTCACAGCAAAACTCTTTGGTCCAGAAAATTTCCCATTCACACTGATATCAAACACACACACATCAGGCATAGGCCTTTGCCTTTGTCAGCCTTCTGGTAAGGAGAAGAGACCACTTCTCTCCTTCAGGGCTCCTCAGTACTATACCACTGCTCAGAGGAAAATTCCTGCAACTTCTGCCTGATGTAGACACACAAATCTCATTGTTCTATAGGGCATTCAGTCAACAGCCCATCCAAGGGGCTGTGAAAATCTCCTGTTCCTCCTCCAGAACACAGTCTAGCTATATACTGCAGGACCACATGGAGGGCCATCACAGATCCCCTATGTGACAGCTATGCTGGCGTGACATGGCACCAAAATCATCATGCTCACTCCCTCAGCTGGTGCTGGGGCTAGCTGCACTATGTCTGTTGCACTGCACAGTGAAGAGAAATCATCCTTTCCTCAATTACCTAGTGCTGAAGCCAGCACTGAAAAATGCAGCTTCCAATCTTTAGGCTATGCTATGGTTTGTTTTAACAGGGGATTGAATGTCTTACAAACAGGTAAAATTGTTGCCAGGTGCAAGGACATTAGCCTTTCCCAGCTGCTTTAGTGCTGCCATTCAAAAGAGTTTGCTATCAACAGGATTCCTTTGAGCTCTATTCTGACAAGTGCTGAGCACTATCTGGGAAGGGCCAGTGGTTTTCCATCCTCATTGAACTCAGTAGGAGTTTTGATTGCTCAGCACATTGCTGCAAAAATTCTGCTGAAATTCCCTTCAATCACATAATTATCCCCTCACCTCTTGCTCCTTCTTTTACAGTTGTAGAAGGAGGAATAAGTTACTGTAGCAGAACTGCCTGTGGAGAAAAGTTTTCAGCCTGAGGATTGTGAACAAACATCAAAATCAACAAGTTCCCTGAGTCAGAGCTGGAGACAGCCCTGGCTTAGCCAGGTAAGGGGACAAAGCATGACAAAGATTTGAAAGATTTACACTAAAATTCAGTAGTGATGTGGCCTGAAATGCCTTTGCCTCCTCCCTTTACCCCTTTGTATACATTTCTGCCTACTGCCTAATGTCCCTTGCTGTAACCAGTACAGGTTCACTGCAAGAAACATTCCATCAGCATCTAGGACACCTTCTGGCAGCTTTTACCAGCACAGTAACACATACTGTAGGCTCCTCAATAAAACTCAACAAGTTGCTTATCGTTTCAAACCTGTTTCTGGCTGAACAGAAATGCATTCCTCATGTATCTTTCCTTTGTACAGTCTGTACCTGTAGCCAAGGACATTAAACTGGTGCCAAATGGAGGTCTACTGAACAATACCACAAGGTTAAAGGCCGAGCACTTATGCTTAACAAACCATTCTGAAAGATGACCATCATTAAACTCCTTACAATTAAACTTTTTAGAAGTGATGGAAACACTGAGAATTACCTGTGCCTTCCACCTTTTCACTCTGGAGTCAGCAGAGGCAGATGAAAGTCAACATTTGCTTTGACTCTCAGCACAGTGAGGAGTTTAAAATGCAGGTCATGTCACCTTCCCTATTGTACTGGAACTGATGTTGAGAAGAGGTTTGTGGACCTAATTCTGCACCTTGTTATGCCAGTCTGGATCTGCTACAGGTTCCCCAAACCGAAAACTAGGCTGTTCATTACTAGGGGAGGGGTGGCTTGCTTCTGAGTAGCAGCACTTCAGTATACTTTGCAGACAGTTTAGGAAGAAATGGCTTTGAACCCAAATTCCCAGCTGAAGCTGGGACTCCACTTGCAGCTCTTGCTACTCTGTAATAAAAATCTGCCTGTTTTTTTAATACACACACCCCTGCATCTGATGGCAGTTCCTGTGCTTACCAGCTCTCAAAAATCAGGCCATAATGTTTTTTCTACACCCTGCAGCAACACACAATGCAAGTCAAAGAGTCACAGAGGTGGGGTTGGGTTTTTCTTTTTCTATTAAAAGCCAGCTTTTTCCTCTCTTGTTGCAGGTGTAAGAGACTGGTACACTGGCACTGCTTAACACAAACAAACAGCCATTACCAAGAGCTACCAAAAATATTTAAGGGGCCTTAACATTTACACAGGAAAGAGTAATTACAGCAAGTCTGATAATTACTAACTATTGAAGAGCTTTCTCTCAGCACTGTGTCCACAATCTGCATGCTTATTCTGGGCATTGCACAGTAGAAGTATTCTTAATTTTCTGTTTTCTCCTAGGGCACTTTCTTTCTTCAAGTGATGGCAGCAATAAGGAAATATAAACTCAGAGGTGGTATAGTATACATAGATGAAAAAACACTTGAGAATAGAGAAAACACAGCATCAGAGACGGGCAATGAGTCTATCCCAACACATCTGCCTCATACTTCCATACTGCACCCACAGATTGGAGCAGCAGAAAATAAGGAGGTAGGAGAGAAAATGAGCCCCAGTGAAAGTGATGAGGATGCACTCTTAATAAGTCTTACATGGAAATTACAAAACTATGTGAAAACAGATAAGGAAAAAGAAAACACTACAGCAGAGAGCGATAATGAGTCCATCCCAACACCTCTGTCTCATAATATCACATTCCCCCTTGGGGGTGGAGCACCAGTACCTAAGGAGAGTAGACAAATGGCAGAGAAAAAGAGAACAAATCAGAGTAACGATGTAGTCAAAACACATCCTAAAACAAAATCAGAAAACACTGAAACACCAACTAAGAAAAAAGAAAAACTGTTGGAGACTGTCAAAGAGTTCATTCCAACACCTCTCTCTCAGACTCCCACACTCCACCCCGGGGGTGGAGCGGCAGAAAATAAGGAAAGCTTAAAAATGGCAGAGAAAAAGAGGACAAATGAGAGTAATGATGTGCACAAAGCAAGTCGGAAACGGAAATCAGAAAACAATGAAACACCACCTAAGAAAAAAATGGTGGAGAGTGTCATAGAGTTCTTTCCACCACCTGTCTCTCATGCTTCCATACGCCACCCCAGGGGTGCAGCAAAAAGTAAGGAAAGCTTAAAAATGGCAGAGAAAAAGAGGTCAAATCACAGTGGTGATGTGGAGAAAGCAAGTCGTAAACGGAAATTGGAAAACAATGAAACACCAACTAAGAAAAGACAAAAAACATTAGAGACTGTCCAAGAGTTCTTTCCACCACCTGCCTCTCATACTCCCACACTCCACCCCCGGGGTGGAAAAGCAGAAAATAAGGAAAGCTTAAAAATGGCAGAGAAAAAGAGGACAAATGAGAGTAATGATGTGCACAAAGCAAGTGATAAATGGAAATCAGAAAACAATGCAACACCAACTAAGAAAAGACAAAAAACATTAGAGACTGTCCAAGAGTTCTTTCCACCACCTGTCTCTCATACTCCCACACTCCACCCCGGGGGTGGAACAGCAGAAAATAAGGAAAGCTTAAAAATGGCAGAGAAAAAGAGGACAAATCAGAGTAATGATGTGCACAAAGCAAGTCATAAATGGAAATCAGAAAACAATGAAACACCAACTAAGAAAAAATTGGTGGAGAGTGTCATAGAGTTCTTTCCACCACCTGTCTCTCATGCTTCCATACGCCACCCCAGGGGTGCAGCAAAAAGTAAGGAAAGCTTAAAAATGGCAGAGAAAAAGAGGACAAATCACAGTGGTGATGTGGACAAAGCAAGTCATAAACAGAAATTGGAAAACAATGAAACACTAACTAAGAAAAGAGAAAAAGCTTTAGAGACTGTCCAAGAATTCTTTCCACCACCTTTCCCTCATACATCCATACGCCGCCCCAGGGGTGCAGCAGAAAATAAGGAAAGCTTAAAAATGGGAGAGAAAAAGAGGACAAATCACAGTGGTGATGTGGACAAAGCAAGTCATAAACAGAAATTAGAAAACAATGAAACACCAACCAAGAAAAAATTGGTGGAGAGTGTCATAGAGTTCTTTCCACCACCTGTCTCTCATACTTCCATACGCCACCCCAGGGGTGCAGCAGAAAATAAGGAAAGCTTAAAAATGGCAGAGAAAAAGAGGACAAATCACAGTGGTGATGTGGACAAAGCAAGTCGTAAACGGAAATCAGAAAACAATGAAACACCAACTAAGAAAAAAGAAGAAACCTCAGCGACTGTCAAGGGATCCTACCCAACACCTCCATCTCATACTCCCTTACTTAGCTCTAGAGGTGACGCAGCAGAAAACAAGGCACAGAGAAAGAGATCAAATCAGAGCAACGATGTAGTCAAAGCAAGTTGTAAAGAGACATTGGAAAACAATGAAAAACCAGCTGAGAAAAGTGATTCCAACTCAGCACAGCTGTCTCATAAGCTAAGGTGCATCGAAAAGAGGTTGGTCTACACCGATGAGGAGGACATTTCCCTCGAGTTCGCTGAGGCTAGGCTGTCTACCAGCACACAATCAGCATGTTGTGATTCTGGCAAAGCCGGTCCTACACCGGCACCGCATGGCCGCACTTTGCCCCGCATTAGCAGACACTTTAAGTTAGCCATCGACCAAGCCCGTGCTTGCTACGGACACAGAAACTATGCAGGAGCCATGGAGCACCTTTCAACAGCTCTGAAGGTATGAGATGAACAAAGTACAATCACCATGGCAAAGTAAATGCAAGGCTGTCGTTGTACTGACTAGATATAATAATACCAAAGGGAGCAAGAAGCACAAACCTGGGATGGGGATGGTTTCAGGAGATGTCATTTCACACAAAATCTGAACATTGAGAACCATAAATAAATCACAGCAGGAAGGGGGTACCAGACTGAACAAAAAAAGAGAAAAAAGAATCCCAGGTGATTCTGTAGTTTTCTCCAGATCTTCACCCCATTTATGTATGGGGGGAATTTAAGTCCCAGACAGTGAAAACAAACTAACAAAACCCCCACAAACAGAAAAGCAAAACTTCCCCCCAAACCCAACCAAACAAAAAAAATCCCACAACTCTGGTTTGTTTGTTCATTTAATCCCAGCTCTACCAGAGACAAATGATATCTCAACTATCAGGGGAGGTTCTCACTCTACCCCAGCTGTCCATGCACTACTGGACAAAGTGTTTAATCCTTTGATTAAACAAAAGCTCCGGTTCAGTCTCCTTTTTTTTTGCCCCACAGCATTTCCAACATGCACTCTGTTTCCCTTCTTTTCTCTAAAGTCAAAAGACAGCCACTGGATTTGTGTAGAAACCCTTTCATTTCTGGGTGAGAAAGCACAGGTTCAGTAGCGGGTAACCGCCTCCTGGACACAGATGTCTTTCTCTCCAGGAGCTGAGAGTCCAAAAGCTGTGTTTTTGTGGAAGGAAAGAATTCTTGCCTGCCTCAGATACTACAGAAATAACATGACCTTGGCTATGATCTTTGAAACTAATCTGTGATTTTCATTACTTCCTGCCTTTAAGTGCTCAAACTTGAGCTGTCTTAAACAGACCTTTTCTTCAATAAGCAGATATTTCTATGTTTTCACAAGCAGAGGCCTTTCCAGATTCAGGCTGAGCACCCCCCCAAAAGAGTTACCTAAAGACCTCTGACATTTTAGAAAGCCTTGAGTTTTATCAGTATACTGCAAGAAAAGAGTAAAAGAGGGAGTTCCTAGCACTTTGGCAAGGTTGCAATTAATTTCACAGGAGCAGAGAAGAAAAAGGAGGTGTAGGAAACCCCAGCAGGTAGGTCACAGTTCTATCCACCAGCCTCCTGTTTCCTGGAAGCCAGAGCTAGCAGCATTTACAGTAAAACTGATTGTTCAAACTTGTATCATTATTCCCAGATTTCTCTAGTGCTGCTAATCTCAGTTCATTATATTGGAAATCCCTTGTATTATGGCCATGTAATTCATCATGTGCCAGTAGAAATCATGGTTCATCATAATCACACAATGGGCAAGGACTTAGACGTAATCAGATTTTAGTTCCCCTGTCGTGTTTCCATAATGCTGCTGTAAAACCAGCATAAGCACAAACAAGCACCACTTATTTAAACATTTTATCAGATGGATCTACAGTATCTTTCTCCCTCTTCATTTAAACAACGTAAGATAACAAAAAATTGGATTACAATTGCTGGGCACTGACTCTGATAAACTGTTTGCTTGAGTGCAGAATGAAATTGAATAATGGCATCAGGCTCTCTCTTTCTAGTAATGTTAAATCTGTTAAATAGTTAAATTCTACAGACAAAGGCTGCTTTCAAAGAGGTAGCATTAGGGCATTTTGAAAACAGTGTCTCCAAGAGTATAGCTGTCTTACAGACCTTGACAGATGCCCTGTATCCCCACAACTAACCCCAACACTAACATTTGCTGTGCAGATGAGGGATTGACTTGTTCCGTGATACAGGATGCTAAAAAGATGCTTGCTGCAAAGATTTTAAAAGCCAGCATCTGCTGCTCAAATCAAGTTTCAAAAAGAGAGACACTTGCCACTTCAGAGGAATATGGCCTGTGATTAGAATAGAGGACTTGCAAGCTAGGCTCTCTGGGCTCTCCCTGTCTACTCTGACCTCAATCACTTCAGCTATGCACTTGACATCCTGAAAAAGGGTCCAGCTATACTTGGTTTCAGGGCTGTAATGCCAAACTTAATTCAAAAACATTTGCAAAGCACTAGAGCTTTGCAGCTGACAAGGAGATAACCTCTTCCTACTCCTTTTTCCCTCTACAATATTGAAGGGATTTTATGTTAAAGCAATAAATATTCTAGCACTGAGTGAGTAAGATTAGAAAGTGCCATTCTCTTTCGGCTTTGTTTCTCCCCCTACATTCAGGAACGAGGCTTGATGGGGACAAAAACACTTGTCATCTGAAAGGAAAAGAGTACTTGTCTCCTAACAGGAAATGGAAAAGCTAGCTAACAGGCATCCTAGTGAAAGAATAAATAGATATTAAATAACTCCTTTTCGGGTTTGTGGGCAGAGTGCTTGGGAAATCACAGAATTGTAGAGCTGGGGCTCCTCAGCAGAAGCAAAGACCAGAATATCCCTGAAAGACACTTCTGTACTCCATGACTAAAAATCTGCAGGAAGTAGGACTTCTCACCTATATTAGCAAGCTGACACAAAGTTTTTCCACATCTTCTATGCTGCAAAATAGCCCATACATTTGTTTTGGTATCCTTATTTGACACGAAGAGCCACTAACCACCCTGTGCTCTCTGTACTTGCAACCTCTTAGCTTGCCTCTTTTCAGTCTCCTCTAAATTAAATGAATTCAATCCTCTCAGGATTTTCTCCTGGGTCATGTTTTCTAAACCTCTCTATTCTTTTTGTTGCTTTTCTTTGGATCATTTCCAATTTCTCTCTGCTCAGATATAGGCAAATTTGAGATGGTGCAGAGAAAAGCAGAAAACTTAAGCTGCTGAGATTGGAACCCTGGCTGTTTTGCCCACAGCTTTTTGCAAGCTCAAAGATCAGGAAACTCAAAGCCATGGTTTCTAGTGTAAAATGTTTACAGATATTTTTTTCAGATGTAAGGAAATCAAACCTTTAGTCTGATATTGCACCGCTTTGGGTTAGACACTCTGATCCAGAAAAGTGTGTGCATAGCACTGGATGTGAACAGTAACTAAAGTTAGTGCTGCCTTACCCGTTGTAAATATCATACACTGCTTGGCTCTACTCTAAGCAAAAGATGTCTGTTCTAGATCCATCCACATATTCAGGTTGTGTTCTTTAGATCATGTTTTTCAGATATGCAAATAACAGGCAATTATGAAAGCCTAGCACCAAAGTGATTGAACTTGATAACAACCATGAAAAAAGGGAGCTAATGCAGGCAAGTGGTGGTCAGAGAAGGTGTGCTGCTAAAGTATTTTCTATCTGAAATGTCTTTAAGTCATGCTGCTGCATACCAACATAGACTGCAGAGGAAAGAGAGGGAGAAGCAGGCTGAAGTGGGCACCAAACTGGAAACTGTTCATGGACTGATTTGAAAGTAACTTTATCAATGAGGACAGTTTAGAGAAAATGTGTTATTAAAGTACTTTATTTCCATTTAGAGATTCACACAGGCATACACAGACAGTAGGTGGTGACAGCTGCTACCAGAACCATTTGTTATCTTACTCCTATTCAGCTTTTGACAGTGTAAAATGAATATAAATGCTGAAAAGCTTTACAGAGGTGAACCAAACAATAACAAGTAGGGGAGAATGAATTCTGGTTAGGTTACTTTAGGGAAGAGCTCTACTTCTGTTTATTCCTGAGGCATAGATACAGGCTGTGTTTCTAATGCTGACAATAGTGTTGAGAGGATTCTTGGTAGAGTTTGTCACCTCCACACCATCCTGAGGTGGGAAGAGAGGGGAGAGCTGGCCTTGCAGCTAACTTTAATGCCATCTATAGAAATGGCATGTAAATAAGGCTTCAGCAAATTATTGCTTTTCCCTAATAATCCTGTCCATCAAAATGGGAGTGAACCTTTCCCACAGTTTGCCTTAATAAAAGTGCTGGTGAGATAGCTCATATTTGGACTTAGCAGTAGCCAATCTCTTGGCATCAAAAGGATTATATTAGTTGGCTTGAAATTATATTGCTTTTCCCAAGCAATCATGACAGCTCTCAAAATCTTCCTACAATATAGTCACATCACACCAGCTGACAGTTGCCTCCAAAAACCCATTCATTTTGGCCAGCTCCTCCTGCAAACACTATCAACATACTGAGGCTCCTGCTTCCAAGTGCAATAGGCATTTCAAACTACAATCCTATGAGGAGGAGGTACTGGTATCAGTTTGGGCTTTTGTCTGATTGTTTGGTTATCACATGGAATATTTACACCAGTCTCAGTTTGCTTTGATTTTGGAGGGACTCAAGAGTGGAGGACTGACAAATTTTGTATTACAAAGGCAATCTATGAAGGAGATTTCAGCACACTGTCCAGAATATAGAGTTCCTGGCAAACTATTGCAGTATATTGATTCCACAATAGATGTTTCATTAGAAAGCTTTGGGGCTGGCTGGCTGGGGTTTTTTTTTTTGGCTGCTGTGACAACTCCTGTCACCCTGGCAGTACTGATAATGGGGACACTCCATAAAACAGGGTTGGTAATGAGAGGCACAGATTTCTAGTGCAGCACACAGATGTAGCTGAAGTCAGACAGCTGATACTTTCCGAAAACCTTTGTTCCCCATTTAATGTTTTCTAAGCAAATTATTTACAAGGAGAAAGACCCCTAAGTTTGCACTGGAGGGAGGTAAAGCCTTTAGCTGAAGTTGGGCCAATAAACAGGAATGACTTAGGTTTAGGAGTGCTGCAGGAAACATCGTTAGCTTCTGTGGGAGGGAAAGAGTCACGTCAAGTTTGTTTTTATAAAGCAGCATCCACCTAGAAATCAGCACAAACTAAAATGCTATCTCCTCTGAATTTGGTGGGCCACTTGTAATCACAATATCACAGTATCACTTAGGTTGGAAAGGACCTCGAGGATCATCAAGTCCAACCTATCAACACAGACCCCACGACTAACCATGGCACCAAGTGACACGTCCAATCTCCCCTTGAACGCCTCCAGGGTCGATGACTCAACCACCTCCCTGGGCAACCCGTTCCAATGCCGAATGACTCGCTCGGTGAAGAACTTCCTCCTCACCTCGAGTCTGAACCTCCCCTGGCGCAGCTTGAGACTGTGTCCCCTTGTTCTGGTGCTGGTTGCCTGGGAGAAGAGGCCAACCCCTTCCTGGCTACAACCACCCTTCAGGTAGTTGGAGAGGGCAATGAGGTCACCCCTGAGCCTCCTCTTCTCCAGGCTAAACAATCCCAGCTCCCTCAGCCTCTCCTCATAGGGCTTGTGTTCAAGGCCTCTCACCAGCCTTGTTGCCCTTCTCTGGACACGCTCAAGTGTTTCGATGTCCTCCTTAAACTGAGGGGCCCAGAACTGGACACAGTACTCAAGGTGCGGCCTAACCAAAGCAGAGTACAGGGGCACAATGACCTCCCTGCTCCTGCTGGCCACACTATTCCTAATGCAGGCCAGGATGCTATTGGCCCTCCTGGCCACGTGGGCACACTGTTGGCTCATATTCAGGTGGCTGTCGATCAGCACACCCAGGTCCCTCTCTGTTTGGGAGCTCTCCAGCCACTCCGACCCCAGCCTATAGCTCTGCATGGGATTGCCGTAGCCAAAGTGCAGCACTCGGCACTTGGACTTGTTGAATGCCATCCCATTGGACTCTGCCCATCTGTCCAGTCGGTCGAGGTCCCTCTTTTGCAGAGAGCTCAATCTCCCAAAAAGGCCAGAACAGTGATAGAGATGTAAAACCTGCCAGCCTCCAGGGAGCATAAAACTTGGGTTTGAACCTCTCTAATCTTCTGCCCTACCAGGAACCAAATCCTTTCCACATACCTATGGTTCCTGCAAAAAGGCTCATTGTAGGCAAAGAAGGAATTTCAGCCTAGACATAGACAGATTTGAAGATAAACTCACTGAGAAATGTGGGGAGAGCAAGCTCAATCCCACCCCACGCTAAGGGCATGCAGCCTGGTAAGTTCATCTGGTAACAAGTCAATACTCCCCAGATTCAATGTGTTCTGGCAAGCACTGGCTTTCAGAATAGAAATAAGGATCATTTCTTGTAAGTTAGCATATCTGAGGGATATCTGGCTCTCAGTCAGTACTGTATAACCAATAATATGCCCAAGATAGCAAATATGCCCTGCATACACATTCCTATTACAGAACCCAGTGCTAACACTGCAGAGAGAAGCTAACATGCCAAAAATATCCTATGTACAGATTATTTGACTTAGCCACTGCAGAACACACTGCAGGAAGCCTAGTAAAATTTAATTCTTACCTGACATCTGCCTTCATATTTAGCAGGGAATTATGTATCTTCAATGTTTTCTAGCAAGTTATTGACACAAATCTCATGAGCAATACAGACAGGGGGTTTATATACAGTTCCTGCACTGCTGACTGAAACTGCCTACCAGGATGTCAGTATGACTTTGAATAGAAGCTGGAAAGTTATGCTGCATGAAATCAGATCGAGAGAAAATCTTCTTTTATGCTCCATACTGACTTTTTTTCCCTCTTCACCAAGACAAACCCACCATTAAATGGCTCTTTGTTGCACTGCTCTCCTGCAGTATTTTTGACAGTGCCTAATAGCTATAAGGACTGGATTACAATACAAAGAGCAGTTTGCTTTCAGCCCTGTGTGAGGCTTGCTACCAAGTTTGAAAGTTATTTTCAGTAGTAGCCTTCCTTAGCAGACATTTTCTGGGATGCAGTTAGTATGCAACTTGTCAGGTACCTGATGTGCAATGCAGTGACACTATGAGGCTGATTACTTGGATGGCTTGGTTAGGACTGTTGACTAGTTGTCTTCAAACCAGAGAGGTAGGATTCAGTATCACTCTGCTGACAAACACCACAACAAATAATAAAGGAAGAAACAAAGCAATCATCTCCAGCAAGGCCAGCAGGTGCTCTAGTCAAACTAACTCTTTAACCCCTTCAGCCAGGCAGAGAATAGCATGTGTGATCTTAGGGAACTTGCCAAAGAATCTCATTGCCACACACTATCTGACCAAATTTACTTATTTTGCCCAAGAGAAATTTGCTATCTATGTCCACACATGTAGAGAGATACCTCTTGAGCATCTTCTTCGAGGCAAACCATATTCCTGAATTTAATGCACACCAAACCTCTGCCAGTGATTAGCAAACCCTCACCATGGCCAGTTTCTCACACCTGAACCTTGTTTTCAGTGAAAACAGTGACAACATACAGATCACCAGAGCTCAGATTTGATTCTTCCAGCTTACACACATACTAACCAGGAGCTACCTTAAGGATCAGCATTTCCACTGGTCTTTTCCCAAAGCCAGGAAGGGTTTGGGAAGCATCTTTCCTTCCCTTTTATATTAGCTACTGCCTAGGAGGTCTTTACTCATAAAATTTCCTTGCTTGCTACTGCCAAAATTTAAGCCCTAGTACTGCAACAAGATCTATGCTGAGTTCACAGTGTCACAGACTTGTTCTGTGACCTTTGACAGAGTACTGTATCACAAGCATTTATACAACTGGGGTTTCAGCAGCATATTTATAAGGTCCTATATGTTTAATTCCTTACATTGCATTTCTATACATGCTAACTCTTTGACTGGGATAACTCAGCAGTCCACAAAAGGATGCATCTATACAACCTGCATGATGGCCTCCAGTTCTAACAAAAGCCCCTAGGAAAAAAGAAATATCCTTTGCATTGTCATTAGTAGCAGTATATGGTTATTCTCCTTAAAGACAAGGCTCTTAGACTTAATCTATTTGTTTACAGCTGTATCTAATTGCTTACAGTTGAGTTTTCCTAAGAACTGGAAGCTCTTTTTCACTACACTTTGGTAGCACAAGATCAGGTTGCCTGCAGATGAATCAAAAGATTTGAGGATTGAAGGTGGTCCTGCCCAGTACTGGAGCTCTGTCAATACCAAGGACTCTCCAAAACTTCAAGGAGTTGTGGGTTATCTAATTCCAATGATGCACATTAGGAGAGAGAATGTTATTTAATGAGAAAGTCACTGGCTGTGAAGATCAGCAGGCAATTTATCTATCAGGAAGAAAGTATATTTTTTTAGATAGAAAACATGATGTTTCTCTATGTTAAATTCTATACAGCTCAAGGAAATGGGAAAGCTTGGTGATCTTATCCTTTTGATTTCCTCTACCAGTTTTCTGGAAGGACAAGTCCCATTAAATGAGGAGAAGAGTTTCTGGTTTCCTTGTCTTGTGTCACTCTCTGCTGTCCTACCTGTGGGACAAGGGCAGCAGAGCCTGCAGCAGAATTCACCACTGGCTCACTAAAATAAGTAAATAGCTGTCTGAGACTCCTCCTTCAACCATGGTCTCAGCCAGCCACAGATTTGGGGAGCCTGAAGTTGAGCCTTTACCTTTGAAAATGGGGAAAAAGAGTTCCATTCCTAACAGTGGTTTTTACATTTTAGCTTATTCTCTGCTCTCTTGGCTACCCCTTCTGGGGAGATGACACTGCACTTTATCTCATGATCACATGCATCTGTGGTGCTAGTTAAAGGCAGGGAATATTTTACTTAGAAGTCAGTTTTCTCCATTTATCAGTTACAAAACACATTTCTATCTAACAAAAGGTGTAATATAACAGTAGTAAATCAGATTTTTGTTTCTTGGACAGCTTTGCAGTAATGGTGCTTCTGTAGACAATCCCTTGGAGACATCTGCAGATGATATTTCCAGCATTGCCAGTTTTATTGAGACAAAGCTCGCCATGTGCTGCTTAAAAATGAAGAGGCCTAGTGATGCTCTGACTCATGCACACAGGTAAGAATAAATATTGATTAGATACCCTTCTGAGACTGAGATAACAAAAATTAAACAAAAACTATGAAAAATCTTGTGCAGGAAGGATCAGTCTAACATTGAGTTACAATAGCCACCTATGCATTTACTGCTTGCATAACTCAGTAGGTAAGGATGTGCAGGTAAGCCACAGACATAGTTCAGAGCACCCTTCAGATTGAAGCCAGACAAATATAAACATGCTCAGCCTTATACAACAGTAATGATATTAGAAGCTCTTGATCTTTTTCAAGCCAGATTAGGTCAGGGATGGCTTCAAATTAGTTTCATTATATAATTCCTCATGGGCTCACTTCAGATACACATCACAGACCAGCACCACCAGCAATGCATAAAGAAGCCAGACACAAACCTTGGGCATGGTGGAGATGAAATTCCCATTAGTTTCAGATGAGTTAGGATTTTGCTGGGTTTGTGCTGCCTTTAATTACCACTCAGGCATAACGATAGTTTGTTAAGGGCATGCATGTCCTGCCAGCAACACTTCATGAACTGAGGGCTCCGTTAACTTTTGTCCCTTGTATGAGATGCATTAGGATGGACATTGCAATTAGCACAGGGTAAGAAGTTTTTCATACCATCATCTCAAATAGAACTACAAAAGAGGAGTTACAACAAAAGGAGGCGGCACACGCCTCTGCCTAATGCACAGCAGGCAGTGGTGAAGAATAACATGTGGGTAAAGAAATGTGATGCCATCATGGCAGCAGGTTCATTCACCTACATGCAAAGTCATGAGAAGTCTGACTGAATGACAAGCTCTTCAGCTCCTGTCCCCATTCATCCACACCCCTTTCCCTTGTTTTCCCACACCCCTTGTTTGCAGAGCTATGCCTACCTTGAGTGCACGGCGGGGGGGGGGGGGGGTGTCCATCCTTCAGATGAGTTCCAAGCACCATCTGGGTTGGGGGTCTGAATGCCCATGAGTGGTTAGAGAACAGCATCTGCTCTCCCAGAGCACATCCAGTAGGCACACCCTCCTTTCAGCTTGAGGATTCTGTTAGCTGAGCCTAAGCAAACAAAGTAGGGAAGACTATGAGATGCTTCTATAAAAAAATAAATCACCACCACCAACAAACCTGCACATCTCATCCAAACCCTAACCCAACCACATTTGTTCAGGGCTTCTCAAAGAACCTGTTAATGTAAGAAACAAAAAAGAACTATGTCAAGTTTGACTGTACTCTCAACTGTCAGAGAGATGGTAATGATCACTCTCTTTCTAACTGGGATTTCCAAGAACACTAAAATAAGGAAGCTGTTTGGACAGTATAAATATAACCAGAACAGGAAATACTTTTCTTTACCTCCTTTACATGATCTCACTTTCAAAATAGGAAGATGTGTTGACTCCAGGGCTACAGAAACGAAAGCTTATTCAGACATGCTTTGGATTCAACTGTCTTCAAACAGGAACAATGACCTACAGAGAAATAAATGGAGTTAGACTGAAATCACTGGAAAACTGATGTAGAGAAAAAGAAAATCTTCACTCCTCCTTCCTAGCACAAAGCAAAATGGCAATCAGTAATGTCAATTTTCAATACAATTCATTCCATGACTTGCAGAATGGGAATACATCTACTGACCATGGTTGTCACGTTGTAAGATGCAAGAACTGATACAACAGCACACCAGTTACAAGAAAAACAACTTTCTGAGGCGTAATTAAGAAAGACAAACCTTGAAATAGTCATTGTTCAAAAAGAACAAAGACATTGTGCTGACCTCCCCTACTGAAATTAGCTCACTGGCAGCAGTTAGCTAGTGCCTATGGAATTTTTATTCTCATTGAGTTTTTATGCCATCACCACATTTTAATGGTTTGCTGGTAATCCTTTGGCATGAATCATGAATCCTAATTAAAATATCCATTTCTGCATTTATTTGCATTTACTGAACTATTCTTTCTTTAATTTCATGTAAATTTCACAGCTCCTGCATTCATTTCTGAAACTTTATCAGCCAAAAATCAGCTTTCATATTCTCACCCACAGCTGTATCAAATCTATGGAAGTGGGGTTTGCTAGAAAGGAATCTTTCCAAGACGTCACAACTAGAGAAAGAGAGAAAACAGAGGACAAGGCCAGCAGCTCATTTTAAAGAGCAGGCATCTTTAGAGGAATAGCTGTTCCATCCTTAAGAAAGAAAAGGGAGTACAATTGAGATCATCAACTTTAGATCGTGGATGAGAAGCCAAGTCTGGGGCGTTCTGAACAGGAGTAATTGTATTCTCTGGCTTCCTAATATCAACATTTGAGGCTGCCTTTAGCATCCCTGGCACAATTGAGGACACTGGCTGGGTTCTGATCATTTGTCAGACCAATACAAAACATTTCCCCTTTGCAATCAAATACTATTAAAACCACTTCCCATCTGTCACAGCTCTGAACAAACGTGCCATGGATTGGCCTCACCAAGCAACATCTGCAGTAACCTACTTGACCACCACTTTTCATCATAAGATAGCCAGCAAAATAATTCCTAGGTTGAAGTCTGAAGCTATAAAATGAATCACACAATATTTACGTGCCCTGGGGTCCTTTTGGCCCAGGCATTATGGCATACCAGGGTGTAAGGATCTTAATAACCCCATATGGCTTGCTGAGCAATTAGATTTTTCCCTTTGGTTGCAGAAGGCAATTTTCAATTCTAGCAGATGGCAAAACAGTGAAGGTCTGAGAAGTCAAGAACTGACTAAGAAACCTCAGATTAGTACTTAGGCCTTATGTTGCTCAGCCTAATATTGTCAGGAGTTGAATTTTTGCCCCAAATGAAAACAATCTCGATTCAGAGCATAGAATTTCAGCAAAGCAGCCCCTCAATTATGCCTGTTATTCAGAGGGCCAGGCCCAACAGTGAAATCCATAAAGCTGCTGCAGCTGCATGTGGAAAAGCAACCCCCAGTGCATCACACACTCAGCTCACCAACTGTTAAGTTTCAGTTTGTTTGAAATTGGAGGGAGCAAAGCTGAACTCCATGACAACTGAAAATGGAGGATCCTTCAAAGCATGATATACACAACTTTCTCAATGAGACACTATATCCCCTTACAGTCTCTTTATCTTCCTTTTTCCCCCTCCAAGCAAGCTAAAATGAATCTGTATTGACACCATGTGCCTTGCTGTTTGCCCATGGGAAAATAACACAGAACCTTTCTGTTAGAAATGTAGTTTTGGTGCTGCACTTACACTTCCTCAGCTGTTTTGCTCCTTGTGGCACACAAGGTCTGATCCAGTGATATGGCTTGATCCAGTTGCCTGAAGAGACTGCTGTTCATGCAGATCCTGTACATGGGTCAAGCACTAGAAAGTGTGATATGAGGTTAACACCACCTACCTGGCAGCAAGTGACAACAAAGTATCTTGATTTTTGTTTCTGACTGCTTTTGATCATTCCTGCCCAGCTGTCATTTGGCTGCTGGTGCTGTGGGAATCTGCCAATAACTTTCTAAGCATGGGAACAGAGCTGTCCATCACAGGTGGAAAGTGACACCTCTTCCCAATGGGATTACCATCATGATACAGGAAGTCCACAGCTGGTCCTAGGATGTGCACTCTTAGCCTAGAAGAGGCTCAGGGGAGACCTTCTTGCTCTCTACAACTACCTGAAGGGAGGTTGTAGACAGGTGGGGGTTGGTCTCTTCTCCCAGGCAACCACCAACAGAACAAGAGGACACAATCTCAAGCTGTGCCAGGGGAGGTTTAGGCTGGATGTTAGGAAGAAGTTCTTCACAGAAAGAGAGATTGGCCATTGGAATGGGCTGCCCAGGGAGGTGGTGCAGTCACCATCACTGGAGGTGCTTAAAAAGAGACTGGATGAGGCAGTTAGTGCCATGGGTTAGTTGATTAGATGGTGTTGGCTGATAGGTTGGACTTGATGATCTCTAAGATCTTTTCCAACATGGTTAATTCTGTATAAGTACCATCTTGAGGATGCCTGTGACCTGCCTCCTTCTCCCTGCTCTTCTTCCCTAGATCTGGAAATGGTGGTGTAAGGGCCGAGACAAAGAGAAAGTGGATATTGTGGCATGTTTCTTTAACTTTCTATCCCTATGTGATGCCTGAAAAATACTCATGATAATGAGCACTGCTGTATGGAGCTATTCAAAATCTTTGAGGGTTAGCAAAAGGTTTTTCTGTGTCCTTGCAGACTCTGCTCTGCAACATGACCTGACACCAGTTCCCTCTCTCCCTCCCTCCCAGAAAGGCAATGCATAGAGAATGGAATAAATCTGTAAAGCTTTCTCTGCTACGCCTCTTTATGTGTTTGGTGGAAGGCAGGGCTCTCAAATGCCTCTTGCAGAATTCCTAGGCAGACACATGAAGTAGAAAATAGCACCTCTGTTAAGTAGTATACGATTGCTTTAGTGTGACTTAACAGAGAGAATCTCGTAGGGAGGCACAGGGGGGGAAAACATCTAAACCAGCTGAAATCTTAGAGATTTAATTCTAAATCCTCTGCATCTTTCCCAGCAACTTTTCAAACACTTACAAAAGGTTTAAGATAATTGTTAATGACCAAGCTTTATGCAGTATCTGTCAGGAAAGGGCATATCAAAACTTGATCAGTGTTTTATAGTCAGGATAAGTCAGGATTCTTTATCTCGAGATCAATTCAGAGCTTTCCAAACAAAAATTCAATATTCAGCTATTTCTTCACTCCCCAGCTTCCTTATTTTGCACCTTTAAAATAGGACTATATTAAAGTAAGCTGATGAATGGAATTGCAGTGAAATATTAAATAATCAGAAATAAAGAATGCAATGATGCTATGATACTGTGCAGCCAGTCAGCATTACAATGGAGACAGTCTAGAAGAAGAGCTTAAGAAAAGCACAGAATTGTTTTAGGCAGAAGTGGGGAAAAAAATGAGAAACATAATGGCTGATGCTGCTAATCTGTGGGAAGCCTGTAGTGCAATGCATACTTTGCTCTAAACTCCTCTCCTCATCTCTTTACCTCCTCAGAAAAAGGAAGAAAAAGAGAAAGAATTAGCAGCACCTAATTACTTTAGCAATTGTGCTAGGCATATTGCAATATACATAACAGATGAGATATTATTAATACAAAGCTATTCCCTTGAGATTCTCTGGATAATAGAAACCAGAAGTACTCTTACAAAATAATTCCTTCTCATGCAGCATTTCAAACACTTCTACATCCTTCAACTTTTTATTACTTTGTAAATGAGAAGCATTTTCTTTGGACTCTTGATTCTCAGTTTGGAATCATATGTTATTTCCAAGTTGGGGTATCAGTGACAGTTCCTATTTTGTGGTCCAAGACTTCCTCCACTGAGGGCAAAGACCATATTCCCCTTGACTTTGATCATGCAATATTGCAAAAACATTTATCTGCAGAACATGCAGTGGGATTCAATAAATGAAAGGCATATTTGGAAAGAAGGAAAGAAGGAAAAAACCACCCTGGAAGAAATGCAGTTCTTCCTAGAAGGAAATGTCTAGCAACATTCAACTCTTTTATCAAAGTTGAGATACACAAAAGCAGTCCCAATGGCATCAGAAAATGTGGTGCTCAAGAAGGTGGTTCTTGTGTAACTAGAAAGTGAGTGGGCAGTGTGTTATACAAGACAGAATGCAGAGTATCTCCACTTGTGCCAGAATGTTTTGGGAGCTTTGAAACAAGATCTTGCTAAATATCTTTTGGTTCTGGACCGGAGAACATTCTCCTTTTCACCACCTTCACAGCTGCAGAACCGAGGCTTGTATAGCACATTTGTCTTATGCTTGCAGTTCAAAGCAAATTGCTGCTGCAAAACCTTTTAGCATGGCAGTTATATTTCACTTTACTGACAGAGAAAAGGTGTTGTGTGAAATCTGTTTGGGAGCCCACACTTCCTCCCTTCCTGTCTGCTTTAGACAGGGAAACTTCACGAGATGGTTTCTTCTTCTGTCTTCACCCAGAGATGCCATAACTGCATTTAGTTCTGATTGGCTGCACCCAAAAAAACATATCAGTAATCTAACTGCACCAAAACAAGTCAAGAGTTGTCTTTCAGTGTAAGAGGATTGGGTCCTGTTCCTTGATACATTCAAGTTTGGTAGAAACTTTTCTGTCTCTTTGGAGCTATGTGGTTGGGTCAGCGATGATGGTTTTATCAAAGGGATTCTTAATGATTTATCAGACTACCAGATTTGGCTTGATAAGCAGTATTTGGTAGGGATACATTTCCAGCTGCACCTATCAAGGGGTATTAACCTCTTCACCTTCCAGCTTTTTTTCTATAGAACACAGTTGTAATCTACTATTGCATGTCACTTCCTTAAAAAGAGTGGCCAGGGCAAGGAGGGAAGGCTGCTCCCTCCTTCACAGACCAAAACATTCATACAGGGGAAAGGGCCCCGAGAGTGGGGCAGGGTGGGCATAGTCACAGCCAGGCAGTGGGTGGTAACAAAGAAAACTGCCTATGGACTGATGGGTCTGAACCTCTTCAGCCAACAGCAAACTGAAACCAAGCTCAGGAGAAAGGCTTCCTCACAGATCTCTTCAGCAGATTCTCCTCACCCCAGACACTCTCTTCCTCCCTTATTATTAATGCCTATTAACATCAAAACCACTGTGCCTTTGGCTTCTGAGAGGAAGAGTACCCATATGCCTGCTTCTAAAAGCCTACCAAATATTTCCACCAGCTTGTTGCAACAGGGAGGCTTTTTATCCTCTTCAGGATGTCAGCTTTAGTAAACTCTCATGAAGAGCTGGGAAGCCCACAAGCTGTTGTGTCTCCAAGACACATCCCTCTTAGCTCTCTACGACAGCACCAGAAGCAGTTTAGGATACAAAGCTGGCTGCAGACAAACATACCACTGGGAGGGCCTCACAACTGCAAACAAATTATAACATATCTGCACATGGAAATTGCAGGAAAATATGATGAGGTTGATTCCTGGCTACCACAAGGTTCAGGAATTTGAGTTTCAGGAACACGACTGCCTCCAGTAGAACTGAACTCTTAAACCAGCCCTTGGGATCAGAGACTGGAGCATGGCAGCCTCAAATAGATGTAAGACTAGCACTACAGTACAGACAAGAAGCTACCTGCCCTACAGATGAAACAAGGAAGAAAAGAAGAAAGTGGAGGTTCAATGTAATTGTACAGGATTTGTCAGGTTCATCTACAAGTATATTGGGGCTGGATCCTCAGCTGAGCTGATTGACACTATTCACTAGACATAAAAGCATTGTATTAGTCTACAGGAACTGAATACATGGTTCTGCCGAACACCATTTGACACATTCCTTGTACTGACATTGTGTTTAATGTGGTGAAGAACACCTGAGGGACTACCAGTGACACTGGACATGCCACCCTGCCGTACAGCCCACTACAAGAGACACAGATTGCTTTAGTGCTGAATTTGTACTTCTGAGGAATCCTCAAATTCCTCTCTAACAGTCAGTTAGAAATCAAAATGCATCTGTACAGAGAACCACACCATCGTGGGAAAGGACAGACAAGTAAGACAAAGCAAAAGTTTCTGCTATTCTCATGAAGGAAATAACTGCACACACCTCTATAAACAAGTTTGCTTTTGCTCCCAGTACCAGCAAGAAAAATGGGCTTACCTGCTTCAGTGGTGAAGTGTACTTTTTCACTTGGCTCATCTATAGAATCATCTCATTGACTTTTTCTCGGCCTAGAAAAGCCAAACACAAATGATGTGGTGGGTAGTAGCAGAGGCACTTGGTCATGTCAGTCAGATTAGAGTTAAATCCTCATTGCACTTGGGAAGGAAGTTGATAAAGGATGTGCACCTTAGAGAAAAGGCAACATGATTTCTAGCAGCCAGTTCTGATGGAGCAGTGCTGGGTTCTTGCCATACCTCTTTTCTTAACACGGGACAGTAAGACTGAAAGAAAACCGTGGAGACAAAACCCCAGACAAACCTGTGCATCTTTGGCTTCCTGTGCTCCACCTGCCACGATGGGGATTGAGCTGATGCCTCCTCCCCCTCTCCCCACAGCCTGAAAAAGGATAATAGGACAAAGAGTGCATTATTTCTAAGAGAAGATGTCCAGATGAAAAAACTGAAACCGTCAAACAAGAGGCTGATCTACAGCATTGCTTAAGGACTGCTTTGTCGAGAGAAACTGACCAAAGGGTTTACGAAAGGCTTTGAACAGGGCAGTCTTGGGATTCCAGTGAAGATGAAAAATCCATGAAAATCTATTTCAAGTTTACTTTAGCCTAGTCATTTGACAGATGAGGGCAAACCCTGGCAAGAACACAAGTTTTAATCTTCAGAGGTAGTGAGTTTGTTTGCAGCTTTGCGGATTAGAACTTTTCTCAGTGCAAAATGAGAGCTGTCCATTTGCAGTTTCCTGTTGAAACTTTTCCACCTGAAGCTCCCCTGAGTGAGACACAAGTAAAATGACCAAAGGGCTGATGTTTCTCCTCAGGCCACTAATCACCACATACAGAGATTCTCCCAACTATGCTGCAGCCAGTGGGTCCACCACCTTCTTCTCTTCCTAGCTTTTCTTTCAAGCCTCCTTCAGGAAACACATCCCTCCTAATGAATGACTGGATTAGCCAGACCAGTATCAAGACCGTTCATGGCTGGAGGTGGATTTTGGAGCATGGACTTGCTCTCAGTATGCACAGCCTGGCATGTACCTGCCGGGCCAGAGGGGTCCCCCATCTGCTCCTATTTGAAGGAGAACTTCCTGGAATTAGGGTTTTCCTCCTAACCTTTGTTTGCCTCATTCCTTTGCTTCCTCTTTTCATTCAGTATGTATTTTTTATCCCTTTTCACCAAAAATCACCTGAAACACAAAGTCAGAATTAAAAGATGAAGAGAGAGTTTTGCAGTTTCAGGGCACTCCTGGCACTACATTAGCACTCTCCATAAAGGCTACTAACCTGGAGCTGCATCAGGACAGTAAAGGGCTACTTTGGGGTAGAGTAGGAACACAGCAGAAGTGATTTCTAGTGTATAGGCTACAAAGAGCCCAGCAACATCAAACCAAACTGCCAAGAGTCAAAGGCAGCTTTCTGATGTTTGCTCAAGCTATTAGGGTGTGCTGTAATACTTTTCAGTACAGAATTTATAGATGGAGAGAGGCAGTCTATCATTTTGAGACCAGAAAGAAAGGAACCAAGATGGAAAATGGAGAGCTGAGATCCAATTCTATGAAAATCTGCCACAGTTCTATATTCATTATAAGCCTATCACAGCACATCCTGCTCAAAGGCTTACAGAAAATGTGTTGCCAACTATCAGGGAATTACTGATTTTGTTAATTTTTTCACTTAATAATAGTGCTATTGCTTGGCTGTGGTAGAACTGACAACCTGGAGGGGGTCAACAAGCAAGCAAGCATTAACAAACAAAATCACTATGACTTTTGACTGCAGTTTCCAGCAGCAATTGTCTCCTCTAAAATAGCTTGCACAAGTACCAGTTGTCATCTATCTAAGGTATTGCTGTTTCAGTCCAATCATTAAATGCTGACAGCATTTGATGTTTTGGTGAGTGTTATTTTGGTCAAAATAAGTTTTGGCAGCCACCAGTATTGTCTAAGCTTCAGCTAGGAACCACACTTGGCTGAGAACTGCAGTGTTTGCCGTTGGCATTGTCTTTTCATTACTGATAAAAGTAATTCATCCTCATTAAGCACAACTCATTTTTAACACCCTGTGCTCTTTTGTACATTGTGATTTAATCCAGCACTTGGATATGCCCCTAGTCACTAAGGCCTGCACTTACTCCAGTAATGCCTTAAGATACATAATGTATCACTGGATTTTCTCCCACACCTTCTTCCCCAAGAGGGGATTCCTGCTGGGTAATGCTTTCTCTCAGTACAGTTTTCTGAGCATTGTTTTAAAGTGTTGGACTGTGAAAGCATGGTTCTGATAGGTTTCCTAGTTTCTATACCACCTCTAGATGATTTGCAGCAGAACTGCATTTTTCAGAGCACAGAGCAGTTCTGCTCACACAGAGTAAAGCTTCACTGTGCCAGAACAGAAATGTCACTTCTCACATCTACCTCAGCACTTTGGTTTGGCACAAGAGTAGGATTGTGATATCCTTTACCCATTTTCTGTGTTTTCTGCACACCAGATTACTCACAAACCTATTTTAGCACTTACACACTAGACACATTTCAGAGAAAACTACCTGCATCTTCTGCTTGATCTCTGCACAAAACACAAGTAGCACCTAATGAAGGCACTGTGGTCGACCTTCAAGATAGCTTTGAGCAAGATGTACAGGGACATTTTGTTTGAGGAAAGAAATGAAATCCAGTCTGAAATACAAGCTCCAACCACCTACAACACAGATGTAGGGGCCTCAGCATTAGCTTTTCTGGTCTACTGATGCTCTGCTTCTATCACAGTATAACTAAGGTTGGAAATGACCTCGAGGATCATCAAGTCCAACCTATCAACACAGACCCCATGACTAGACCATGGCACCAAGTGCCACGTCCAATCCCCTCTTGAACACCTCCAGGGACAGTGACTCCACCACCTCCCTGGGCAACCCGTTCCAATGACGAACGACTCGCTCGGTGAAGAACTTCCTCCTCACCTCCAGCCTAAACCTCCCCTGGCGCAGCTTGAGACTGTGTCCCCTTGTTCTGGTGCTGGTTGCGTGGGAGAAGAGACCAACCCCTTCCTGGCTACAATCACCTTTCAGGTAGTTGTAGAGAGCAATGAGGTCACCCCTGAGCCTCCTCTTCTCCAGGCTAAACAATCCCAGCTCCCTCAGCCTCTCCTTGTAGGGCTTGTGTTCAAGGCCTCTCCCCAGCCTTGTTGCCCTTCTCTGGACACGTTCAAGTGTTTCGATGTCCTTCTTAAATTGAGGAGCCCAGAACTGGACACAGGACTCAAGATGTGGCCTAACCAAAGCAGAGTACAGGGGCAGAATGACTTCCCTGCTCCTGCTGGCCACACTATTCCTAATGCAGGCCAGGATGCCATTGGCCCTCTTGGCCACCTGGGCACACTGCTGGCTCATATTCAGGCGGCTGTCAGTCAGTACCCCCAGGTCCCTCTCTGTTTACCTCTGTCACTTTTCTCTGAGCCTCTCGAACTTCATTGATTCCAAGAAACTCTTCGTATCTGTCCCACCAGCTCTTGCATGTTGCAGACATTTTCTGAAGGGAGTTTTTTCCCAGAACAGTCCCAGCTTCTGTCAGATGATGAAAAAGAGCTGTGGTCACTTCTACTGCAGACTTGGCTTCAGGCCTCTTAGGTGCTGAGGAGCAGTAAGTCTGCACTATGTGTACATTCATTTTTGGACTCCACTTTATCAAGGAATGGTGATACTGCAGACCACAGGACACTGAGGACATGCTTGACTTATATTTCATTGGCCCCATGTCTTGATAAAAGTGCACTGAATAAAAGTGCTGCAAGGATGAACAAGAAAAAGAAGTTCTTGAACCATGGCTGACCAAGACTTAAACCACCATGTGTACCAAAATGAGTACAATTCAAGAATGGTTAAACCATCACTAGTTTTTCACCATCACTTACCCAGACACCTTTCCACAATTTTCAACAGAGGGCAGTTCTGCCACAGATTCCTGCTTTCCTGTGGTTAGGAATTACTTCCACCAGGCTTCTTGTTTACTAATTCACTCGCTGCATGAATAGTGACCATGTGCAGATCCAGTACCAGCAAGAGTAGCTTCAGAGTAATTTAATGCTTCAGCACAGAAGCGATTGCCCTATGAAACTGTGCCTTGGGCATGCACAGTTGAGTTTGCTGTACCATGTCACAGGTACTAACAATTCTGCAAAAGAAAAGGAAAAAAGGCGGGGGGGGGGGGGCAGAAAATATCTTGAAGTGAGAAGAAGCAGGGCTTGGTCATTCCTTTTACCATGCACTGAACAGGTATATGAAATGTTGATGAATGAAATGAGAAAAACATTAAGCACAAAGAGAAAACACAGCAGTGCTGAAACAAACAGAGAAAGTATTCTCAAGAGCTTGCCTACAAAACTGAAGTTTAAGAGCTACAAAAGCAGAAAAATATCAGGTAGTGAACACACAGCTGGGGTGACATTTTAAAATGAGCTTCAAATTCCTGCTCACACTTTTGCAAAAGCAGACTGCTAGTTATGGTTCACTGATCTGTGAAGAAGATCTTAACTTTCTGCTGAGGGTATTGCTCTAAAAAACTCAAGGAAAAGCAGCTAATAGGGGTTTGTATGAAGTTTGAGTGTGACTGTATCGGGTTTTGACTAATGCAATAGAAAACCACAGACTATTAAGAAAGCTTGATAGTTGCTGCAGAGATTAAAAAAGATAAATTAAAAGTTTTCCATGTTAAATTTAGGCAGCTAATGACATCAAATATGTGCAAATAAAGGCATCTCCACAGGAAAGGATTTTTCTTACTGGAAGACAGTTTAGCTGGTTGCTGATTCTGAATGCCACAAGTTCATTCCCTTTTAAGTGTTTCTAACAAACAGTAAGAACACAAAACACCAATATGCAAATCTCAATAGTTGTTTTCTATACACAATACTATGGTAGAGCAAAACCACAAGAACACATAAATGAAACAAGTTTACTCTCCTCACAGCATCATTCACATATTTACTGTTACAACACTCACTCTACATTGCAGTCCATGGACTGAAACCTCAGCTGAACTTTGTCTGCAGGATTTCTCTTTCAGTTGCACTACCACGTGAAGAGTGTTACCAAATATTCAGGCTACTGAGTCAGTAAGAGAAAAGTTGAGATTTTTGTATGAACAGACAGAACGCAAAGAAAGCAACCACAGTTTGAGCTAATAGGACCTAGGGCAGTTATGAAAGTTTCATCTAAGATAACAATCCTCGTCCACCTCTTACATCCTCTGGTATGAAGTAAGGTTTGTCTGCCTACAGTCGTTGACACAAATATTGTTTCAGAGTTTACACCCCTGTTGCTACCCACACTGGGAACTGGTGGCAAGCCTTGCTTTTAAGGGTCCTGTCTTACTTCGCAGCCTTTTTGTCACTGCCAAAACGTAAAACCTGAGTTTGCGACACGCCACCACACTCCACAGCTACACTTCTCATGCCTCAGGGGGTCAAAGTCTGTCTGTCCCACACGACCAGCCCCTTCCCTCTCGCCACACGCAGGGCTACGAGCCCACGCTCCCAGCACCCTGTGGGCAGCACGACGAGAGCGCCATCGCCTCTGGCAGCCACGCTGAGGCGCGTGCGGCAGCAGCACGGTCTCGCCTCAGCCAGAGCAAGGGACGGGTGGGGAAGAGCGGCCTGCCGCGGGGGGCTCCCCGCTACAGCCCCCGCCTAGGCCGCGCCCGCCGCCGCCGCCAGCGTCATGTACAGCCCGGAGCTCTGTGCGCGGCGGAGACCGGGCAAGGGCGGCCCGAGCCGCTGTGCCCCACGGGGCGGCTGTGCCCCACGGGGCGGCTGTCCCCGAGGAGCCCCCCGAGGCTACCAGTCTCCGCCACGGTCTCCCAGCCCGAGCAACACTTCCTACGTGCCCGGGGCCCGGCCCGGCGCCTGAGGCACACGCCACAGCGGAAGCACTGCTAATCACTTGCAAATGGAGATGTAACCATTTAGAGCTTTAGGCCTCCTCTGTGAGCCTGGGAGAGAGTGCCTGCAGAGTTAATTTAATTCACAAGTCTACAGCATCTCAGAGAGACTTTGAGCTTTACACTTATTCTGAAAGCTCCTTCTGAAGGCCACAGACAGACAGTCACTGGGTGCTGATGCATACAGCAAAGGGAGTTACTGGGCTTCTGAAATACACTGGGGGGTTCCACAAATGTGCATTTAGAGCTGAATGTCTCTATAAATATGTCATAGACTCAGGGTTATCAATAAGCTAATGATTTGGTTATGAAATCAGTTTCGTGGTGATTAGTGGACTGAAATCACAAGGGCAGGAGTTTTAAAGTGAACATGAGATTCAAAACTTTCAATGAGGAAACACAAGCCAGTTTGCAAGTTTCCTCTGTAACAATGTAGTGTTAACCTCTCTGCTACGGTTGGAACTAGCTTTAAATACTCTATGAAACATGCCATGATAAATGTTTATATAGCATAAAATGATAAACATTAAACTCTGCATCCTAGAAGACACTAGGTGTAACTTTTCTCCAGACAATGGAAGAAGTGCTGACCAGAGATGCCTGTCACTGGCTGCAGATCTCACAAGTGGAACTAACTAGATGCAGAAGGAGCTCTCACTCTTCCCCTCCCTCCGCTCTCATCAGAAGGCTACCCTACCCTGACTGGCACTCTAACTACTTAGCTTATGCTAGTTTTAGCCTTCCATCTTTTTCTGATATTGACTTGAAGCCTGTAATTTGTTACAGCTGGAATTGCATCTGCTGAAGTTAAGGGGCTAAGAAACATGCCAAGGTCCACCCAAGTAGAACCTATCATTTCTACAGAAAGCATTTCAAAGTCTCCCAAGTTAATGTTAGAACACATTCTAGATGCACAGTTTGTCCAGGGAGATGAGTCGGACAACTCTCACTCACGTGTGTGGAGCTAGGGGTTAAGAAGAAGTTGTACTGCAGCATTCTTCCTTAGGTTATCTACAACATAGAATATTACCACAGGAACTATTTTCTAGAACAACACACAAATCCCTAATGAAACTGCATTTATGACATAACCTCAATAAAACAATTTACTAATGCTTGTTCACATATCACAGCTGTCAAAAGAGAGAGAGTTCATATTACATTTGAGACATAGAGTGCTGAGTTGTATAGGAGTAGTGTACACAGCATGCACCAAACCACAGCTTGATTATTAGCAGCTTTTAACAATGCAAGAGAGAGAAATCTCAACTTCTCCATCTCTCTTCTCTTTTAAAGGAGCATTAGCAAGAACCCGACTCACTTCCGGAGCCACATGCGCCAAGCTGCTGCATTTTGGCGCTTAGGGAGATACTCTGAAGCTGCAAGGTATGGTGGTGCTTGTGGATTTCCAATGGTTTCTCTACATCCCTTTCATTCCAGCTCTCAGTAGTAAAGACAGCATCTTATATCCAGGCTTGTCCAAAATCAGCGGGAGCTCTGCGTTGGCTTTGTGTATACGATCTCACATGCAGCAGAGCTCCAATCCTCCCAGTTGCTGTAACAGGAATCATTCCAATGATGTCCCTAGCTGCAGTTTAGGCTAATGCCTGTAGGAGCATTTACTTGCTCTTGGGCACAGGGCTGAGCCCTGATCAGGTTCCGGGGGTGCTCTGGGGTTAAAAGCTACATGCACACAAGCATCTGCCACTCCCTGATTTCCCCATAACCCTGGGCAGAAGCTCAGGTGTGCTCCAAGGGTGGGGGGAGAGGGAGGAATAACAGTTTAAAACAACCAAAGCAAGCCCCACCAAACCCCACAGTCTCAGGGTACACTGTGGTATGCTGCAACATATAGCCTGTGTGCAGCTGATGAGATTGCTGGTGTGAGCGGGAACTGCTGGCAGAAGAAAGTCTGCAAGCTCTGCTTGTATGCCTGCATTAATGCTGCCAAAATCTTTTAAGGTTCATCATGCAGCAGAAGTTTGTAACTACTTAAAATGCTTAAATGAAAGAAATGCAGGAGGAAATGCAACTGTGACTTATCACCACCACTACTACACTAACATTAGACACTCACAAAGGACAGTTCAGCTGAAGACCACAAGGTACATCGCAAAGTATTTCACAACTCATTAGCTAACTAATGGCAGAACAGTCAGTGTGAATTAGGCAAGAGACTGAGAGGGTCATTTTGCTCATCATTTAAGATGGATGCTAGTGGTAGAGCTCTGGAGCTATTAAAATAGCAGCAAAACAGTTTGCACAGGGAGAGGAAGACGACTGTATGCAAGCAGAGTTGTAGAGAGGATTTGGGAAGATGAACTTCCATTTTCTGTGCTGGACTTCAGCCAAAAACTTCAGGACAAGCTCTTCTTCTGCAGGACATACATTGAGATTATGTCAAAGGAATCCCCACTAGTTTACAGACATCAGGTCAGGGAGAAGAAATCGGTTCCTCGAGGCACAGAAACAGTTTTTCTGTATTTCTTCAGAAATATGATTTCAGATAAACCTGAAATATTCCACTTGACCATAACCCCACCCACTTTCCAAAAGAACAACTGGTCTGAATTAAGAAAATGAAACATTTCATTGAAGAACAGGGAAGTGGTGTGGTATTTCCCAGATCTCCTTTTACATCTCACTGATAACAGTCTCTCATTTATCCTGCTGGTGTGTTGATTGAAATAGAAATTGTCACCTGCTGAATAATCATCAACAGTTGAGGTGCACTGATCAGACAGACAGTTTAGAGCTGTGGTAGGAGAATGTGTGACAGGGAGGGAATTCTGCCTAGGATTTCAAACCCCAAAACCCACCACTTTCCCCAACAGCTGAAGTGATCTGAGTGGAATGGAGTCACTGTCCCTGGAGGTGGTCAAGGAGGGGACTGGATGTGGGACTTGGTGCCATGGTCTAGTAGTCATGAAGTTGTGGGTGACAGGTTGGAGTTGATGACCTTTGAGGTCTTTTCCAACCTTGTTGATTCTATGAATTGGTTTGGGTGCTGGGGTGGGCAGGATGGGTAAGGAAGACTTTCTTCTTGAAGCCAGGCTGAAGATTGTTGTTTTAAATAATCTCAGTAATAGAGGGTTTGTTTTTTTACAATACATTGATATTTCCTAAGCAGCAATACATATAAATGCCTATACTTGAGAAGACAGTATGGAGCAAGGGGATGTTCATAAATATGAATCCCCCCAAAAAAACCAAAACACCAGTGGTTGGTGTTACTGCAGATCAGCAATCAGTGCATTTACTCCAGCAGCAGGCAAGAGGGAACTGCCTCAGCCTTTTTTTCCCCACACTGAGTAGCTTTCAGGAAACTAGATGATTTTAAATGAGATTATGTATTTTGTAGAGCAGAGGAACATTCTGACAGACTGAATCCAGAGTGGTTCCAAAAGCAGTGACTCTAGCAGTATGCAGAGTTTAGCCTAGTTTAACATAGTGTTATAGCAACTGTGCAGAGCTGCTTCTGCAGAGTGTGTTAAACTGAGCTTAGCGCTACTTCTGTCAGCTCACTGGAGTCACTGGTCTTAGTCAAAGCCCACTGATGGTGCAGAATGTACTCTGCTCGGTGCAGACAGACCATGGCACACAGATGTTCAGCTGCAGTTTATGGAAATACAAACTTGTCATTTGTTTACATTTTGTTAAAATGACTTTAAGCCATCATTTATTTCTGCTTGCTTTTTGCCCAAGCCCTGCCCGGCCCCGCGCGGCTCCTCCGTGGCGGCCAGGCCCGCGCGGGCACGGGGCAGGGCCCCGCCTCCGACGGCAGACGCATTGACGGGGGCCGGCGCGCTGCCCGGGGCGAGGGAAGGAACGGGATCCAGTGCGGGCCCTCACACATGCAAAGGGGCTGAGAACCTTTGCTGGTCTTGTGACCCTCTCTCTCTCTCTGTCTCTCTCCAGTGTACCACTCTGAAAGGAGTGTTTCACACATTGGATCTAGGAAACGAGCTCTGACAAGAGCTGGGATCAACCAAAGTCCCAAAGAGGGTCCACGTGGCCTGTTAGTTAATTTGACATCCACATATGATGTTAGTCCATAGCTACAATGACCGGCCCTTAGTGCTGTGCCACACACATTAGTCTTTAGAGTCAAGACTGCCCCAGTGTCAAACAGGAGCTGGCTCAGACAGGGCCATGGCAGAGGCAAAAGAAAGCCTTCAGGAATGTTTTCTTCCACAGCCCCTACCAGAATTAAATCCAAACATCGACACTAGAAGGTTATCTCCCAGACTTGGGAGCGTGAGGTCCAAAGAGCACAACAGGCACCAGCTAGAGCCCAGATGAAGCACAGAGCACATACCTCTGGAAGCTGCATGGCACCACTGTTGTGAGCAGTTCATTCCAGCATCCCATCTCTTGCCAGTCAGCTCAGCTGGGAAGCTAACACAGGCACTGGGGCCTCCCACACCTCCTGGGTTTTCTTATCACAGGCTTGTGTGGCTGCAGCGAATGATTTCGTTGTACCCAGGCTGTTAGTGTCAGCAGCTGTCAGGCAGCAAAAGCTGCCTTGGACTCATTTCTTACAAGTCCTAAGCATGCCTGGAGATAGGCTGAGAGAGACGGTGGTGTGCTCCTGGCCTCCACGTGTAGAAATCTGTCTTACTGTTCTGCACCACCAAGTGGCCAGATGGAGCAGGTACAGCAAGACATCTTTGGATCCAGGCTGACTACGTTACCCCAGATGGGTTTGGCTATCTTGTGGAAGTTTGTACTGGCCCTGACTAGCAACTAGGAAAAATAGTCTTTGAATATTAAGCCTCATGTTTTGAAAGAAGGAAGTCGTATGTTCTCTGGCATCTGCTAAAGGTGTGTCCGAAGGTTATCAGAAGTACTTCATCTCTCCTGTCTGATAGAGCTCTTTGATGGGCTGCACACCTGAAACTTGGGCATGTTTTAAGTATTTTGAAGTAATAACTCAGAACTGGTGGATAGCTCTGTAAATATGAGGCCAGTAGTTTTGAATATCAGTGAAGTGGTTGTGTCAGAGTAGGAACAGACTGCACATATCTAAGGGAAGATTTAGTTCCTGTTCGTAACAACATGTTACCCCCTGATACTGGGCCTGCTTTGGAATGTTTATTGTTAAATCCATGTATTTTTGGTTATATCTCATTAAGAGAATAGTACAGCCTTGGAAAGTACATTCTGAAAGGGTATCACAACAGGATTGGGATTACTGTTTGTGAGACACTTTTAACTAGGGGGAAATTTCAAATTCAATTTACAGTAATGTCAAAGCACAATTAATATATAGGCAATGATAAGGGGAACATGCAGAAGTACACAGTGATAGCACTACATCAACAAATAAACTTTTGCTGCTAGTAATTAGGTACACAAGATTATTATATGTTTAATTGACTAAAGTGACAATTTGGAATTACATCTAGTCACATTTAATTGGATTTGGAACCTCTAGAGGAAAGGAAACAGAGAGCAGTGTGGAGAGGCAGCCATAAAAGCAAAGTGATTGTCTAAAGTCTGTTAAAACTCTGCATTAATGTCCATTGCACAACGTTTCTTTAATATCCCTCAGTCTAGAAAGAGTAATGCAATGATTGTCACAGACAGTGGGAGTGCTAAAGCACACTCCATTATGCAGCAAGACAGCTGATTGCTTTCCGTTTGGGGACTTTTTATTTATGAGATATAGTTTAATCAAAGGTGAACTGTGTCTGAGTTTGCCACAGACAAGTGATGTTCTCAGACTGCACGCTACAGGGTGTTTACATGTTGCTGCTGTGATAGCAGAAATGTATATCAGACACTTCCCTCACAAATACTGTAAAGCATAAAAACAAAAGAAAAGTTAAAGTATTCTGTTCCAGTCATTAAATATTTGCTGAGAGTGAAAGGTGATAAAGCTGTTAAAAGAAAATACAGGGCTGTGTGTTCACAGATAGTTTTGCTAACTAAAAAATGTTTACTAATGCTTGTCTTAAAGTTGGACAAAGACTGAGAGTTATGTGTAATCTTTTGACACAAACCTCCTGTTACACTCTTTTACTGTTACCTGCTTTGCATTTTGCTGTATCCATTCTTCTCTCCCCACACACTCATTCATTCTGCTTTTGTCACCAGGAGCGCCATGATTGCCGACTACATGTACTGGCTGATGGGAGGCACCAGGAAGCGCACAAGCAAGTACATCAGATACTATTGGCAGGTAAAAAATTGCTAGCTCAATGAGGAAGGAGGTGCCTATCTCATTATTAAGACCAAAATGAAGGAGTACTGCTTAAAAGAGTGCCGACAAAGGTAGCTCTTGGGCATGTCAATCAACAGGACACCAGACAGCACGACCGTATTTATCATGAAGGAGATTGTCTTGGACTAATTTTAAGGGCAAAATTCAAGGTTGTTAACCCTTGGCTCATACTTCAATTTTATGGACTGCTATAAAATTTAATTCTGGATACTGTAGAGTCCCCTAAGCTATTTTTTGGTGAAGTCTTCCTACCTCAGTGACACTTTCCTTTTGCAATTTTCATGGTACTAATCCTCTGACACCTTTCCAAGCTCTTCAGCTGGAAGGGGAGGACAAAAATGACTGTAACAAATGGTCTCAGAGGAGCCTAAAGTGTTCTGTGAAGGATGGCTAGGCAAGACCACATTGTACAAAGACTACTTAGGAGGGGACTAGACCATTGACTTCAATGAGACAGGTCTCTTGAGTGATACTTACGTGAGATGGCTGTTCAGCCACATCAGCACAAATGTAAGTTTAAGGGTACCCCCTTCTGCTGAGGAGAGCTCTTAGAAACTTGGAGGTGAATAGATGCTCGATCCTTTGCTGGGAGATGCTTATTGCTGCAGGAACTTATGGCTGCCAGTGGTGTCCCAGCCTTAACCTCCCAGTTTCAATGAGAGCAAAGTCCATTTCAGAGAGAGTGCAACATTTGGGCCACAGGCCCAATGGAAGACCCTTCTGCCTTCCAGCATGGACCTTGCTACCAGGTGCTCCTTGTCCAGATGAGGAATTAATGATCCTAGGAACAGTCTATGTCCCTTGTGATAAAATTTCTCAGGGTGCATGCATGGCAGTCTATCCCAGTATCTGCTCAAAACAATTACAGTGTTTCAATGCTATTTCTGCACACCCCATACCAATAATCAGGATGGAAATCAACTGCTGTAAGACCCTGTCAGAGGACCTGTTGTCTAAAGCCATGAAAGAGAAGGACACAGATACATAACAAATTGGCACACTCAACCCTCCATTCCAGGTTGGTGGGAGCAGATGTCAGCTAAAGAAGCAACCCACAGAGGCACAGTGTGTCTTGGATAATTTTGCATAAGTGGGGGCTAGACTGGAGAACCAAAGTGAGGACTTGTCAATAAAACACCAAGCTAGTCCCATAATGATACCTTCTGTGAACCACTTCAGTGTATAAGGCCATCTGGAAGGTTGATACACCCTGGTAAAAACTAGTATCTTTTCCTCCCATGCTTTTCTGACCATCTCTGGTAACTTTGTGTTGGCATTGCCACTATTAACCACGTCTACACATTTGCCAACATACAGCAATGAAGGCTTAGAGTTCCCCCAAAAGGACAGCCCTTGTCAAGGAGACAAGGCTTTGTTAGCAACAGCTGTAGCTAAAGCAGTGCTGATCGTAGTCTTACCCAGAGCCCAACACAGGAGAAAATGAGCTCCCCCTCACTCACTCTGACTGATAAGAGTACCTAGCAAGACTGTTTCCAGGCTGGTAGCTCATCCTGGCAGTTCCAGCACCGGTTCATTGGGGTCCACTGAGTGTGAACTCCACCTCTCCACACAAAAGCAGCGCAATGCATCATTTGAGTCATGTTTAAGGGATGAGAAGGTTCATAAGCTTCGTGTTGCCCTCTGCACAAGAGTGAACTTTACTCTTAATGCAAATAGGGTTTAAATGCAATATTTTAAGACTAATATTCCGTATAGGCATAGTGTCTGATTCATGCCAACCCAAGGGGTAGTAGGAATGCTTAGCATTGTTTAACAAGCTCCCAAGGACTGAATAAAACCCTCCTATGAAAGATGTGACCTTCAGAGAACGTGGAATCACTTTGTTCTTTTCATCTAAAAGATAATGTATCTAATCCTTTGCTCCTCATTGAAGACATAGCCTTGCTGCACTGAAGACTGTTTACAAATGTGCTTTCTCCATTAAATGAATTTTCTGACTATAGAGAGGCAGTGTTTTCTGGGAGTAATTTAAATTCCCCTCTAATTAATATTCAAGACCAAAATATGTTATCTCTACATGACTGTGCAATTATTAAAGGGAAACTATCATCTGTGAAAGTAAGTATTCTTTTCTTAAAAACACCCTGGCCAGTAAGTGACATGAAATGTATGATCCCTTTGCCTTTTCCTTAGGCTATGATTGAAGAAGCCATCACTGCCGAGACCTCTTATACAGTCATGTACACACCACTGGAGACAGAAGAAAAGCATCAAGACATAAACAAGATCCAGCGCGCCTTTGCTAAAAGGAACCCTGAGTACTTGCAGCACCAGTATACAGGTAACAGGTTCACCTGTTCAGAGGCACTGGGGAGGTTTAGGCTGGATGTTAGGACGAAGTTCCTCACAGAAAGGGTGATTGGCCATTGGAATGGGCTGCCCAGGGCGGTGGTGGAGTCACCATCTCTGGAGGTGTTTAGGAAGAGACTGGATGGGGTGCTTGGTGCCATGGTTTAGTTGATTAGATAGTGTTGGATGATAGGTTGGACTCGATGATCTCAAAGGTCTTTTCCAACCTGGCTAATTCTCTTCTATTCTGTATGCCCTGTGTGTCTGTGGCTGACTTACAAAGAGTTGGAGAGAGTCTGGAGCTTGAAATCCAGGCATTTCTAACCTTCTGGAGGACGGGTAGTTCCCTTCTGGGATTTGCTCTCTAAGCGTACATGGTTTAGGTAATCAATTCAGTCCTTAGGAGAAGTACAGACTTCACACTATAAAGATGATTTTTGATCCAGGGAGCCTCATGTTCCCATTGTGGGATTTCATTGTTGCAACTAATCTTTTGTTCAAAGGTAGATTGGCATCGTATTGTGGTGACAGTGAGATCCAAGTTGATGCCAATCTCTGTAGACTTCCGTCAGTTACCAATGGTCATCCCTGCATCACAGCCTTACTTCACAAAAATATCCTCTTTTCTACAAACATAAGGGACTGACCACCAGCTTTGAGAGCATCTCAGCTGCAAGGATGCAAATAGATAGCCAGGTTCCCTTTAGCCCATTAAAGACAAGTAGGATCCTGGGATCCAGAGCAAACAAGGGTGTTGCAGAGCCTGTTGTCATCTGGTAGCATGAACTCAAACAGCATCTCCTGGAGCAGACACTGAAATTCTGGTGCCTACAGCCATGTTTCAAGAGAAATGGAAATGGTATTTTGGCAAAAGAGAGGCAGGGGGATAAAAGGCATTGCTTACTACCATTAACTTGGAACATAGTTGACCCTGGTACCACCTGGCTTTGAGTTGGTGATTGAGAAACATAAAGGGGAAAATGCATTTCTCAGGTCAAATTCTGGCAAGCCTCTGTCTTCATCACATAAACTAGATGTGCATCTCACCCTGCCAGCAGGGTGGTCTAAAGGGTTGAGGTGCCACCCACTTCTTGCCAAGAGTTACATACTCAGGTCAGAGATGGTGGCTTAGTTGTTGCCCCTCTACTGAGCTCATTCTACAGATACATAAGACTTCCAAAAGTATACACATTGCATCCTTGGGAAGGAGAAGAAAAACTGTTTGAAAACCACAAATAGGCATTAGGGAAGCAAACATTATAAACAAATACTTAACACAAGTGAACTTGTTTGGTTCATTTTGCTGTAGGAAACTGTCATGATTTTCAAGTTGCAGATCACCCATGTATTTAGTTTCTGGCAGTAGCTTTGGGGTTGTTTGAAGAGGGAAAATGGGGGCTTGTTTGACACAGAGGTTGTAAAATCCCACTCTCCCATTTACTTGCTTAGGTGACTGTGGAGAATTTCCTGGGACAAAAGTATTGGCCTTAAAAGGAGCATAAAATAAAGCTCCCCAAACCTGAATTTTAGAAAGATAAATCCATATTTCACATACAATTCTGAATTTACAACAAGGGTGAGACTTTGAGGAGCACATAAGCAGCAAAAGGGGCATGGTGTGCACTGAAACCCAGTTGGTCTTCATAAATTACTGAATGACTCTGAAAGCATCGCCAGTCACTTCCTTACTCCTCCCAATAAGGGAAAGGAAGAAGGGGGAGAAGGAGTGAGAGATAAAACAGCCCAGTCCTATATTCCATTACTCAATTATAAAACAGACTAAATAGAGCAGGTTGAGGGATCACTGAATTTTCTAGGAATGAAATGGGATAGAAAGCCAAGAAAAAACACTCTGTCTATCAGGGGGTTGAGAGTACAGTGCTGTGGAGAGCCTTATGCAGTTGGGACTGCTTCCAGATGACCTCCTTTCTGTCCTGGAAACTCTCAGAGCAGATGTGGCTCTTTGTCTTAGACTTGATGCTGAGATAACTGTTGTCAGTGTTAGGTGATGTCAACCAAAGCAGTAGGGGTTACTGATCTATTCAGATAGGACCTTAAAATCACACTGCCCCTGAACAAGCAATCCCACGTAAGGAGTTCAGCACATGGTTGGTGGGGTACCGCTGAACTTTCAACCTGCAGGTCTGCATCTCACCTAGGTGAAATGAAAAATGTAAGATAAGCCCCATTTTAGCAGTGGCTGTGAGACACCAGGCATCTCACAACCAGGTGGTTTGAAATAACCTTCCTGTTCTGTAACAATCATCTGCCCAATTCTAGCCCAAGCTCTGCTGGAGTGTAAGGACTGAATCCATTTCAGAGCTTCCCTTATTGCCGAGGAAAAGGAGCAGATACACATTTAAATCCAAGTGTACAATGCAGTTTGTTGCAAAGTTGAGAATCCATCAGAGGCAGAATATGCTGCAAGGGAAATATCAGGTCCACTCTCTTTGATTTATATAGGGGTAAGTCCAGAGAGCTCTGAGCAGGGTTCTCCATTTGTCACTGGGATCACACAGCCTGGCATCTTAAAAGCAGAGCACACTGAAAACAGAGCACTCCTTTGTGAGAAGTGACACTGACATTCAATCTAGGTTTATTTTTTGTGTGTGGGAGGGAGGAAAGGACTGGTCTGGTTCCCTAAAGGTGAAGTAGACAATTGTTCTGAGCATCTGTCCTCACTGAGGTCAGGGCGGTCCGACTCAGCTGATCCACAGGTTTTTTGGCAACAGCAGTCACAGACTCTGGACAGCACAGGCTGTCAGATGCCAGCTGAGTGGGTCAGAAAAGACACCCAGGAAGCCTAGGGGGCTGTGGTGGTGATGGTAAAAGCACAAATCTGTAGGAAGTCAAACTTCACAAATTCAGGGGACAATGAACCAGCAGTTAAAAGACCAGAATGTTGTATTACTGAAGTGGTTTTAATGCTTTGGATGATCAGCATTGAAAAATTCATAAAGAGAAGAAACTCATTTTTTCTTATGGATCTGTGAAATTTAAGGCATTGATCTAAAAGGTTGCAAAGTCTGGAATTTCCAAACCCAGTTCTAGCTGGATGGGTTGGTTTAGGCATCTTTGTTGTGGCAAGCTTTCTGGATTACATCTCACTCCTCCTTAGAGTTCCTTTTTCCCTTCAAATTAAGTAACTTCTCTTACAACTGAAAAGAAATAGAACAGTGGAAATTATTGTCATTTCCCTCTTCCAGATCCTGAGGCATTTCACATCCTGCCACAGTCAGCTAAGTGGCCATCTGAACCTCCTGGGCTGCACTTGCTGACTCTGGGTTTCAAAAGCAAAGGCATTGGCAGATGCGTGGAAAAGTGGACACGCAGAAGACTGTCACTGCTCTCAGGTACTCCAACTTGCTTAAGAGCTGGCATAGCTCAGAGGTGTCCTCCATGAGCCTTGCTAAATGAGGGGGCTAGGGGGGTCCTCGTGTCCCATGTCTCTGTGCCAGCAGCCTTGACTGTCCAGACAGCTCTCCCCATCATCCTCTCTCCCCCTCCAGTTTACCCATCTCCTTGCTAGATCCATCATGGCAAACATATCTGAATGAACACAGTTTATGGGCTTGTGATTCTTGCCATCCTGAAGAAACTTTTGGAAAAGCTCTTTCAAGTGTAGGAAATAATAGCTGGCACTAATGCCTGACATTATGAGCTGCCCAGGGAGGTGGTGGAGTCACCATCCCTGGAAGTGGTTTTAAAAAAGACTGGATGAGACACTTGATGCCATGGCTTAGCTGAGTAGATGGTGTTAGGTAATAGATTGGACTTGATGATCTCAAAGGTCTTTTCCAACCTAGTTAATGATGTGATTCTGTGATTTCATTTCCTAGACCAGAAAGCACTTTTCAATACTCTCAAGGGCAAAGAGGCAGAGAGATATTGGAAAATGGTTGGGCAAAAGGTCATGTCATCAATGGATTTTATAAGAAGCACCAAGTTAATTGTGAGTATAAACCTCAGTTTCTGGGGTGCAGTGTGTGTGGTGGCAGAAGCCAGTGCGTGTGTGAGCGATGTGTACTTTTGGGTGGGTAATTCATTCTGCACGTGTTCCTTCTCTGTCCAGAAGTGCTCAGTGAATTCATTAGGTAGAGTTCCAGTGGATTTTAGATACTTTTTAAAGTAGCTCTAATTATTTAACCGTGTACCCAGTGTGTTTGAGATCACTTTGCAAGCAATGTTCTCAAATCTTTATGGCCTCTGATATTAAATCCCTACTTCACGTAACCACCAAAGCTACTCACTAGATACAATACCTGAAGTACACTACACATACCACCAGAATCTCCTTCAAGAGTTAATAATTGCTGTTTGAAGCATTTCTAGTTATTTAGATTCTGATCCCTGTGAAGTATGTGAAATAACCTTCAAATCTGTTACAGCCATATTGAAGGTCTATTAGTTAATTCTGCTCCATACTTCCTGCAATAATGTACACAGCTTTTTAGCACCGTGGCTTTTGATTAGCACAAAAGGTCAAAACTCAAATTTGCATGTAGACTAGACTGTTTGAATGCAATTCTTGAATGATTCTCCGGAAAATAAGTGGAAGAAGCCTCTCCTCCCCAGATTGTGAATGCTAATGCTAACATTCTTTCCCTAGCAATAACAGCTCTTTGGTTTTCTGTGTGTTGAAGGCATCAGCCATTTCCTCCTCAGAGGTGTCTTAGCAAATCACAGGATTTATATTCTTAGGCTTTGATAGCAGACAGGAGGTTGACAAAAACTGCTACTTAGCAACCCCTAGCAAGGGAGAAACATTAGCTAGATATTTGGGGAAGCTCTGTCTCCTTTCCTCTCAGAGAGCAGCTGCTGAAACAACAGGAAGTGCTTGAACTCACATCCTTAGTGGGAGGTAAAGGTGTTTAGAGTGTCACTACAATGGACTCTCATCAAGCATCTGCATCAAAGTGAGGCAGGTGAAGCTGGCTGAGGGCAGACAACCCCGAGGGAACGTGCAGCTCCTTCTTTCCAGTTCTTTCCTTAAAACATGTGCTGTTGGCTTTGGATGACCAAAAGCCCATTCTTGATGTTCAGGCTAATAGCAGTGGCATCTTTGGGAAGGTGAAGTATCTGGTATTGCTGTGTGCACTTTGAACATTTAAGAAGCTAGAAGTATGACCTGACCATGGGTTGGGTACAGAATAAAACCCTGGTCTTTCTAAAAGCTCTGGCAAAACTCATTTCTGGAAAAAACGAAACAAAAACAAACAACAACAAAATTTGGACCTTACTCTCTTTGGCTGTAACAGAGAGGATCAAGAAGAGAAAAAACTTTGAGATCAGGTATCTTTTGGATTCCCCATAACTACCTTGTTGTGTAAATGGATATAGAGGGATAGGACCACAGGATTCAATCTGATACATAGTGTATCTGTCATCCCCAAAGAGAGAAGAGCAAACAAACTCACCATAGAAGAGATGAGAGCAGAGTAGTGTGCTAGGACCACTCAAGCCAGTCCCCACTACTTGTATGAATTTGCACTGCTCCTACACAGTCATATTTGCTACCAGCTCTAGACCTCACCTCATACATTGAAATATTCTTGCTGAAACAGAAGAGAGCTCTCAAAGATACAGGGTGAAATCCCAGCACCCTGAAGACAGCATCAAACTCGACTCATGCTTCAGGCAAGGTTTACCCCAGTGCCACCTCCGGCAGCAGCAAGAATGGGTAAACAGGTCTTAACCACAGTCCTGTAGGTGTAAAAGCAGTCACCAGAGGGTCAGTATGGGAGCTTTAATGAAGAGGAGGAAAGCCCCAAGACAGAAGAAATGATCACTGGGTTAGATCAAACAGCTGCTAATTCCTCATCCATTATGTGGGGAAACATTTTCACTTTCCTGACAGTTTTCATAGCATCGAATGATCTGGGCAAGACAGAACCTCTGACCCAAAGAGCAAATGACAAAGCCAATTCTACCTGATAATACAGATAGGCACAGAGCCAGAACTGCACTGCTACTGGTGATTAAAAGCTCTTTATGGACCTAGCAGAGATTTGGCCACTTGTGCCTCCTTGAAAATATTCCCAAATTTTCCTCAGGCTAGAAATATTCCACCATATTGCCCTCAGACACACACTGAATGAAAAACTTCTGCTAAGACAAACCTCAGACACAAACTCTAGCTTTACAGCTTGAAGATGATAATAGACTATGTTTGGGATTTAACAGGACAAACATTCCTTTCTGCCCTTTTCTTCATTTGCAGATGCAAACACACAATCAAAAGTGCTTCTCCTAAGCAGATTTTTTTCCTTTACAAAGCAACACCAAAAAATCTCAGTGCTAAAGCAGAGTTTGTTAAGCCATAGCAACTCTTGGTAGTAGTCAATTCTGCCACCTCAGGTTTGCAGCTACACAGCCTAATGTTAATAATATGATTTATACCACTGTGGGTAAGATGTGAAGCTAAAGATTAAAAAGGCAGATGAAAAAAGCATTTTGTGTTGCCCCCCACCCCTTGGTAAGATGTGAAGTGAAAGATTAAAAAAGCAGCTTAAAAAAGCATTTTCTGTTGCCCCCCACCCCCTTCTTTGTGAAGAACAGCCAGTCCCATTTGAATCAAGGGGACACTTGTGTATTGGGACACAAGAAGCATTTGAGGGAGAATGTCACAGTCTGGTCCCTGCACAGTATCATCTGCTGCGGGTGGGGAAATGCCACAGACCTCATCTACCCAGAAACACTAACCAGAAATACAGATATACATGGCACAAAGATTATTTGCCTTATCTATATACATAAATATTTTACATCTATATAATCTCAGGCAAACCTTCAGCTACTCATATTCCAGTGAAGCTTACCCACACTAATAAGTGATTATTCTATCAAGACATTTCACTGGGGTCATTTCTACTGCTTTGTACACACCAAGATTGCTGTTCTCCTGCTGCAGTCCCATATCAAGGGCACATGATGCTACATAACAGGAGAAACAGTGGCCAGAAGGCTGTATTAGACTGCTCAGATGGTAAAGGTGAACAAGCCCCACCATATGATTCACAGCATGATGTGCACATTTACAGACCTCAATGGTTTGCTGTCTGTTTTTTAAGTAGAGGGAAAGTGTTTACTGCACACAGATTTCAGCATACAGGCTTTCTGAAAGATACCAAGGGCATTAAAGAAACATTATGATGGATTTTTTTCTGCTTGTTATTGCAATACATCACAGTGCTGCTTGCAAGGCAGAACTTCATTCAGATTTAGAGCTAAAACATAGTCGTAAAGCCTCGACAACAGACAAGCAGAACTACTGGGGGGCATTCCAGACATGCAAAGTGGTGCTCTTAAAGCTGAGAGTTAAACTTACCACACACATTGGGTATGGCAGACTCTGCTTTGCATTCAGGCTGACCAGCCACTTTGCTTTACTTTTTCTTTAGTACTGTGCCAGGTTACAGCCATCCCTGGAGGGGGTTGACAAAAATCCCAGCCCCCAGGCAGACAGAAGAACCTGAGCCAGGTGGGCAGAGAGAGAGAGAGCTTTAGTTTTCCCCCTCCCAGGAGGAGGGGTCCCCTGAGTCAAAGGTCTATTCCACTCCTCCTTCGTGTCCAGCAAGCCTATTTAAAGGGGGCCATTGCCTTACTTCCCCCTGTTTTTCCTGCACGTTGCCTGCTGGACAGGCTATCTTTGCTGCCTTCCTGCAGCCACCCCGTGGCGAAGGCGATCCCCATGTTGCTTCCAGACCACTTCTAAGGACTGCATCCAAACAATCCATTTGCATCCAGGGAATCCAGTGCCAGCTGAGCCTGGGTTGATTTATTTTTGTATCTACCCTTTTCCTTACACCCTTGTAATTTTCCCTCTCACTCAGATGCTAAATATATTTTGTTTAAACTTCCCTTTTTACTTCCAAGCCAATTCCAGACCATTTCTTTTGTGATTTTTACTTCACCTTTCTCCTGCTTTTACCCTACCAGGAGAAAAGGAGAAGGGGAGGAAATCTAAATCTTTACTCTGGGTAAAGCTTAAACTATAAGAAGTACTCATCAGTTAAACTTCATTTATAAATAGAAGTGGCATAAGGGATAACTGCTTTCTTGAGTACAGAGCAAAGCAAAAAGTGGGGGTATCACCCCAAAATTCTTGAGGAAAGGACACATGAGTCACTCCTCTCACATGCTCTCCAGCTCCTTTTTGCAGTGAAAGCCCATCCTATCTTTGCTCTGATTGTTAGTGCTAGGTATTTAGCAGTAGCAGGTGAGCTTCATCCACAACAGGCTGACCTGCTTTTTGTAGCTGCTTTTTCATCCCAAGGTCAGAGGAGGGACAAGGTCACAGGGCTGAACCTTGGACATCAGGACCTTATTTCTCTCCTAGAAGGAAGGTCTTCAAAGATGCCTGAGGATAAGCATTCCCTTTATTTTTTAGTGTAAAGATAATTCATGTAGCAAATAGTTTTCTGGTGAAAGCTTTTTCTTAGGAGGACCTCCACTTCAGGTGAGACTCCCCAGTATGTATCTAGGCCTCAAGAGAACACCCAATTACTCACTTTTTAACAAAAATTCTCTTTGCAATACCAGACCACAGGAGTGAAGCCTGTCCAGAAAGTGACAGTATCAAAATGTAGTCATTTATTGTCTTAAGAAGCAATCAGAAGAGCCAGAGTAGACAAGTAGACAGAGATCAGGTCAAGAAAGCTAAAGCCCAGCTTGATTTAAATCTGGGTATGAACATCAATGGCAACAAGAAAAGCATGTCGATGATAAAAGAAAGACTAGGGAAGATGTGAGCCCACTCCAGAAGGAAAGAGGGGACCTGTTCCCCGGGGGTAAGGAGAATGCTGAGGTACTCAACAACTCTTGCTGTAGTTTGCACCAAAAAAGGCTCTAACCACAGTTACAAAAGGTAAAAGCAGGAAGTGAGGAAATTCAAAACCACCCACTGTAAGTGAAGATCAGGTTTGAGACCACCCTAAGAATCTGAAGGTGTGTAAGACCTGACAAGATCTCTATGCAGTTCCTGAGGGAACTGGCAGATGAAGTTGCTAAGCCACTTTCCATCATATTTGAAAAGTCAGTGAAGTACCCAGGGACTGAAAAAGGGAAAAACAGAACCCCCATTTTCAAAAAGGTTAAAAGAAAAGACCAGGCAGGGAGCCACAGGCCAGTCAGTCTCACCTCTGTGCCTGGCCAGGTCATGGAGCAAATCCTTCTGGATACTCTGCTAGTCATATGAAAAATGAGGAGGTGATTTGTGTTAACCAATGTGGCTCCACCCTGGGCAAACGATGACTGACAAATTTGGTGCTCTTCTAGGGTGGAGTAGCAGTGTTGACAGATAAGCGAAGAGCAATTGACATCATCTGCCTGGACTGGTGCAAAGCTGTGCAGAGTGGCGAGGCACTGGAACAGGTTGTCTGGAGTAGTTGTGGAGGCTCCAACCTGGGTCAAAGCCAGGTTGAAGGGGCCTTGAGCAACCTAGTCTAGTAGGAGCTATCTGTGCTCATGGCATAGGGTTGGAACTAGATGATCTTTAGGGTCTCTTCCAGCCCAAACCATTCTATGATTCTATGGTTAATATGTTACTACATATCTAACCAGGATGCAGCTATGCCTCCATATCCTGAATTTGTTGATTCCTTTGCTACCAACTCATTGACAATGAAGTCTCCATTTAAATTTGCTCTTTACTTAACCTTCACTCTGCCTACACGAGTTTGTTTCATCTTCATATGATTGCTTGGCCCCTTTATTATGGTTTGGTTTGTTGACTGCAGCTTAGTAGCCTCTTGAATTCTGCTGTAGTTCATGTAATTCTCACCATGTGGTTCAGCTCCCTGCAGAATTTTTCTCCTGCCAGCAGCAGTTCTTTACTTTCTCTTTCTGCATTTTCCATTGTCACTGAAACGCCACCTCTGACAATGTTCAGCCTCCTCTAATCCCTTCCAAAAAAGTCTGCTGTGGGTTATTGATTTATTGACTTCCACCCTACTATAAACTTAACTAGCATTGCTCTGTCCACAGAGTGCACGTTGGCACAGATGCCCAATTTGTTTCCCATAGCTACGTAGCACGCCCTCATATTTTTCTGGACAGTCAAGCAGAGAAACAATTGTTTTCTTTTTGCCTTTACTTTCTTCATGGTTGGAGAAGCCCCCAACAGACACAGGGTGATGAGAGAGGATTTTTCCCTGCTTTCTTAGCTGATAACTCAATATACTCATTTCTTAGTGCTTGCACTAAAAGGTTTGGGGCTGATTTCAAGAATAGCGAAGAAAAACCTTTTGCTGCATCTAAAATGTTGTGAGCCTATTTCATGTTGATCAGAGCTCTCTTTCTCTTTCAGTAACTGATTGCTTCTTCTTTTAATGCACACAGCTCTGCCTGGGGACACAGCTCTCTGGCTTTCAAACACTGATGATCAGGTGGAGATGGGGCTCCATTTTGTTCCTTGCTTTAGTGCCATGCTAACTAGACTGTGTCAGACATAAAATTTCACGTGTCAGAGATCACAGAAATCCTTTTTTCTTGCTGATGTCTCCTACTAATACTAAGTCAGGTCCTCAGAAAAGGACTCTTCAAGTGATAAAACTAGTTTGTAAGAAGGTTGTCCCAGTCTCCCTTCTTAGAGGTGGCTCAACAGTAATTCATGAGAAGGGAGGCTTGGCAGGCCTCTCCTGGCTCCTCAAGTCAAGTAACATGTTATTATCCACCTTTGTGTCACCCAATATCCTAGTCATAAATGGAGTAAAATCCATCTAAGAACTAGTTGGGCTTTCTGCCTGTTCTCAGTTTGGTGAAACACACTGTAGACCTTCAGCCTGAGTTGTAAGAAGCTTAATTGCCAGCCTACTCTTATTCCTACCTATCTATACACAATGACCCTTCTGTTAGCATTGTCTTTTATCTCTTTTTCCCTTTTCAGTTGCTTGCTCTCTTTGGACTTGAGCCCTGCATTATGTTTATTGAGAGGAATAATATGCTCTTGGCATTTTCATTAATAGACTAATCAAACAACACTTCTCTCCAAAGAGGTATCTCCTACCGTGCTGGCTTCTCTGCTCCATGGTGCTTGGGTTGAAATTAACCTCTCCAAACCCAGCTGACTGGAGCTATCAGCAATACTCCAGAGAACTGCTGACCAGAGGTCTTTTTCCTGTGCAGTGCCTGATTCTCTCCTTTAGCTGATGGAAACACCAGTTCAGCTCTTTCTTTTCTGGTTATTTTCATGTCTGGAACTCCCAGATTCTAGCTTCATTTCTGCCATCAGTCTCTAGTGCATGGTCTTTCCTTTCACACTATTTTACAATTCTAGTAGATACTATATTCATTAACTGTACCATGAGTATTTGTAGTTTCTCTAGAGTTTAGTTTTCTTCTATTATATATATAGAGATATAAGAGGAACAGCATTGTTATTGAATCCTTAGACTTGATACAAGAGCTATGTTGATAGTCATTTTGGTAACACTTGATCCTTGCCTAGTACAAATTTCTGCACAATCAAGTGCCAGTGGCATCCTGGCCTGCATCAGAAATAGTGTGGCCAGCAGGAGCAGGGAAGTCAATCTGCCCCTGTACTCAGCACGGGTTAGGCCACACCTTGAGTCCTGTGTCCAGTTCTGGCCTCCTCATTTTAAGAAGGACACTGAGACACTTGAAGGTGTCCAGAGAAGGGCAACGAGGCTGGGAAGAGGCCTTGAACACAAGCCCTGTGAGGAGAGGCTGAGGGAGCTGGGGTTGTTTAGCCTGGAGAAGAGGAGGCTCAGGGGAGACCTTCTTGTTCTCTACAACTACCTGAAGGGAGGTTGTAGCCAGCAGGGGGTTGATCTCTTCTCCCAGGCAGTCAGCACCAGAATTAAGAGGACACAGTCTCAAGCTGTGCCAGGGGAAGTTTAAGCTCGAGGTGAGGAGAAAGTTCTTGACAGAAAGAGTAATTGGCCATGGGAATGTGCCTGCATAAAATGGAATGGAATGGAATGGAATGGAATGGAATGGAATAGAATGGAATGGAATGGAATGGAATGGAATGGAATGGAATGGAATGGAATGGAATGGAATGGAATGGAATAGAATAGAATGGAATGGAATGGAATAGAATTAACCAGGTTGGAAGAGACCTTTGAGATCATCAAGTCCAACCTACCATCCAACACCATCTAATCAACTAAACCATGGCACCAAGCACCACATCAAGTCTCTTCCTAAACACCTCCAGTGATGCTGACTCCACACCTAAAGCAAATAAAAGGTAAGGATTTAACAAAAGAGATGGAGCAGAGCAGCCTTTTTCAAAGCCTGACATTTTGCTCAGCTGTTCTGTTCAAGTAACAACTGGAAAAAAATCCCATGGCTTCCCTCCCACCCTTTCCCCCTTTTAGATCAACCTTAGTTAACAATTAATTCAATATAATAGTAAAGAGTTCAATAGGAAAACCAAATTAGCAGCTTCCCAAAAGTAATTGCTGATTTGGCTGCGGTCCTATTCCTTTTATGGCTGTTCTTCAGTAGATCACTGATTAAAGATAAATAAGTATCAGTGAAAATAATAGTTATCTGCCTGAATACAGTTTACATCTGCAGAGAGGCAAATCTAGCAGGTTCCTGATCTGTTAACTTCCTAGACATAACCACAATTTCTCTGTCTAGATCACTACAGCAATAGTATGTAAATGGATTCAAATGCTCTCATGCTTATCTGTGCTAATAGTGAAGGCATGGCTTTGCATATATATTTTAGTATGATGTATCAAATAATCAATTGGCTGAAGACAAGAGAAACTGGGACAGTAGTAAAGAGGAATCATGTAAGGTCCAGCAAAGCAAGGTAGCCAAATGCTGTCAGTGTGAGTGTTGGCACCGCAGTGGTAGGTAGATGAAGAGGAGAAATATTCTAGAAGAAAGGAGAGGCAGGGGGAAGGGGAGGTACACTCTGGCAGTTAGAAGATGCACAGAGAAGCAAGTTGCTTCTACAATCATGTCTGCAGGCACTTGGCTGAGTCTCTCTGTTCACATGCTTCAAATTTGCCATGTGCCTAGCTGCCTGGAGGATCAGAGACCACCTCTGCAGATTTTAGTCCCCTGAGGTTATGTATTGGAAAACTATGGATTTGCCTAGTCTGCAAACAAACCATGAGCTGACACACTGCACTGTCTCCTCAGCCTCTTGGCTGAAACTTTCAAAGCAATCCATAAAAGTCAGGTAATATTGAACAGAGGGGATTATGGAAAAGCCATTTCCAACTGAAACAATTGCATTCATGTTTGTTCTCTCCTGTCTCCCCTTCACATCTATTATGACTATGTATTTATTTTTCTGGTGCTGCTAGAGAGATTGTGGCGAGAAAGTATTTTTGTTTTCCCCCTCTAGAAATTGTCAGCAGCTTTATCTTAAAGGTGCTGAATGCCATATTGTGTGTAGTATTACCAGCACAAATATATGTGTGATGATAAGCCTCAAGGCATTAGGGACTCAAGGGATGATTGTGTTTTCCATGACTCTCTTCTAACTGACTTGCGTTTGTGACCAAACAGGACAAGCGCTGCCCATGCTCACGGGCAGTAGAGAAGCTGCAGCAGGCCAGCCTCTTTGGCCGCATGCAGCACCTCGAGGAACAGGCCCAGCTGCTTGAGCAAGTGATGGCTGAGGCAGCCACCATCCCCTACCTGCAGGACCTCAGTCAGGAGGATACCCAACTGGTAAGTATTGATTTCTTCACACTGGTTTTGGCTTTCGGAGGCAGGGAGCCAGGGAAGGGATGGGGCAGAACACTGTGCTGCAGTTTGCTCTGGAAGTCATTTTTCCAATGTGCAGACCTGAAGTAGTTTTAAAATCCTCCTGCAGTGCCTTGTCAGAGGAGGTGCTAATCACCTGCAAGGATGATTTGTATAGAACCAGCATGACTCACCTGTAGGCATATTTTTAAAACCTCTTCTTTTCCCCCAAACGTCCCCAAGTCAGTCTGTAAGAATGATTGCAATTATTCAGATCATGCTACTTTAGGATAGCTAACATCAGAAGCCACCTGCAGCAAACAGGCCAAATCTAGACAAAGCTGAGGAGAGGAGGGGAAGGAGAGGAGAGATTTTCTTTCCTGGCTGTGTCTACAACATACTCCCTGTCTCTGAATAAACCCATCTACCTGCTATGCCTTTATTTTCCCTGTGTAAAACAAAGGCAATGATGCTAGCAGGGCTGTTGCAAGACTAAAGTCATTAATAGCTTCCCAGTCTATCAATAAGCTGCAATCAGAGAGTCCTGTATGGCTCTTCTTCCACCAGGCTGCTGGGTTTTCAGCTGGGGGAGGGAGGGAGGAAGCTCACGTACATGCAAATTCGAAGCATTGCAGACAGAAAAAAAAGTCCCTCGGCAGTCCCTGCATTTAAATGCAGTCCAATTGGTGTGATCCAACTTCAGCTCACCAAAAACTCTTGGTTTTCCTCAAGCTGGTCCCTTGACATTTGTTTGCAGTCCTGCAAAGCTCCTAAGCTCTGCAGAACTAAAGCTTCACAGCAGCTTGCTTTAGGGAAGGCGAGCAGCGGCCTGCAACTGCAGTAGGTGGTTGCCTGACTTTGAAGTCTGGGCTCGAGAGAAGGGGAAACGACACTGCAGAGAAACTGTGTTATTAAAAGACATTCTCCTTTTGATGCACATTTTCTAGTATTAAACTTCAGCAGGTCTACATTTCAAGGCTGGCTAAAGGGTCTGGAGTTACTGGTCCATATTTCAGTGGTAGGTTTTTCTCCAGGGTGCAATAGTTTCAGTACATCTCACATAAGGCACAAGGCTATGACACCGCTGCCTGTATCTTGTCATGTAGTAATCATAAGCCTGACCTCCCTGGAAAGAGTTTTTGGAGGCTCTAGGCCACCCAAGACAAAGGTCTTCAGTCTCTTAAGGGTAGGACTGGGCAGAACAAGGTTTAAGTGACAGATTGTAAATCTTTCAACAAAACACATAGGTATTGTTTACTGAGCCCAAGATAGAAAATGGCTTTTAAAAGAATAAATGCAAACAATCTCCACCAGTTACCCCACCCAGAGCATCAAAAGGTATTAATTCAGCATGCATTTCTTTATCTTAGTCCTGTCATCCTCTTCTGAAACACCTCTTTAGTCTCTGTGTGCAATGGAGGCTCAGGTTCTTTGGTAGCTGGAATATTTTAGGAACTTCAGGAATCAGAGGGTTAAGGCACATGACTGCAACCAAGAACTTGCAGAGGGACTTCACCAGGGAGTGATTAAGGGGCTTTACCTTTCCCAGTGGCACCAGCCTGCACGGCACAGGCTGCTCTTAACGCCAGCAGGGACTCTGTCCCTACCACATTCCAACTGCAGCGAGCACAAAACATTGCTGCTTGTTGGATCTACACACCCAAACCATCCAGGGAGCAAGTGAAAGATTCTCACTTGTTCAGCCTACCTGTTACTCTCCTCATTTAAGTGGGGTCTAGGCAGGATGAAACATTTGCAGCACTGGGCTACACTGATGGGATTCACTGTATCTCAAAGGATGCCACAGAGGCAGCCCCACCATCTCCATAAGGTCAGAATCACAACACCCATGCTTACTCCATGAGCAGCATTTCTAAGAGATAGCTAAATCCTTCCATGAAGAAAACGGAGGTGGCCAAATTCTCATCTCACTTGTGCTAATAAAAATGTAAAGTAATTCCTCTGAGGTGATTCTGACTTTACATTGGTAAAACAGAGATCAGACTTTGTGACCAAGCAAGGCACTTAAATTGTGTGAGCTAGAAAATGCTAAAGAAGCCAAATGTTTATTATCACCTACAGTATAAGTTGTATAAAGTTTAAAACACACTGAATGTAGAGTGGTGCAATTCTCGCTGATACAGCAAGGATCCCAAAGGCATTTCAGTTATAAACTCTGCTGGTGTAAATGTCTTTCTCTGACTAGATAGAGTCCTAATCTATGGCACAGAAAACTGAGGCCTTTAAAAATCAGTATTTATTCACAAAGTCTGGGAAAGTAAAGATTTCAGTTAGCTTGAACAATTGGATTTAAGTGGGGGGGGGGAAACCCTGCAGAAAAATCTTTCCCAGGTTTACGCTTTCGATGCCAACACATTCGTACATGGTAAATCCAGAGGAAAGCTTGTTAAGAAAGCAGAAATCTTTCTCAATTTCAAATCAAATGAGGACAAGATCTATTTTTTTTCAAGGCAGTGTTTTTTTCCAACAAAGGTCAGCTTTGAGAGAATTACTGTGCTTTGCCAACTGCCCGCTCTTGTAGCGTTCACGTTTTGGCTGCCAACAGAGCTGGTGAAAAAATGTGGGTGATTCAAATTAAAACCAGAGCACAGGTTGGGCACTTTTCACTGGCAGGTATCCATACCAGTGAAACTTCAAATGGAAAGGTCTTTTTTGTCTTTAGCTTCTTGGCCAAAGCTGTGAAACCTCCAGCCTGAATGGGCTGTGGGAGCAGCCCCTTTGGGGGTGACATATTCATGTCCTGCTCCCTGCTCCGGCGGGTGTTGTGCCACCAGATCTTCAGACAGAATCACTCCAAGGAAAGCAATGGAGAAATCCTCTCCTTCCCCTGACCAGTTCCTCCTCTGCCTGGTTTGACACAGAATCTGTGCTTTGCCTGTTCTGCCCTTAATACCCTTAATCTCTGGGCTGTGTCTGTTCTGGATTCATAGATGGAGATTATCTGTCAGAAAAGTGTTGTGATGGAAAATTTCTGACAAATCTGTCTTGACTCCTTTTGCACTAAAGTCAGAGGCAGAAATCTGCAGGTTTGTTTTTTTATGAATACTGATTCATGACTTTAAAAAAACAAAGGTTTTTATCAATTAGGAATAGAATAGAATAGAATAGAATAGAATAGAATAGACCAGACCAGACCAGACCAGACCAGACCAGACCAGGTTGGAATAGATCTTTGAGACCATCGAGTCCAACCTATCATCCAACACTATCTAATCAACTAAACCATGGCAACAAGCACCCCATCCAGCCTCTTCCTAAACACCTCCAGTGCTGGTGACTCCACCACCTCCCTGGGCAGCCCATTCCAATGGCAAATCACTCTTTCTATGAAGAACTTCTTCCTAACATCCAGCCAATAAGATTCAGTTTACTGGCTGCACAAGCACAGAAAGCAGGCTGGCACCAACCACAGCAGATTGATTTAGAGATTCCAAAGAAGACTCCTGCATCCTTTATCTAGTGCTGGGACACATAGAATTTGAGCTTCAAAAACCTAAATGCAAAGGTAAACTCAAGGAAATACAGATCTGCTCCGTGAAGCTCAGGGCAGTGGTTTTGCATCTTGCACAGATGAGTGCATTTGTCACTTTAGGGACTCATCTTAGACTGCTGCCCATCTAGGGACAGCAAGAAGAGACAATTTCTCTATGAATGCTTTTGCTTATACTGTCCAATTACTTGTAATGAGTAACAAATTCGGGAAGTGATTCCAAAACTATCATCTGGGTTCACTGTAACCAGCTAAATGTTTTGGAATAGACCTTCTAGAGCACAGCTACAGGGATTAAAGACAAGTTTCTCCTAGTTAGTTCTTAAAGCACTGAGACTGATGGCTGCTTGCAGGAGGATATGCTGGACCTGACCCTTGGCTTTCTGATAGTGAATTAAGGGCAACTGAAACATTTTCAAGTGTTTGGGAAGGGTGCAGGGTGAGGCAATGCTATGCCTGACCTGGAAGGGTACTGGAGTGAGGAAATGGTACAGATGACCTGAATTTTAGCCTTCCTTCTAACACTGAGGACTGATTAGCAAGGATTTTCCTACAGCTTCTTTTTGCAGTATACACTAGAAACAGGCAGCCTTGTTTTTATGCTCTGTTATGCTGCATTATGGGGAAAAGAGATGGTTTGCCAAAGGAAAGGGATAGTAAAAGCAGGCAAAATGCGCTAGATACTTCCAGCTACGGTCAAAGCATCTCAGCTTTAGTGTTGTCCTCTTGTGAGGTTTTACATGCTGCTTTAAATTATGATACATTAGCCTTGGGAGAAAATACTGAAAAGCATTCCTGTACAACACAGAATATCCCAGACAGCTAAAGAATGAAATATGGACCCTTTGTTCTTTACAACCCAAGCCTTCCTTTCCAAAGTATAAACATTTACTGCATTAAAAACATATAGGCTGAAATACAGAATTTCCAGAGGATTTTCCCCCCATTGTTAAGTATTTTCTATCCACAATAACACAGAGTTGTGGCTGAAGCAAAGATGAGGTGGCAGTGCTCATTGTGTAACAGATGAGTAATAAAATCATCAGCGTACAAATGATTTTTTAATGAGGTTTTAATCTGTGTATTTAGAGAAGTTATTTGGGTGTGAATTCCACAGTGATCATTTTTATCTTGGTACCGCAGCTGGAGTTGCTAATGGCAGAGGCCACGGACACCCTCAGAGGAAACACTGATACCCAACGTGTGTGGAAGGAAATTCAGAAGGTAACAACTTGCAGCAAAGGGTAGAAGAGTATATTGTTCCTTGGGGAGTAAATGTCCCCCTGAGTCCTATCTGTTCAAAGGTAGAAAAGAAAGCAGGTGCCATTTGGAAGCTGACTGTGTGCCTCCAACTCTGTTAGAGCTCAGGCACTAGCCACAGATAGATACTTACTATTTGCTTTAGCATCTAGGGTTGATCTTTGTTCATATTAATAGTCTCCTGTGGTTATCTAATACAACAAATATCCCCAACCTCAAAGGCTGAATTTGTGGTTGATAATCGTATTTCTCTTCCATCTTTATCATAGGGGGTAGTGTGCTAATTGCAGGGAGAGGGGGAGCTGTTAGGGAATAAAATTCAATCCAACAAGTGAAGTCTCTTAGTAGAGCTCAGATGAGGCTTTGGTGATGAGAGAGGTAAAAGACATGCAAATGCCTTTCTGGAGTCTCTGCACAGCAGCTGGGCAATTGACTTCTTAAAGGATTTGTGAAGCATAGGGCATCTTGTTTTGGTTCTCTCTGCTGATGAATCTGGCTCGACCTAATGAAGAGTGGGGCAGGATGCAATAGCAGTGTTAGGTTTGGACAAAGTCTTCCAAACCAGAATGAATCACAGCTCTGGGCATTGACACCACTGACATTCAGCTACTGGAGAGAAAAGGGGTAGCAACGCATCCCCAGGAAGGGATAATGGTACTAATGGTCCAAGGCATTGGCCTTACCCTGTGTCTTATGGCTCCATCAGATCCAGAATGACACACACTCACTCTGAGTTGTGGCTGCAGTGGGAGGCTGGAGAATAGAAAGGGCTTGAGTTCTTGCACTGGTGGGACTTGAAATTGTCCCTCTTTGAGCTCTCAGTGTGCACTTGCAGCCTGCAAAGCCAGTCAGATCCTGGGCTGCATCAGGAGAAGTGTGGCTAGCAGGTCGAGGGAGGTGATCCTCCCCCTCTACTCAGCTCTGGTGAGACCCCACCTGGAGTACTGTGTCCAGTTCTGGAGCCCCTATTACAAGAGGGATGTGGAGGTGCTCGAACGTGTCCAGAGAAGGGCCACAAGGATGATCAGAGGGCTGGAGCACCTCTCCTATGAGGACAGACTGAAGGAGTTGGGGCTGTTCAGTCTGCAGAAGAGAAGGCTCCGAGGTGACCTAATTGTGGCCTTCCAGTATCTGAAGGGGGCCTACAGTATCTGAAGGGGGCCTACAGGAAGGCTGGGGAAGGACTTCTCAGGATGTCAGGTAGTGGTAGGACTAGGGGGAATGGAATGAAGCTGGAGGTGGGGAGTTTCAGGCTGGATGTGAGGAGGAGGTTCTTCACCATGAGAGTGGTAGAACCCTGGAATGCGTTGTCCAGGGCGGTGGTCAAGGCCCCGTCCCTGGGGGTGTTTAAGAGCAGGCTGGATGACGCTTTGGGCAGCCTGATCTAGTGTGAGGTGTCCCTGCCCATGGCAGGGGGGTTGGAACTAGATGATCCTTGTGGTTCCTTCCAACCCTAAATGATATTATGATACTATGATTTTGGTTTGACAGAGAGATACTGAAAACCCAAATCCCAGCTGCACTAAGTCAGTGTAACTAGGATGGGTATGTCTGAAAGAAGTCACAGAGGTTGAGGGGCAAGGTGCTTTCAGAGTCTATGTGTCCAAGTTATTTGAATTAAATTTCCAGAAGGCATCTCCTCTGAGAGAAAGTCTGAGTAGGTGTCTTGCCTCAGCTAGCTGTGAGATCAGTGGCTCTTAACAAAGTTTGCCAAGTACAGGATGTACAGAAAGTAACCAAGACCTAAGTGCACAAAATTATAGACAAAAGAGCATTTCAGCTCTTTCAAATGCTCATGAGGGAAGGGCAGGATAAATATTCACACCTCTTTTACATTGCCCAGGATAGTCTCTACTGTGAAGGACAACAAAAAGTCCTTCTATAAATACATTAATAGCAAGAGGAAGGGGAAGGAAAACCTCCACTCCTTGGTGGATACGGAGGGGAACATTGTAACCAAGGATAAGGAAAAGACAGAGATACTTAACACCTTCTTTGCCTCAATTTTTACTAGAAGGGCAGAACGTCTTCCTGACAGCTGGCCTGCAGAGCTAGCAGAAGGAGCCAGGGAGCTGCACAGTTTCCCTATGTTCCATGAGGCGGTAGTTGGAACTCTCCTTAGCAGCTTGGATCCCCACAAGTCCATGGGACCAGATGGGATTCATCCTAGGGTGCTGAGAGAGCTGGCAGATGAGCTGGCCAAGCCACTCTCCATAATTTTCCAGCAGTCCTGGCTCACTGGCGAGGTCCCAGAGGACTGGAAGCTGGCCAACGTGGTGCCCATCCATAAGAAGGGCCGGTTGGATGAGCCAGGGAATTACAGGCCTGTCAGCCTGACCTCAGTGCCAGGCAAGATCATGGAACAGGTCATCCTGAGTGCAATAACACAGCACTTAGAGGATGGCCAAGGGATCAGGCCTAGCCAGCATGGATTTAGGAAGGGCAGGTCCTGCCTGACCAACCTGATCTCCTTCTATGATCAGGTGACCCGCCTGGTGGATGTGGGGAGGCCTGTTGATGTAGTCTACCTGGACCTCAGCAAGGCCTTTGACACCGTCCCCCATAGCAAACTGCTGGACAAGCTGTCAGCCCATGGCTTGGACGGGAGCACACTGCGCTGGGTTAGGAACTGGCTGGAGGGCCGAGCCCAGAGAGTGGTGGTGAATGGTGCCACATCCAGCTGGCAGCCAGTCACTAGTGGTGTGCCCCAAGGATCAGTGCTGGGCCCTGTGCTCTTTAACATCTTTATTGATGATCTGGATGAGGGCATTGAGTCCATCATCAGTAAATTTGCTGACGACACCAAGCTGGGGGCAAGAGTTGATCTGCTGGAGGGCAGAGAGGCTCTGCAGAGAGACCTCGACAGGCTGGACAGATGGGCAGAATCCAACGGCATGAGATTTAACACATCCAAATGCCGGGTTCTGCACATTGGCCACAACAACCCCATGCAGTGCTACAGGCTGGGGTCAGAGTGGCTGGAGAGCAGCCAGGCAGAGAGGGACCTGGGGGTGCTGGTTGATGGTAGGCTTAACATGAGCCTGCAGTGTGCCCAGGCAGCCAAGAGGGCCAATGGCATCCTGGCCTGCATCAAGAACAGTGTGGCCAGCAGGAGCAGGGAGGTCATTCTGCCCCTGTACACTGCACTGGTTAGGCCACACCTTGAGTACTGTGTCCAGTTCTGGGCCCCTCAGTTTAGGAAGGAGGTTGACTTGCTGGAACGAGTCCAGAGAAGAGCAACAAAGTTGGTGAGGGGTTTGGAACACAAGCCCTACGAGGAGAGGCTGAGGGAGCTGGGGCTGCTTAGCCTGGAGAAGAGGAGACTCAGGGGTGACCTTATCACTCTCTACAACTACCTGAAAGGAGGTTGTAGACAGGCTGATGATGGTCTCTTCTCCCAGGCACCCAGTACCAGAACAAGAAGACACAGTCTCAGGCTGCGCCAGGGGAGGTTCAGGTTAGATATTAGGAAGAAGTTCTATACAGAAAGAGTGATTGCGCTATGGAATGGGTTGCCCGGGGAGGTGGTGGAGTCGCCGTCATTGAAGGTGTTCAGAAGGAGACTTGATGGGGTGCTTGGTGCCATGGGTTAGCTGTTTGGGTGGGTTGGATTGGTTGATGGGTTGGACACGATGATCTTGAAGGTCTCTTCCAACCTGGTTTGGTTTATTCTAATAAAGGTTTATTCTAAATCTCTCACACCTGCCTACAGAGCGTATGAGAATCTTTTGCAACACAAACACTACATAGGATATGAATGAGATATGTTTATGCAATTACCTAAATATTTCCTGCCAGATAGAGCAAACATTGATAACCAGATACATGCAAAAAGCTCCCCCCAGTTTCAACAGTGGCTAATATTTCATTGTAAATTCAGTAGAACAAAGTATTTTCTTTTGGTGTATTTGCATGGATTAATTTCTCTAGATACTTTCAATGTAGTCTTGATAGATATCAAGACTAATAGCATTTAAAAATGGACAGAATCTCTGCAGAATTAAACAGTTGGGACTAAAAGTTACTGAAATGCATTGAAATCTACACTCTTCTGTTGCACAATTTGGGGCTTCAAAATTTGTTGGCATTCTGAACATAGTTTTGCCTTTCAGACACCCATTTGAGCTGAGGCATCCTGTTCCCAACAGCACTCCCATTTGTTTCATAATAGAATTGTAGTCTTATTATTATTGTATTAGAACAAAGAAATGAAAACCATCATCAAATATTTCTGTTGTACTTTACTTTTTTCCCCAACATTTAATGTCAGCACAGTCAGCATGTTCTTAGGAACAAAGGCTTTTTAAATAGAAAAGACAGGAAAACACTCAGGGAGTTCTGGGGTTTCTTTGTTGGATTTCTTGTTGGTTTGCATTGTGGGTTTTGGTGGTTTTCAATCAGCTGTAATTAAGAATGTCACACTGGGTTCAAGAGCTCTAACACAGTACTAAAGAGGATTAAATCTGATGATTCAAAACTGATGTGGTGTGGATTACCACATGTCCCTTGTGCTAGAACCATGTGGGTAAGTTCAGGATTTCACAGTTCGCTCGGCACAGAATGCTGATTGTAGGAGCCCTCAAAGAACCATCACCCAGGCCTAGCTACAAGGTGGTTCTTTGTAATTTTGCTATTGAATTAATTTACATATATTGGAAAGCAAAACACAAAAGACCATAAAGGAGTTTATACAAGCAGCTGTAAATGAAGAACTCCGGAAAGCTGACAGCTACACTACCACCAATGGAGTTTGGCTTTTGCAATCGAAACAGCTGTTGCACCTCATGAAAGCACTCAAGTTTTAACTGGAATGCAGTGGAATTACAGCAGTGCCTGTTCTCCACATGGTTAAAGGGTCTGTCAGAATTGGCAGTGCAAGCCACTGTTGGCAGAGTTGTATTTTCTGGAGACAGCCAGAAAAAAATTCATTCAGGCTGAACTCTGACACAGAAAGGCACAAGGCCTGACACACAAACACTTCCTAGAAAGGCTTAAGTCTTCACACCAGTGAATTATTTAGCGAGACTGATTCAGCCCAGTGGTTTGAGCAGTGACCTCTGATGCACAGAACTCAGCAGCAATGAACAGGAAACTTGCAAGAGAGGTTCAGAAGAGCTCATCTGGTAACTCTTCTTGATCCCACAAAACTCAGTCCAGCCACTGGGTCTTAAGCAGATGGGGACACTACCATAACAGCTAGCCCTGGCCATATTGACTAGCTGGTTTCTTGATAGAGTTGTAGGTGATGGTGATGACATCTGGCATGAACATGACTGCTGGGACTGGCAATAAAGCTTGACCCTGAATAACTCATGGAGCCAGGTCTCTGCATGGCCACTGCAGGACTGTATAGCAGCTGCAGAGAGGCAAAGGGGTTTAGAGTACCTCAGATACATAACAGGGCAGGAAAGCTTCCCTTTTGCTCCACAGGGCCTTTACTTCTCTACAAGCTTGTAAGAGAAGAAAATGAAACAGTAAAAGAAAAAAAAGAGACTACTTTCCTATCTCATAAGAATCAATTCATTAATAAAGCTTCACAATGTTATAGTGAGAGGCATTTCATTAACTAAATAGTCTAGAGCCTATCAACCAGAAATGTTTGACATCCATAGAGAGAGCTCTGTAAGTGCAAGTGCCAGTATGGCTCTGCTGCCCCTATGCAGACAATAATGTGGTTCTACTTCTGTCCTCTGCTTAGCCCCTAAGGCTTCCATGGCAGTTTCACAGGATCCTCTTAACATCATCTGAACAGCCAAAGGAAAGACAGGAGCTGGCAAATAAACACTTCCCTACACTTCCACATGTGAAACACTTCATAAAGCCTTCACATTGGAGTTTACCTCAAGGGCATCACATACTTTGCCATTTAGATAAGTTATTATGCTCATCCTTTGCTGAGCTCAGTGGAATGCCTGTTTCATCAATCTGAAAGCAGAGCAAACATGGATGAGTGGATCAAAGAACAGATGTAATTTACATAAGGATAAGGATGTAACAAAAGCTGCAGTAATAGATGTGAATATGAAATGAAGTAAAATTAGCCTGACCTATTACATAATCTTTTAGCCAGGCACATAGATTTCCAGCAGTTCACCTCTGCTTACTACATCTCTGCCTTCTGCAGTGACAGGGGAACACTCTCTGATGAACTGTGCTCTTCCACTGACATTATCTCTTCATTGAAAACCAAGCCATGGAAAAGGGCCAGAGACTTGCTAGGCTTTGGGTCAGCCAGAGGAGCAAGGAGGGAGATTCATAGGATGTCGCTGGAAAGTGGATGTGTTGCTGAGTAGTATTTTGCTGGCTGCTACAACAGTTACTTGATGTAAATGACTTTGTAATGTCTTGTAAAGTCATCCAAGCCCATGCCACAGCCACTGGGAACTGCTCTTGTTCTCAGAGCATGCAGGCTTCAAAAGTTGCTGTGTTTTGGTGTGCTCTCTTGTATCGATCTTGGCTATTCCTGAATTACTAGAAGGACACTGGTTCCTAATTTGTTCTCTTTCTGGGGCTGTGATGCAGATACGTGCTTCATGAATGCCTGGAGCCGTTGTGAAAAAGGAAAGCAAAGGATGGGAAAGGAACAGGAATTTTCTGGAACAGGGGTGGAAGTCTCATGTGTAACATCTAACGTGTAATGAAGTCAGAAAAGTGCAGGTGCAAAAGGAAAATAGTATTAGTGGCCCTGATGCAGGCAGACTGAGAGTGAAGGAAACAAGAGCAACCAGACAGAAATGCAATTGTCCATCCAGGACAGCTTATTTTTAGTCACAGTTAGTTTGGAAAGAAATTGATTGCCAAAATGTTTGAAGCTTCACTAGAGAGAAGGGACGAGCTTCTGACACCACTTCTTTCAAACTGCAGATTGGAGTCCTTGAAGGCTACTTACATGAAGTGGAAGAAAATTACATCAAGAACAAAGCCAGGACAGAAAGAAGAAAGAAGATTCAAAGTTTACACAAACTCAGAGACCTGGAAATGTTATGAAAAACCCCCTTCCCACTTTAGGCTCCCCTGCCCCCCCATAGGATATAGTTAGGAAATTGGTATAGAGTTATTAAGAGGATTTCCACCATAGGTATTAGGTAGATAGGTTAAGGAAAAAAACCCTTCCCACTTTAGGTTCCCCTCCCCCTCCTCCTCTTAGGATACATTTAGGAATTTACTTTGCTTGTCATTAGTTTTAACTGGTTGGAATAAATGTTTTGGTAAGGTTTATTTGTCTTGTTTCTTTAACTAGGAACGCCCTGGCAGGAAGGGTCTTTATTTTCTGCTCTGAGAATATTCTGCATCCAAACTCTACAAAATCCCCTTGGCTTGATTATTGCCCAAGAACAGGGATCCATCCATCCTCTGTAAGGAGGAATTCAGCCTCTTAGTGCCTTCTGTCCAGCTTCATGCCTTACACTTCGGCTACTGGTGCAACCTAGAGGTACAAAGTGGCATCCTGCACCTTATGGCTGTGGTAACGACAAGTCTGAGAAACATGATGCTATGACAAAAGAGAGAGAAAGGAGAAAGGAGCCCAACTGTTGCTCCATGGTTAAGATTTTGAAGTCCTCCACTCTCATCTGCTCCCTATGATTTTTTCCCTCTACTAGCTAGTCATGGGTTGTTTTTTTCTAAAGATGCACAAACACTGCAGGGAGGAAAGGATTTGCACCTGCCTTCTCCTGGGCAGACCTGGAAGCCCACCACAAAGCACACCAGGAAGAGCACCAGGAAGCACACCACAAAGCACATCAGGAAACCCACCTGTTAAGGATGAACAACTCATCTTCCACTCCCACAGCAGCAGCCTGTCATCTAGGCACATCTTACACTGCTTTGGTCTTCCAGGAAGCACAGGTGCTCAGATCCCCTGAGACCCTTCATCAATGAGCAAAGCAGCACCAACTTTTCAACAGAGATCACCTCAGCAGAGGCAGGCATCCCCAGCTGATACCCATGGTCTCTTCTAAGACTGCCATTTCCTTTTTGCACTGGGTTTACTTTGCAGGAAGATAACTTCACCCCATAAAAGCAGCATTTAGTTCATTCCCTTTCCTCACTCAAGGGTGACTTTAAAATAAAAAAGGGAAAGGAAAAATTCATCCCCCAGACCTAAGATTTCATTCAAAAAATCCAAGACCCCAAAGGTATTTAGCCCCTTAATTCCCATTATTGATCATAGATAGGAGTCTAAATCCTACAGATTTTATGCAGTTAGAGACCATTTTCCTAGGCTCTCACAAAAGACTTTTGACAACCAAGAGCGAGCTGGCAAAAGCTTTGATGGTCCTTTGTTCATTGTTAACAGAAGAAGTATAGAGAAATCTTTCCCAGAATACCTGAGCTGCTCTGAGCTCCTTAAACATATGGGACAAGAAAGCAAAGAATTATTGCCCTTTGGAGACAGCATTATTTTGCTAGGGAGTTGGTTTTGTCAGGTGAAGTTTCATGACACATAGTGGCAATCATCCATCTTTGATGAGCAGACACACACTAAATCAGACAGACTGCTCCCCACGGATCATCGAGTCACAGTCAACACACAGCTTGGTAAATCATCAAGCTCTTAAGCAAATACACTGAATTTGATGCAAGCTGGCTTACAATTCTGCAACATTGAATGCAAACCAAAGTATTTTTTACCTAGAATGATGAAAAAAGAATGAAGTGCACTGGGAAGAGGTGATGTTTAGGAACATCACCTGCCCCCTCCCTGGAAGCATTCAAGGCCAGGTTGAACAGGGTCTTGAGCAACCTGCTCTAGTGGAAGGTGTCCATGCCCATGGCAGGGGGGATGGAACTAGATAATCTTCAAGGTCCCTTCCAATCCAAACCATTCTATGAATCTGTGAACAGAAAAGCAGCACTGCCATTGAAAACCTCTTGGCTGTGTAACATGAACAAGCTGATCCAAGCACACCGAGGAAGATGAACTGTTCTTGTTGTGGAGCTTGGCGAGAGCCCCAGATCTGAGACAAGATGTGACATTTCACTTTGCAGATAACATGGAGGGCAGGAAACCTGCCTTATGCTGCAGATCAATACATCACTGAAAGAGAGAGAGGCCAGAGCCCAAATCCATCTGGAAGGTGTTGAAAACATCTAGGCCAGCACCTGGCCACAGTGTCCTTTAGCCTCCAGAAAGCCACCGACTAAAGCAGGTGTCAGGAGATGAAACCAGCTGCAGAACACAAAGCAAACATGAAAGGAGCCTCTGCCACGGGAAGGGGTGTTGCTGTTTTACAAACATACCCTTCTGGAATGCATAGATTGCCAGGCCCATGGAGCAGATTCAGTCCTGCATTCAGGTCTCTCTGAGAGTCAGCTTTAATCCCTGAATAATTTGGCTGGCTAAACATGGAAGAGATGGGAGGAGGATTGGGATTTCTGATGCTTCCTCCATGCAGCAGTTTCTAAACCACAAGCTTTACAGAAATTATCCCACCACCTGCCTTTGGAAGGAATTTCTGACTAATGAATGTCTGGCCCCTCAGCCAGCCTTTTTCTTGGTGATGACATACACCACGGGCTCCCTTATTTAGGGAACATTACTAGAAGTTGTACTTCACTCCTCATCCTCTTACTTGTTAAGGGCACATTAAAAACAGTCTGGCTCTTGGGGGCTGTGTCTGTTTTAGACCCACACACAAGGACGTATCTGAGACCACTCCCCAGGAGTACCACTGCTAGGTCATTTCTCTTTTAAAGACTGGTTTCCAAATGACTGATGGGGGATTGTTTCTCTCCAGCAAAGATTTATTTTGTTAGGGGTTTTTTGGTCACAGAAATGATTTATCTGTTGTTATAGATGACTCCAGGTAAAAGTTTTTGGTAACAGATTTATTGGCACTACAAGATCGTAATAAGGCAATAAAAGCAATAAAAGCAAGCAAAGCAACCGGTTGGGCATGTGAGGGTACAAAACTTCACCCAAAAAGCAACCTTACAAGAGTTTTCTTCATCCTATATAGTTCCATCATCTACATAAGCAAACTTATGCTAAATAGAAGGCAGGCATATGATAATGAGTCTTAGAATAGGTGGTCAAATCCCTTCTCCCTACATTCAGTGTGGTAAGGGTCAGAGCATCCACTTTCACGCATGCCCAACTGTGCAGGCTTCTTATCTGAAGAAAACAAATTCCCAGTTCTGAATGTTTATCTTTAAGACAGCTCCTTCTCAGCCGTGATGTCTCCAATTAACCAGACAGTGTCCTTGCAAGTCTGCAAGAGAGGTTTCTTTCCCTTTACCCTCTAAACAGGCCTCACAAGATCCTGACCCTTAATGCCAGTGCACTCTAAGTCTTATAATTTTAACACAAATCACCAGTATATTCATCCCAATCCCCCATTTTCTTTTTGTCACCATTGATTTGTGTGAAAATTTCCAGATATTTCAGAACCTTCTTAATTGGATCGTAATTAAGTTCCTCTATTTTGATCACCTTCAGATCATAACCATCTGCTTGTAACTTATTGGCATAAACAATTTTACCTAAAGGTCTTACCATTTTAAAACAACAATTACAATGAATTACACAGATCAGTATTACAATTATTCCAGCAGGTATTACAAACAATTGTTTAAAGCAACTCATATTCGATAAGCAAGAAGTTAACTTATCCCATGTTTCTTTAAATCCACAAGAAGTATCATCCAAAGAAACTTGATGTAATATTTGATTGTGATCTACAATCGCTTAACAGAACTACAGATTAACATAACTACAACAGCTTACATTTATGACTACACATACAACATGTAAGAAACCCAAAACCAGCCTATTTTCAGTCGCTACTTTTGGGAGACTATTGACTTCAAGCTGTTGAGCTTTTGTTGCGTCTCTGCTTGCATTCATCATAATTTCAGCTGTAGCAGAAAAATTTACCATCGCTTTTTCAAGTTCACTAACCCCAAGCCAAGGTAGAAACCTCCTAGCAAAACTATGACACTTGCTATGCCTGGTTGGTAGTGGATTTGCTCCCCTCTTGGTTCTTCTTGCAAAGCTCCTGAGTAATTCCTGTGGCTGATTTACTATAAAGATATGAGGATAGGCCAGTCCTATAGCACATCTTCCTTAGCCGCCTAAGGGTAATACCTTATAAGCATTTTTACCACATATCCAATACCATCCTGACCCAATAGGTATCAGTCCTTAAGGTATGTGTTCTTTCTTTCTGGTCTGATCATGGCTCCCCATATTTCCTTCTTCCTAACTAATAAATTGTGATCACTTTGATTACTGTCCTATAAAAATTACATTCCCCCAAGGGGTTCAGGAGGGTTGGACCTACTTCAAACAGCAGCTCTTGAAGGCACAGGAACTGGCGGTTCCCACGTGCCGGAAGGCAAGGCGGCAGGGAAGGCGACCGGCCTGGATGAGCAAGCAGCTCCTGGAGGATTTAAGGGGGAAGAAGAGGCTGTATCACCTTTGGAAGGAGGGGAAGGCTTCTCGAGGTATGTTCAAGGAAGCTGTTAGATTATGTAGGAATAAAATTAGGGAGGCAAAGGCCCAGCTGGAACTGAAGCTGGCCACCACAGTCAAAGACAATAAAAAGCATTTTTATTAATATATTAACAATAAGAAGAAGGGCAGGAAGAACCTGCACTCCCTAGTGGACCTGGAGGGGAACACGGTGACTGAAGACGAGGAGAAGGCTGAGGTCCTGAACACCTTCTTTGCCTCAATGTTTAACAGCAAGGCAGGAGTTCAGGACGAGTGGCCTCCGGAGCTGGGCGATGGGGTCGGGGAGCAGTGTAATGCCCCGGAAATACATGAGGAATTGGTTTGGGACCTGCTGAGCCACTTGGATATTCACAAGTCCATGGGACCGGATGAGATCCATCCTAGGGTGCTGAGAGAGCTGGCGGATGTGCTAGCTAGGCCACTCTCCATCATTTTCCTCCAGTCCCGGCTCACAGGTGAGGTCCCAGATGACTGGAAACTGGCCAACGTGGTCCCCATCCACAAGAAGGGTCGGATGGAGGAACCTGGAAACTACAGGCCGGTCAGCCTGACCTCAGTGCCAGGGAAAGTGATGGAGCAGATTATCCTGGCGGCAATAACTGCGCACCTGAAGGATGGCCAAGGGCTCAGGTCCAGCCAACATGGATTCAGGAAGGGCAGATCCTGCCTCTCCAACCTGATCTCTTTCTATGATCAGGTGACCCATCTGGTGGATGTGGGGAGGCCTGTGGATGTGGTCTACCTGGACTTCAGCAAGGTCTTTGACACTGTCCCCCACAGCAAACTGCTGGCCAAGCTGTCAGCCCGTGGATTGGACCATTACACTCTGTGCTGGGTTAGGAACTGGCTGGAGGGCCGGGCCCAGAGAGTGGTAGTGAGTGGTGCCACATCCAGCTGGCGGCCAGTCACTAGTGGTGTCCCCCAGGGATCCGTGCTGGGCCCTGTCCTCTTCAACATATTCATCAATGATCTGGATGAAGGGGTAGAGTCAGTCATCAGCAAGTTTGCAGATGACACCAAGTTAGGGGCAGATGTTAGTCAGTTAGAGGGCAGAAGGGCTCTGCAGAGGGACCTCGACCGACTGGACAGATGGGCAGAGTCCAATGGGATGGCATTCAACAAGTCCAAGTGCCGAGTGCTGCACTTTGGCTACGGCAACCCCATGCAGAGCTACAGGCTGGGGTCGGAGTGGCTGGAGAGCTCCCAAACAGAGAGGGACCTGGGTGTGCTGATCGACAGCCACCTGAATATGAGCCAACAGTGTGCCCAGGTGGCCAGGAGGGCCAATAGCATCCTGGCCTGCATTAGGAATAGTGTGGCCAGCAGGAGCAGGGAGGTCATTGTGCCCCTGTACTCTGCTTTGGTTAGGCCACATCTTGAGTACTGTGTCCAGTTCTGGCCTCCTCAATTTAAGAAGGACACTGAGACACTTGAACGTGTCCAGAGAAGGGCAACAAGGCTGGGGAGAGGCCTTGAACACAAGCCCTATGAGGAGAGGCTGAGGGAGCTGGGATTGTTTAGCCTGGAGAAGAGGAGGCTCAGGGGTGACCTGATTGCCCTCTACAACTACCTGGGGGGTGGTTGTAGCCAGGAAGGGGTTGGCCTCTTCTCCCAGGCAACCAGCACCAGAACAAGGGGACACAGTCTCAAGCTGTGCCAGGGGAGGTTTAGACTCGAGTTGAGGAGGAAGTTCTTCACCGAGCGAGTCATTCGGCATTGGAACAGGTTGCCCAGGGAGGTGGTTGAGTCATCAACCCTGGAGGTGTTCAAGGGGAGATTGGACGTGGCACTTGGTGCCATGGTCTAGTCATGCGGTCTGTGTTGATAGGTTGGACTCGATGATCCTCGAGGTCCTTTCCAACCTAAGCGATACTGTGATACTGTGATACTGTGAATGCTTCCCCAGAACCACTACAGGAAAACAGAAAATGCACATGAAGAACACGTTGCAGAGCTTTACCCAACATTAAAATTATTCAAAGAGTACATGTATGACAGTAAGGTAGTTTGCATGCTAAATGCAAGCATTTGGCTTATCCCAAAATGTATCTCACATACCAAGCACTACATATCAAGATTCTCTCAAGAATTGCTTAGCACTCACCTCTTGCTTCACAGCAGAGAGGTTTTTTTAAAGGTTCAAACGGAAGATCTTTCACTGTATTTTCTTCAACCACTAAGTGCGGACATCTTTCATCACCAACTGGTAAATAATGTCCTCCTAGATTAAAAATAGGCCAAATTAGCAAGACTGAAGAATATCATTAGAAAACAATAGCTCACGTGACAGTTCTGTAGCACCTATCTCCAAGAGTAGAGCCAAACAAGAGATGAACTCCTTCCGTGAGCTGACCAGATGCTGGGCTAACAATTCCAAGTCTTTTACCTATGATGGTTTGTATCAAAGTTGCAAACATAGTACAATGTGAATTATGTAAAGATAAAACACAGAAAAACTGATTATGAAAACTGAAGGAGAACATATATACTATGTAGCAACTTTGCCAGGATGTCTTCAAGCATCTTATTTTATTTAATTGCCTGGTTTCAAACAGCCTAGGAAGTGTGAAGTCTTCAAGAGCTACCAGAAGTTGTGCTTACACTGGTATCTGAAAATCAATTTATAGCTCTAAATTGAAGAGTCTTCATCAATACTTCAGGATTCATGGTCCAGCATTTCAGCTTCAGCTATAAATTTATCAGCCATAAACCCCCTTCTCTCTGCAAGTCAGGTTTCATAAACAATAACCTTGCATTTCTGTCATTTCTTCCATGTTAGCTTTCTCATCATCAGAGAATACAAGGAAACTTAACATGCAATCCTGGAAGGGAGGAATCTTGAACTGGTCCAGAGAAGGGCCACAAGGATGATCAGAGGGCTGAAGCACCTCTCCTGTGAGGACAGACTGAAGGAGTTGGGGCTGTTCAGTCTGGAGAAGAGAAGGCTCCGAGGTGACCTAATTGTGGCCTTCCAGTATCTGAAGGGGGCCTACAGGAAGGCTGGGAAAGGACTTCTCAGGATCTCAGGTAGCGATAGGACTAGGGGGAACGGAATGAAGCTGGAGGTGGGGAGATTCAGGCTAGATGTGAGGAGGAGGTTCTTCACCATGAGAGTGGTGAAACCCTGGAATGGGTTGTCCAGGGAGGTGGTTGGGGCCCCATCCCTGGAGGTGTTTAAGCCCAGGCTGGATGAGGCTCTGGGCAGCCTGATCTAGTGTGGGGTGTCCCTGCCCATGGCAGGGGGGTTGGAACTAGATGATCCGTGTGGTCCCTTCCAACCCTGAATGATACTATGATACTGTGATACTATTCCTGAAGTCAACATCAGCTGCACAGAAATCACTGCAAGAAAACAAACAAAAGAAAAACAATTCCCAACAATGTCACTATCAGGACTATTTAAACATCTTCCCACACTGCAAGTGAACAGGGTGCAAGGTTAAGGCTGAAAGAAAATAAATACCTGCATTTTATTCCTTTTCTCCCAAGCCTTATAAATCCATTCAGGTTTCACAATAAGCTTACCAAGACTTCCAGCAACCTACAAAAGACAAAAAGCACAAAGTTCTACCAAGAAAGTATTTCCATTTGTCTTTCCCACACCAAGAAAAATTTCTATCTTTGCTTTCGCTTTTAGACACTACAAAAAGTTAACGTATTAATTCTTCACTGACTAGTAGAGCTGATCAATAGCTCAATAGCTATTTTAACACCTACTCAAAAGTGCACCATCTTCTTAGTCTCATCACTCAGAAAAACAACGTAGAAGCAAAGCTCTGTTTCAGTGGCATACAGAATCCTCCTCCTGCTTTTGAAACTTAAGACGACAAACATTCCAGCCTGAGGTTACCAAAGAGAAATCAACTGTTCCAAAGGTAACTTTTACGATAAAGTTTTCCCACTTTTTCCCCTTTGGGTAGGCAGAAAAGTGTTTGAACAGAGTTAGAAAGTAGGTCTTCTCTTCCAAATGGAAGGTTAGAAAGACAGACTAAGAAAAAAGCAAGAGCCAGCTAACAATTCAAACAGGGGTGAGTCAAGGCACAGAGGCATTTCTATGTCAAGTTCCACTGTACAAAAACCTGTAAAACTCCTACTTGTGTCAACTGGACGTACATGTCCTGAAAGATTCCTTTTTGGTGTGGTCAAAAAACTCCCACCCCTAACAAATATTTACACATAAAGGAAGATTTGAAAGTTCACACAAGACAAGCTAAAAATCATTTGTAAAAAAGAAGATGCAGGCAAATTGAGTACTAAAGCTTTTTCAAGTTACCTTGAAGTTTGTTTGGACAGACAATTCCAACTAGGTGTGTTGATACATAAACACTTGTTCATGGCTGAACCAATGTTTATCAATAGCTTAAGTACTTCAACATTTTGGTTCTTGCCGTTTACTCTACTTGTCCGTTTCACAGTCTCTGCATTCAGGCAATTTGTATTATTTAGATCTTTTAACAGAGACAAAAACATGTCAAACCTCAACACCAGATGGAGGTGAACTCACCATTACAAGTCACTTTTGTTAGTACAGGAATAAACCCCTGCAACTGACAAGCTGAAGTATAATTTACACACTTGGTCTACAAAAAACCAAATTCTGTAAGTTTCCATGAAGCACCAGCTCCAGCTTACATACTCTGAATCTGTCTCCATGTGTTGAGATAGCCACCAGATAGGTAACTTTTGAGCAAAAGTCCTTTCCAATAGTCCCACCCATATGATGAACCAGGGTCACCAGCTTCACCTGAATAAGAAAGGTGAAATCAGTTTTTAGAATCTTGTGAAGCTTACAGTGCAGAGTGAGAGCAGTACAAAAACAGTTTACAAAGCAAAGCTACAAAAGGTTACATTCAGTGCCTAGGAATAGAAATGCTCCAATTTGTTCTTAAAACAACTTGTTCACACATCTACAGGAGAAGAAATAGTTCCTACAGGGGAAGAACTATTAACTTTACTATTTATGTTTGGGTTTTTGTTTGTTTTTAAACATTTAATCCAGCCTGACTATGTAGCTTGAGGAAGACTACCCAAGCCACCAGTACTCTTGTGAACACCATACATATGCCTCCACTTTTTCCACACACCATAGATTTGAAGCACATTTCTCCCCATTGATTTAGTCCATTTTATCTGAAGGGGAAATTGCCAGAACTGACATAGGATTGTGATTTGTCCAAGCCAAAACTGGCAGATCAAACTTAACTATCCCTAACACTAGGCAAAGGCTTCAGGTTTGAGATTTTTTTTTCCCAGATAAAGATGTGGATTGTTGATTCCCAAGTGTCCAAGAGTGAAACTGCATGTCAGCTGCATCACTGACATGGAAAAGAGAATTGCTAGAGGATCAAACCACATCAGACCTACACATGTGAAGAATGAAGTCCCAATAGCACAACAGCAGGATAGCATGGCAGCAAGATAATATCTGCAAGTGCTCTGAACAGGACTACAATGCTTTGCATGATTTCACTACCACCTGTGCAAGAAAGAGGACACTATTGGGTAAACACCATCTTATCTGAAGCCTCAATCTGCAAATCTTTAAGTCCTACTGAATTAAAGATGTTTGATGTCACTCAACAGATAAAAAAAGTGACCAAAAATGGCATCATCCACAAAATGACTTGACCAGGGAAACAGTTTTACTCCCATCCTCAAATATTGCTGCCTCTGAACTGCAACAAAACAGAACAATAATTCATTCTCCTCATATAAGTTCAGTCATGGTTAAACTCTATGGGTGACAGAAGAATATATTGAAATCCAAAGGGCAAAGGTCTTACCAACTCCTCTTTCTTTCTGAATCCAGTAAAGCACAGTACCAAGTTCAACATACTTGTACAGTACAGTGGACGACAAGAGAAAGGCAAAGGCTGAAAGTAAGAAGTAAGGTGATTAGTGAAAAATACTGCTTCCACTCAATTTGTAACCTTAACTGTAATGGTGCTATTGTTACTAGTTTAAAAACACACCAGGCACTAGTGCAAGTCTATGTACTCAGTTATACCTCAGTTCCTAACCTGCCAGTGTTCTGCTAAAGCAACTGAAGCACCCCATTCACAAGTAGGATTCCATCTTTTTTAACCTCCCCAATCCCTCCCCATCTAGAAGTCAACCCAGGAAATATTGAGTGTCTGCTGGGGCATCATTTATGCGCTGCCTTTCCTAACGGCACCATCCCAGCTAGCAGGTCAACAACTGTCACAATTACTGCAGTAGCTGCATCCATATTCCTGTTTGCCTGTGCTTTCTTCACAGTATCACAGTATCACTTAGGTTGGAAAGGACCTCGAGGATCATCGAGTCCAACCTATCAACACAGACCGCATGACTAGACCATGGCACCAAGTGCCACGTCCAATCTCCCCTTGAACACCTCCAGGGTTGATGACTCAACCACCTCCCTGGGCAACCGGTTCCAATGCCGAATGACTCGCTCGGTGAAGAACTTCCTCCTCACCTCGAGTCTGAACCTCCCCTGGCACAGCTTGAGACTGTGTCCCCTTGTTCTGGTGCTGGTTGCCTGGGAGAAGAGGCCAACCCCCTCCTGGCTACAACCACCTTTCAGGTAGTTGTAGAGGGCAATGAGGTCACCCCTGAGCCTCCTCTTCTCCAGGCTAAACAACCCCAGCTCCCTCAGCCTCTCCTCATAGGGCTTGTGTTCAAGGCCTCTCCCCAGCCTTGTTGCCCTTCTCTGGACACCTTCAAGTCTCTCAATGTCCTTCTTAAACTGAGGAGCCCAGAACTGGACACAGTACTCAAGGTGCGGCCTAACCAGAGCAGAGTGCAGGGGCACTATGACCTCCCTGCTCCTGCTGGCCACACTATTCCTAATGCAGGCCAGGATGCTATTGGCCCTCCTGGCCACCTGGGCACACTGCTGGCTCATATTCAGGTGGCTGTCGATCAGCACACCCAGGTCCCTCTCTGTTTGGGAGCTCTCCAGCCACTCCGACCCCAGCCTACATGCAACATTCTAAAATGCTATTAGAAGTTTCCCTCTCTTGAAATTCTCTTGCTGAGAGTATTTATGATTGACCAAAGGAACATGGATTCTATTTTGAATGCTTAATATTTACAACTCAATGCACCAGAGAACTACTCTGGTGCTTTCAGAGGGCACATACCTCTCCCTTTTGTGCACAGTGCAGCACTACTGGAGGTCCAATGACTCGGCAGTCTGCTTTGCAGAGGTTGTTAAAGAGAGGATCCTGGAATTCTGACACAACAAAGACAGTCTCAAACTCCAGGGAATCAAACTCTCCAAGCTCTTCTACTGTGTCTGTCTTTAGGTAGGGCACTTTAATTTCCTTGATGGAGATGAATGAGAAAGCATTATCCAGGCAACAGACTTATCCAGATTTTTATTCTGGACCTTTGGAACAAAATGTATGATTCAGATTTCAGAGACAGACAGACTCTTAGGATTTGGGAAAGCTGAAAGAGATGCACTGCTCTCTAGCATAAGAATAGCTATGAACTGCACCTACCAAAAAAGTCTGTTTCTGATGAATAAGAATTCTAGAGACTTCAGCAGTTTACAGAGCAGTTCACAGTGATAATATAGTATTGGAAATATCTGGGTAGGAGAAAACCCCAAACTAAGCACAAAAAAAGAAATGAGATTTCAGACTGTCAGAATGGCTTAAGGTACTTCTGGATGCTACTAGAAAGTAGTATCCAGCTTGCAGCAGTGTTGCATAAGCTGTAAAGAACAGGAGTGGCTTCTGTCCATTGCTTGATATCTGTAAGGGTTCTAAAATATTGGTCTGTTCCAATTTCAATGATTGGGTCCAAATTTTATTTCCTATGTTCATCACATGAAGAAACAGAAAACCACTTCTTACATCTCATTTTCAATGCAACTTTTAATTGAAAGGGAAGTCAATTAACCAATCAGGGTTGGTTCCTAGCAAAACCGTGTGTGCTGACTGAACACAAGCATGCAGTCGAATGTCTGCATTGCTATTTCCACTCCTCTGTTAGAAAACACCACGAATTAGGAGCTGCAGATATTACTTCCATAGAGGAGAAAGTGTTTGAAAAGAAAAAGTAAGTGCCAGTTTTCACAAGCTTTAGGTGACACCATAAGAACCATTAGCACATGTTGTGACTGTTATGCCCAATTAATAGATATTAAAGCGTGTGCACATCTCAGTCCCAGCGCTGCACGCAACCACCTGTGCTTAATTGCATGACACACCAGATGAATAATACTTGTCATTAGTTTTTCTTCTGATTTATCAGGACTAGTTGTCTTTATCTTTATAACTGGTACTTCCATTATCTTAAGGGTCTGTGGAAGAGGAGAGCTTTAGTGTAGAACCAAACTGGTTATTGGAAATTTAAAAGCACACCATCTCATTTCTTTTACCTGAGACTCACACACCTCCAAGGCCTTCAAAAGCTCCTCACATCTCCCTGCTTCCTGAACCAAAACCACTCTGGTTTCTATTTGAGGCATTGCTTCTGTTTATAGAGAAGGAGAATACTCATATTTTAAGAGCAAAATCCATGCTGGGTCTAAATCAAGCAGTAGTGCATAGAACAATACAAGCAGACTGCATCCTTTCAAGACAACTTATTTATCAGCAGCAAACATGAAAATAAATGTTACTTCCAGAGGCCTGTCCTTTAGTTAAGACATATGCAAATGACCACAGAGCCTGAACTTCCTAGTGTATGGTGAAACAAGATCCTGCAACTCATGACCTTAGAGTCAGAGCAAAATGTGAGCGTTTGAGGTTGTGCCTTTAACAAAGGGACACCATGGCCGAATGTTTTAGAAACAAGACAGGTCTAAACTAATTTCATTGGTGGAGAAGCAGAAGCACTGCCTTCAGTTTTGATTCCCAGTGAGACTGGTCTCACTCAGTCTCACACTTTCTCCCCCTCCTTCTGCAGCTCACAGCTTCTGGGCTTTCGGCCAGACTGACCTTGAAAAAGATAAGGCCTCTGCTAACACATCTGCTCTAACCATATTCTGCTTTTCATTAACAATTATTCCTTTTTCTCTCTTTCTAACCCTCTTTGGGGAAAAAGGGAAGAGAAGGGGGTACAGGGGGAAACCCTTCCTCCTGGTGGGGGAGGGGAATCTCATTCCTGTGTTACTTTGTTGTATATTTCTGTGTATATATTGTAAATGCTGTAAATTGTGTACACATATATATATCCTGCAGCCCTGCTTGCAAATATAGCACATCCCCTTGCTAATCCAGCTGTGGGTTTTTTTCCCTTTCTTTCAATTTTCTTCCCTTTACGTACAGGGGGGGAAGAAGGCTTGAGGCCTTCCCCTCAACCCTCGACATTTTGTTTTCTTGGCTTCCCAACATGCAGCCGATAATTAGCTTAATTTATTGCTTTACTGCTTTATTGCTTTAGTGTTTTACAGCCAGATGAGCAAACATGGAGGTGCTGGGGATAGTGGAGCATTTATTGTTTTCAAGTTTTGGGGCTCTGGTCTGCAGATATTGTTTGGGTTTGATTCTGGATTCCCTGGGTAAATATTTGGTGTGGACAATTTATCTGTGGGTTCTGTACAGGGTCAGACTATGGTATGGAAAAGGTGTGGATTCCTTGTGGCCAGCCAGATACAGGAACGTGACCTCTAGCACTCTCCCCATTGAGATACAAGGGTTTAAGATCCCAGTGGAGGAAAGAGTAACTTTAAGTGATGGCTGGGATCCGAAGGTGATTTACCTGATGTGTATAATCCTGCTCTGGGTGATAATTAACGTGTATTTGCTCATTTCTCTGCGTCGGGAGAGGAAGGGATCCAGACCGTGGTTTGTTATTAAAACTAGATCACTGGCCCTGCTGGCCACACTTCTCTTGCTGCAGCCCAGGCTCTGCTTGGCTCTCTGGGCTGCAAGTGCTCCCTGCTGGCTCCTGGTTGAGCTTCTCCTCCCCCAGCACCCCCAAGGCCTTTTCTCCAGGGCTGCTCTCCAGCCAGTCCCTGCCCAGCCTGTATCAGTGCCTGGCATTGCCCTGCCCCAGCTGCAGGACCTTGCCCTTGGCCTTGCTGAACCTCATGAGGTTGGCTTGGGCCCAGCTCTGCCATGCAGTTGGCTGACCCTTGAGGTCCCTTCCAACCCTGACAGTTCTGTGATTCTGTTCTGTGATCCAACCTCATTTCCAGCAGCTGCAGGAGTGTCTGGAGGCAGCAGCCCTGGGACTTCCCAGGGCTGTGTCATAGGATGCAAACATGAAACCATTTTCCCTTGCAAAGCCTTCTCCCTGGAATTCCTTGAGGTTTGGAGATTAACCTGGTTGAAAGGAAGATTCTTCTCCCTTTTTGGTTGTTGCTTTAAACAAGCTCCTCAGAGACAGGACCCCCAGCCACTGCAGAAATAGAAACACCCCATTTCCAAAGGCTGCCTTTCAGCTCACAGCCAGTGCTGAGGCAACTGGGGGATCCCCCAAGGAGAGGCAGGGAAGAGAATGCCCCTGCTTGCCAGATAATAGCTGTCTGCCATCAGAAGAAGAGCCACTGCTGGCATTTTAGCATGCAGGAGGACTAACAGGGCTATTAAAAGCAGAGGGGTGGTGGGGAATAAAAGAGTGAGCCCTGGGTCTCTCATCAGGGACTCATTTCAATGTGCTTTGGTTCAATTAGCTGCTGGAAGGAGCCAGTGGAGGGAGGCTTAGCTCTGAAGCCAGATATAAAAAGAGTCTTTCTGTGGTCACAGAGATTGCTGTGAAAGGACTCTGGGGGGGTAAGGAGGCATTAAGAGGTAAACAGCTTCTCTCATCCACTAGATCCTAACAGCAGCCCAGAATTCAGCACCTCCCCTTGGTGTCTGCTGAACTGAGCTTCCACAGAAGAACTCCAAGAGCAGCATCTCCACCTGAGCCTTGAAAGGAAAGAGACTGGGGGTTGTCAGGGGGTGAGACTCCAAAAAGGGATTTAAAAGGCAAGAACAGGTAGGGAAATGGGGTAGAAAGCAGGGAATCACAGAACCAACCAGGCTGGAAAAGACCTCAGAGGTCATCAAGTCCAACCTATGAGCTAATCCTTAACACCTCCTGGCAACTAAACCATGGCTCCAAGTGCCACATCCAAGCCTTTTGTGAACACCTCCAGGGATGGGGACTCCACCACCTCCCTGGGCAGCTCATCCCAGTGGCCAATCTCTCTTTCTGGGAAGAATTTCTTCCTCACCTTCTAGCAAGTCAACCTCCTTCCTAAGCTGAGGGGCCCAGAACTGGACACAGGACTCAAGGTGTGGCCTAAGCAGTGCTGAGCAAAGGGCACAATGACTTCCCTGCTCCTGCTGGCCACACTCTTCCTGATGCAGGCCAGGATGCCCTTGGCCTTCTTGGCCACCTGGACACACTGCTGGCTCATGTTCAGGCGGCTGTCAATCAGCACCTCCAGGTCCCTCTCTGTTTGGCAGCTCTCAGCCACTCTGACCCCAGCCTGTAGCTCTGCCTGGGGTTACTGTGGCCAAAGTGCAGCCCCTGGCACTTGGACTTGTTGAATGCCATCCTGTTGGCCTCTGCCCATCTGTCCAGTTGGTCGAGGTCCCTCTGCAGAGCCCTTCTGTCCTCTAACTGACCAACATCTGCTCCCAGCTTGGTGTCATCTGCAAATGTGCTGATGCCTGACTCAATCCCCTCCTCCAGATCATCAATGAAGATGTTAAAGAGCACAGGGCCCAGCACTGATCCCTGGGGCACACCACTGGTGCCTGGCTGCCAGCTGGATGTGGCACCATTCACCACCACCCTCTGGGCTCAGCCTCCAGCCAGATCCTAACCCAGCTCAGATGTTGAGGATTGTTTTGAACAAGAGGGGCCTTGGGTCCCAGGAACGCCTGTGCAATTCAGGCCTTGAAGAATTCTCTGTTGATAATATAGTGGCGGAGTAGGAGATGTGAGAAAGTGCTGATTGCTTGGTATGCTGAAGTCCAGCTGCCCCTGAGATGGGAGGCAAGCAAGATAAGGAGGAGGCGAGATCTGGGAAAGAGAGCAATTAGGCCGGATAGAAGAATTCCACAGAGTTGTGAAAACAATGATGTAACCATTTAGAGAGCAACCAATAGTATGTTGCCAAGTGGGCATAATTATAGCAAACTGTATATAAGATGTGTCTGATGCTCAATAAAGTTGGAATCCGCTGATCAAATTGGTCGTTAAAGCGGCCCCCTTCTTGCAGTAAGTGGCGCTCGAACACGGGACCCTAATGAAGACAAACGTTAGGGTTTAAGAAGTTCTTCGGGACGTTGGGTGATTCGCAGTAAGCCGGGAGGCAAGAAGACGGCCGGCCCGGGATAGCAGTACCGGAGGCTGCAAGAAAAGGGAAGACAGCCTTGAAGCCGAAGACGCTGTAGAGCCGGAAACTGCTTAAACGAGGACTGTGCGCACAGGTATTAACGTTTAAATACGGACATGGATAGGCAGGCAGTGTATGATTTATTTATATGCTTGTTAGAAAAGCGACAGTGTAAGTTAAATTTTACAAAGGAGTTGGTGCCGCTGTTAAGCTATGCAGGAGAGTTAGGATATTTTAAGGATCCAAATGAGGTGTTTGAAAGATTGCAGTGGAAAAAGTCTGGACAAGACTTGTGGCTGCATGGCTTAGATGATGAAAAACGAGCAAAGGAGTGTGGAAAATGGTGGAAGATGGTTATGACAGCATTGGATCAGCATCGTGCTGAGCAAATGGCAGCTTATCAAGCCAGGGTACGATTAGATTATATGGACCCAAATGGAGCAAGTGTTACACATGCTGGGTTGCCTTTGTCAGAAGAGGTTCAGGATTATTTAAGAAAGGAGAAGGCTGCGTGTGTAAAAGGGTTAGGTGGCAGAGTCGAATTACAATCTGTAACACAGGACTCTGCTGAGGAGCCTTCCCCGTCTCTTTTAGCTGAGCAAATTGTACAGGAGAAGAAAGTAGGTGAGAGAGAGGAGACAAACAGGGCGGTAGATCCTGGAGGTGGTGTTAAAGATCATGCAAGAAAGCACACAGAGTATTGGCGAAAGGTTGCAGAACACTTAAACGCCGAAGGAGATCAGGAAGGGTTTAGCCGGCTGGCTGCTTCACATCAAGTTTTTCCAGTGATGTACACACAGGTCCCTGGGGAGCAGAATGTTGTTCAGGCTGATGTAACCCAATTGCCATGGAAATTGTTATCTCAATTAAGACAGACTGCGAGTCAGTTTGGGGTTCAATCTGAGCCAGCTAGACAGATGATTGATTTTATTTACATGAACTATAATATGTTGCCTAGAGATTCTTATAATGTTATGAAGCTGATCCTAACAGCATCTCAATTTATGACATTTTTGAATGAATGGGAACACCTAGCTAGACAAGCAGCTGGAGTACAAAGACAGCAAAACGATCCACTATTTGATGTAACAGTAGATCAGTTGTGTGGAACAGGACAGTATGAGAGACCAGAGTTACAGGCACTTTTACAGCCGCCTGTTTTGCAAGCATCAGCCCAGATAGTGAGGATGGCTTTTGACAAGCAGAAGGATGGAAATGCAAATCCTCACTATATGGGAATTAAGCAAGGTAGACAGGAACCTCTTGGTGAATTTGTAGATAAGTTGCTTGCCGCACTTAGAGCAGCAAGCGTAGGAGAAGGTATCTGAGAGGCAATTTTAAGGCAGTGTTTAATGCAGAATGGGAACCAGCAGACGCAGCAGCTTATTACATCAGCAGATCCTAGATGGACGGAAGCCGAATTGTTGCAGAGGGCTCAGGACTTGCCAAGCAATCCAATGGCCATGTTGACGGAGGTGATTGGTAAGGGATTACAAAAACAGGCTGAGGTGTTGTCAATGACAATGACAAAACAGCTTGAGCATAGTCAACAGGTTATGGCAGCCTTAGTACCTTTGCGCACAAACTCGAACGGGCAAGGCCGACCCTATAAGCAGTCATCAGACGAAATACAGTGTCATCGTTGCGGCAAAATGGGACATGTGCGGAGAAGATGTAAAATTCGCTCTGTGTGGTGCCAGAAATGCCAGTCCGACAGTCACAACACGGTGGTCTGTCGGAGATCGGGAAACTCCCAGCGGAGCGCGAAAGGCCGCCGCGCTATGACACAAATGGTGACCAGCTCCGGAGGAGGCAACAACAGCAACCACAGCTCCGACCAGCCACAGGAGGGAGCCTCGGCTTGGACCTGGCGACCGCAGTAGATGTGACACTAACCAGCAAAGAGCCGCAAAGAGTGGCAACAGGGGTTTTTGGACCTATCATGATTAATGGACAGCCGTGTGGGTGTTTATTGATTGGAAGATCATCAGCCTCTATGGCTGGAATTATTGTATTAACAGGACTGATTGATGCAGACTTTACTGGAGAAATTCAGATTATGATACAGACAATATTTCCGCCTCTTGTTGTCCCATCACAAAGTAAAATAGCACAATTGATTCCATTGCCCCACCTGGCAGCAGCATTGCAGCCCTATAATTGCCAGAGTAGAGGAGATGGGGGTTTTGGATCCTCCACGGCTCCTTTGACTCTTTTCACCGCAGCTATGGATGAAAGGCCACAGATAAAAGCAAAAGTTGCTTATGGTGATGAAACAATACGTCTTATGGCACTGATGGACACGGGAGCTGATGTGTCGGTAATATCACATTCTTGTTGGCCATCTATGTGGCCTACAACTACTGCAACGGCCTCGTTGGCAGATGTTGGAGGTGTAAAAGTAGCAGCAACTTCACCCCCATTGCGGGTGACTTGTGATGGGAAAACAATGACTGTGGTCTGTTCTGTTTTGCCCTTGCCCTCACCTGTACAAATGCTGCTGGGCAGAGATATTTTGGGTCAACTAGGCGCTATCTTAACGACAAAAAACATACAGTAGCGGTCACTGCATGGACTTTCCCGATTGCATTACAATGGCATAATGATAATGCCATATGGATCGAGCAATGGCCGCTTAAGGAGGAAAGTCTTCGAGCTGCCCACCAGTTGGTTAAAAAACAATTACAGCAAGGGCATTTAAAGTGTTCCACTAGCCCATGGAACACTCCTATTTTTGTGATCAAGAAAAAATCTGGGAAATACCGGCTTTTACATGACTTACGAGCCATCAATAAACAAATATGGGCCATGGGCGCTTTACAACCCGGTTTACCATGTGCATCCATGTTACCAGCCACTTGGAGTTTATTGGTGATTGATTTAAAGGACTGTTTTTTCACCATTAAGTTACACCCACAAGATACTTGTCTATTTGCTTTCACCTTACCATCAGTCAATCGACAGGCACCAGCAGCACGATATGAATGGCTGGTGTTACCACAAGGAATGAAAAATTCGCCGACCCTGTGTCAATTATATGTTGCAGCAGCATTACAACCATTGCGCACAGCATGGCCTGACACAATCATATATCACTATATGGACGATATTTTGTTATGTCAGCAACAACAGTTTAGTAACCAACAAATGCAACAACTGCAACAAAGTCTAGAAGCTATGGGCCTATTTATAGCCACAGAAAAGATTCAAAGGACGATGCCTATTGAATATTTAGGGTGGACAATTACGGAACAACAGATTAGCCCACAAAAGTTGCAATTGCACACAGAGCTTAAAACATTAAATGACGTACAAAAATTTATGGGAGATATCCAATGGTTGAGACCTGTGACAGGAATTACTAATGACATGTTGGAACCCTTAAAACCCTTATTGAAAGGTATTGACCCTGCACAACCGGTTGTGGTATCGACTGATCAACATGATGCAATCCAACAAATTGTTCAACATATTACTAAAGGTTGTGTATCCCGCCGTGATCCTGATGTACCCATAGATGTTACTATACTTCTGGGACGACAACACTTAGTGGGTGCTCTCACTCAAGATTTAAAGAAAACGGGGGAAAGTACTAGGGTTTTGGAATGGATATTTCCGCCTCTGCAACCAAAAAGAACAATACAACAAAAAATTTTAATTTTAGCGGATCTGATAAAGACATGTCGTCTCAGATTGTGTAGCATCTCTGGTTGTGAACCAAGTACCATTTATGTCCCTCTGAAAAAGGAGGACTTAGAATGGTTTTTGGGAAATTGTGATGACCTGGCAGCGGCTTGTCTTGACAATGGAGCAGACATTGTAGCAGCACCACTGAAAAACAAGGTGTTGCATTGGATGTGTAACTATGAATGGATACAGAAACCAAAATTTAGGGAACAGCCAATTAAAAATGCATTAACAGTATTTACAGATGCCGGCAAGAAATCGATGACAGCGGTAGCAACATGGGAAGAAGAACGCACATGGAGACAGCGAGTGCTACCTGCGGAGAAGGGTGACTCTCTACAGACTCTAGAGCTTAAGGCTGTGGTTTGGGTGTTGCGAAACTGGGTAAAGAAGCCTGTTAATGTGGTTTCGGACTCGATGTATGTTGTGGGGCTTGTTGCGAGAATTGAGGACTCGGCAATCAAAAGAGTTGCCAATGAAAGACTGTGGGAACTGTTATGGGAATTAAGAAGGGTTGTTAAGTTGAGGACTGAAGAGTATAGCATCATACATATTTGAAGCCATAAGTTTGCCCACGGTTTAGGAGAGGGGAATGCAAGAGCAGATAGATTGGTATCTGTGACAGCACCAGTACCAAGATTTATTAGAGCCCGAGAGTCACATGGAATGTTTCATCAGAATGTGAAAGGTTTGGTGAGAGGTTTTCAAATACCTTATGCTGAGGCTAAAGCTATTGTGCAAGCATGTCCAATTTGTAGTCACATAAATAGAGGACTGGGTCTTGGTGTAGGAGTAAATCCCAGAGGTCTGACAAGCAATGAAATATGGCAAATGGATGTTACTCATGTACCTGAATTTGGCAGGCAGAGGTATGTACATGTAACCATAGATACCTTTAGCCATATGATGTGGGCTTCAGCGCTAACAGGAGAAAAAGCAAAGGATGTTAGAAAACATCTGATAGCATGTTTTGCCGTAATGGGAGTTCCACAAACCATTAAGACAGATAATGGGCCAGCATATGTTAGTAAGAGTTTACAGGAATTTATGCAGTTATGGGACATCAAGCACATTACAGGGATTCCCCATTCTCCAACGGGACAGGCAGTGATAGAAAGAGAGAATCAGACATTAAAACAGTATTTACAAAAGCATAAGGAAGGAGAACCCTCTTCTCGAGTAAATAGGGTGTTGTTTGTGTTGAATCACCTGTGTATCTTTGGATCTGAGGAGATACCACCAGTAGTAAAACATCAGCAGCAAGGAGGTTTAAGGTCTATACAGATGAAAGTACTTTATAGGGACCAACAAACAGGGCAGTGGTTAGGACCCGTAGATGTGTTGTTTATTGGCAGAGGTTATTTTTGTGTGTCCACAGCAGAAGGACCTCGTTGGATCCCGAGTCGGTGGATAAGACCAGCCCCAGTAACGGCAGACAATACGATAACACCCAGTGACGGTAGACAATACAACGACCTGAAAGATGAAGAGGGCAATCATTGTGCTGATAATGGAGCTGATAGGATGTGCTGCGATTTATGATATAAATCCTAGAACTAATATGTGGGTGACCTGGGCCAATATGACAGGACAATCAGAGTTTTGTCTATCACTACAATCAGCTGGGGATCCCTTTAGGACATGCTTAATAGGAATGCCAGGATATGTTAAGAACCAATTTGCAGCATATTCTACAGGGGTTTGTCTAAAGGCTGATAAGGAATCTGAATGTACAGCGAAATTAGTACAAGGCTTAAATACCGCATTGTCTTGGCCCCCTCAAGAGTTGGAGTTATTAGGAGCAATGAAAGTTAAAAATGAGTCTCAGACATGTGTGTATTTTGGGGGGTTTTATGAGCAACGCAAAAAATTGGAGGACCAAGCTAATCTGTATTTAACCGCGTTTGGTAATGTACAATTAAGGGATCAGTTTAATCAGATGTTGCAGCAAGCTAGAAGCAAGGCTTTTGCACAATATGTTAAATCATTATCAAGTAAAGGCTGGATGGACTTGACACCCAAAGAGTTAGCAGATTATAATGCTACTGGGGATTTTTGTGGGTTTAGTCAAAGTAAACCACTAGGAGCATATGGGATTAATGGCAAACGGTCCTTATGGAACAACAATACGGCAAAGGCATTACCACCAGGCATATTTTTGATATGTGGAGCACGAGCTTGGCAGGGAGTTCCTGCTAACATATTTGGGGGACCATGTTACTTAGGCCGTTTGACCTTAATGGCTCCGAGCTATCGGCAATGGTTGAATGTTAGCCAAGAAAAATGGACAAAAAGAAGCTTAAAAACCTTAGGTAAAAATTGTAAGGATGAAGTGGAATTATGGTCCAAGCCAGCAAACGCTTTTGCATCCATATTAGCGCCAGGAGTTGCTGCTGCGCAAGCATTAAGACAGATAGAAAAATTAGCTTGTTGGTCTGTCAAGCAAGCCAATGTAACGAATGTTGTATTGCAGGAATTACTGATGGACCAAGATAGCATGAGGCATGTGTTATTGCAAAATAGAGCAGCTATAGATTTTTTGCTTTTGGCCCAAGGGCATGGTTGTGAAGATGTAGAAGGTATGTGTTGCTTTAATTTGTCGGATCATAGTTTGTCAATCCATAAGGAAATAGACTGGTTAAAAGAACATACCAAAAAGATCAAGCAAGATGATAATGTAATTGATATGTGGTTAAAGGCATTATTGGGTTCTTGGGCGGGTATATTACTGCCGATTATTAAGGAAGCTGTTAGAATATTGATTATTGTGGTAATTGTTATTATTGTTGTTAAGATTGTTTATAATTGTATTATGAATAGGATTAATAAGTTATCAGGAAGCTTTGTAGTTGTTAAAGAAAACGGGGGAATTATTGTGGAGGAATGGATCCCTCAGAAGGGTCTTGATACAGCAACAGACTTCTCAGGACATGACCTGCAGAAGCATCGAACCCGTGCTCGGACTACCAGAGACTTGATTGAACTAGTGTAACCCTGAAAGCCGAGAATAACCCTGTCGTGGGATGGAAAGGGTAAAGCCGAGAAGCCTCCTCCCTTCCCCCTTGTAAGGTAAAAGGGAAAAAAAAATTGAAGGGAAAGGAAAAAAAAAACTCACAAGCTGAATTAGCAAAGCAGTGGAGCTATATTTACAAAGCAATGTAAGGTATGCAGGGGAATATTTACAAATTTACAATATCTACAATATATACAAAGATATACAACAGAGTAACACAGAAATGAGAGTGACCCCCCTCGGCAGAGAGGGGGTTCCCCACCTCCTCTTTCCCCTCTCTCCCCCCTTTCCCCAGATTAGGTTAAAAGAGAGAGAGAGAGAGCGAAAGAAAGAAGTTAAAAGCAGTTTTGTGTTAATTGGAAAAGCAGTTAATACAGGCCTTATCAAGTTTGTCAGTTTGAAGGCCGGAGCCTTGGCAGAAAGCCCAGCACAAGACAGAGCTGCTGCACGAAGAAAAGGCGGAAGCAAGACTGATAGAAAAGTCGTGGAAATGTCCAGTTCACTCCCAGTTCCGAAGGTGCTTCCTCCCACTCTCCCAATGAAATTAGTTTAGATTATTCCTTCCGTTTATCAACTTCCGTCCACCATATTCCCTTTCTTAAGGGGGCAACGTCAACCGGCCACAGTCCACCCCTTCTAAACAATTTCATTGGCTGTTCACACTGTCCATCCAATCCAAAACAATATTTACAGTTCGTGAGTAAAGTTCATAGTCCATTCCGGCTATGCTCAGATGTAGATGATTCAAAAGTCCAAGAAAATCAGGAAATGAGAAAAATGGAAAACAGTTCATTTCTTTGCCGACGAAGCAAAGAAAAGGGAAACAGGGATTCTCAGGGTCTCTTAGTTGACTCAGGGCTCTCAGGGATCTCAGGGTTCGTGCACCGTAGATGTCTCGTTGATTCTTCCTTTGGACACGATGTAGCTGTACAACAGTTCGAAATTAACCTCTTTCAGCTAAAGTTAGATTCCTTTGTGGAATACACTGAATTTCACCATTCTCTTGCATTACCCAATAAGTGTGACCCGGACCTTCAGCTGAAACCACCCCTCGGACAGGTTTAACCTCTCCTGAAGGTGAAAATACCCAAACAGTTTTACCTAACAGATTCTTTTCTCTAACAACAGGAACTCTATCACCTTCTACTTTCCGTAGCAAATCTGAATGTGCAGGTCCAGCTCGGTTCACTGAACCTCTACTATTTACCAGCCAGGTTGCTTGTGCTAAATGCTTTTCCCAGTTTTTCAAAGATCCACCTCCCATGGCTTTGAGAGTGGTCTTCAACAAACCATTGTAGCATTCAATCTTCCCTGAAGCTGGTGCATAGTAGGGAATGTGGAATATCCACTCAATACCATGCTCTTTTGCCCAGTTCTTTACAAGGTTGTTCTTGAAATGAGTTCCGTTGTCTGACTCAATCCTCTCTGGAGTTCCGTGTCTCCACAGGATCTGTCTCTCCAGACTGAGAATGGTGTTGCGTGCAGTTGCATGTGGAACTGGATAAGTTTCCAACCATCCAGTGTTTGCCTCTACCATAGTAAGCACGTATTGCTTACCAGAATGAGAACGTGGTAGAGTGATGTAGTCAATCTGCCAAGCTTCACCATACTTGTACGTGGACCATCTGTCACCATACCACAAGGGCTTAAGTCATTTTGCCTGCTTAATAGCAGCACAAATGTCACAGTCATGGATGACTTGTGTGATAGCATCCATGGAAATGTCTATGGATCTGTCACGAGCCCATTGGTATGTTGCATCTCTGCCTTGATGTCCTGACGAATCATGAGCCCACTGAGCTAAGAATATCTCACCTCGGTGTTTCCAGTCGAGATCAAGATTAGAGTCCATGTCTACTTGAGAAACTCTTGCAGCTAGATCTGCCTGATGGTTGTGTTGCTGTTCCTCAGTAGCTTTGCTCTTAGGAATGTGAGCATCGATGTGTCTCACTTTCACTGGAATTCTCTCGATTCGATCAGCAATGTCCTGCCATAGGTTGGCTGCCCAAATGGGTTTTCCTTTTCTCTGCCAACCACTCTTCTTCCAATTCTTTAGCCAACCCCATAGAGCATTGGCTACCATCCATGAGTCGGTGTAGAGATAAAGCTTTGGCCATCTCTCACGCTCAGCTACGTCGAGAGCTAGCTGGACAGCTTTTACCTCTGCGAACTGACTGGATTCTCCTTCTCCATCTTTTGCCTCTGCAACTCGGCATGTTGGACTCCACACTGCAAACTTCCACTTTCGCTTGTTTCCAACAAGACGACAGGAACCGTCTGTGAACAAAGCATATTTCTTTTCATCATCAGAAAGGTCATTGTAAGGAGGAGCTTCCTCAGCACGAGTTACTTTCTCCTCTGGAGGTTTAGCACAGTTGATACCTTCAGGCCAACTTGAGATCACCTCCACTAGACCAGGTCTTTCAAGATTTCCCATTCGAGCTCTCTGTGTTATCAGAGCCATCCACTTAGACCAGGTTGAGTCTGTGGCATGATGTGGTGTGGAGCCTTTGCCTTTGAACATCCAATTCAAAACTGGTAATCTGGGAGCTAGAAGAAGTTGTGATTCAGTTCCAATCACTTCAGAAGATGCTTTCACTCCTTCATAGGCAGCTAAAATTTCTTTCTCTGTTGGAGTATAATTAGCCTCTGAACCTCTGTAACCTCTACTCCAGAAACCAAGAGGTCGTCCACGTGTCTCACCTGGAGCTTTTTGCCACAAGCACCAGGTTGGACCATTGTCACTTGCAGCCGTGTACAAAATGTTCTTAATGTCTGGACCATCTCGGACAGGTCCCAGACCCATTGCTTGAATCACCTCTTGCTTTATCTGGTCAAAGGCTGCTTGTTGTTCAGGTCCCCAGTGGAAATGGTTTCTCTTTCGAGTCACATCATACAGAGGTTTCACAATCTGACTGTATCCAGGAATGAGCAGTCTCCAAAATCCCACTATCCCCAAGAAACGTAGGGTCTCTTGCTTGTTTGTGGAACTTGCCATGGTAGAGACTCTATTTACCACATCCACTGGAATGTGTCGGCGTCCATCTTGCCATCGCACTCCCAGAAATTGAATCTCTGTGGTAGGTCCTTTCACCTTGTCTCGCTTGATGGCAAAACCTGCATTCAGAAGAATGTCAATGATTTTGTTACCTTTCTCGAAGACTTCCTCAGCAGTTTTACCCCAGACGATGATATCATCGATGAACTGGATGTGTTCTGGAGCACCGCCTTTCTCCAGAGCATCGTGGATCACTGCATGACAGATGCTTGAGCTGTGGATCCAGCCCATTGGCAGCCTGTTGAAAGTGTACTGGATTCCTCTCCAGGTGAAAACAAACTGAGGCCTGCATTCCTCTGCTATGGGAATAGAGAAAAATGCATTAGCAATGTCTATGGTAGCATACCATTTGGCCTCTTTGGATTCCAGCTCATACTGTAGCTCCATCATGTCTGGTACTGCTGCACTCATAGGTGGTGTTACTTCATTTAGGGCTCGGTAGTCTACTGTCAGACGCCAGTCTCCATTCTGCTTCCGCACAGGCCACACTGGACTGTTGAAAGGTGAATGAGTTTTGCTGACGACTTTCTGACTTTCCAACTGACGAATCAGATTCTGAATGGGCAACAAAGAGTCACGGTTGGTTCTGTATTGTCTGTGATGCACAGTCTGAGAAGCAACCGGCAATTTAATGTCCTGTATCTTATGTTGTCCCACAACTGCAGATTCATCAGAAAGTTCAGGTCTGGCAGACAGCTTCAATTTTTGTCCATCAATTTCTATAGAAGCTACTCCAAAAGCCCATTTGTAACCTCTAGGGCCTTTGAAACGCCCTTCTCTCAGAAAATCAATTCCCAAAATACAAGGTGCGTCAGGTCCGGTCACAACTGTATGCTTCCTCCATTGTTTACCAGTTAAACTTATATTAACCTCTACCTTACTTAACTCTTGAGATCCACCAGTGACTCCCAGAATAGTTATACACTCCGATCCCTGATAATTTGATGGTATTATGGTGCACTGAGCTCCTGTGTCAACCAAAGCCCTGTACTTCCGAAATTGTGAAGTGCCAGGCCACTGGATGTACACATCCCAATAGATTCTGTTATCTCTGTTATCCCTCTCCTCCCCCTGGCGGGAGGCAGGGCACCCCTAGTTATGGGGAACATGCGCACATGTGCATTGCGCATAGTTTGCAGGGTTATAACTTTGCATGTTATAACTGGAGCCACTGTTGGAGCCATAAGAGTCGTTCTGGGGAACTGTGGAAGTAACAGCTACCCTTCTGGTATTGCTACCTCGGGTTCTGCCACTTTGCAATTCCCTCAGTCTCCTGAAAAGATTAGCAGTTGGTTGGTCATCCCAGCGGTTCATGTTCTCACCAAACTGATCACGCAGAGTTATCCAAATAGTTCTACGTGATTGCCTTGGTGGTCTGTTTTGGAATGACCTGTTTTGGAATTACCTCCTTGGAGGATGTGTATTCCTCACAGATGAGACTTGTACCCACCTGGAGGAAGAATTGAAATTATCCTTCTGTGCCAATTGGTATATGGAATCTTTTAACTCTCTTATGCAATTTTGAATATCACCAGACATAGTTTTAATGGCCGAAACCAAAGAACCATGTGTCATGCTATCCTCCAATTGTCTCATTTGATCACTGAATTGGCCAACCGTAGGAGAAGCTCCACCATAACTTCTTGACACAATTCTGCTTGCCAGAATGTTTGCATAATTAGAAGGAGCAAGCTTGATGATCTTTTTAGCAAGACCAATACCCACAGGAATGTCATCAGGATTCAGAGTTTCATGTTCACCATAGAGTAGCTCTCTAACAGCAAATTCTCTCAAGCGCTTAATTCCCTCATCTATGGTAATCCAGGGTTTAGGATTCCATGGAAGATCATCTCGGGAAGGGTATCTCAGGGCAACCGCTATTAAAAGGCGTATCCACAGATTAACCTTACCGAGAGCTTCGTCTAGATGTCTATCTATTCCATTATCCCTTGAGAGAGTTCCTAACTGAGCTGCTGACTTGTCTCCAACTGTTAGAGCTGAAGCACCTGTATCATAACACCTACTAAGCCAAGCTAGAACTGGCTCCTTATCTGCCCTGGTGAAATCTTTACGGACATTTCGCAATTCCTCCCGTGGAGAAGAACAGTCCGAAATATCATCTTCCTCCTCGTCTCCCTGAATTCTTTGCCCGTATAATCCTGCTGTCATTCTCCTAAGGATCTCTTTAAGCTGAGAACCACCTTTGCCAACTGCTTTCCTAACTTCATCTCTATCCTGCTTTGATCTCACTAGGTTAGCTAGATCTTTAAAACAAACCTTCTCTTCCTCCTGAGCAGGATCTTTTAGAGTAGAGGGCCCCTCACCAGAATCAGTCTCCACCTCTTCTTCTCCATCTTTGCCCTTTCCACCTCTAGTCTTTAAAGGAGCCACCTTAACTGGAGCTGTGTTTGAATTTACAGCCACCTTAATGGAAGCTGACAGGTCCTGAGATAAATCAGCTGCAGGGGCAGTGACTTCCGGTCCCACCGAGGGAGTGGGTGGAAGTGATGTTGCTCCGTTAATGGCCGACGGAGAAGAAGAAGGAGGAGAAGTGGGAGAAGGAGTAGGCGCCATGTTGATACCAGCCGATGCCCTTGGCTGCTTGCCAGAATCAGCAAAGTCATTTAGAGCTGCCTTACCAATTAACTTTTTAGCCTTCTTTTTAACTGACACGGGTTCTCCACAGTCCTCGTCACTAGATGACTCTGGGACTGATCGAGAGCCACGGCGTTTTCTTTTTGATCTAGTTTTAATAACAAAACAAGCTCTGGACACCTTTCTCTCTCGCCGCAAAGAAATCAGGAGATACACGATAATTATCACCAGCAGCAGAATTATAGACATGAGATAAATCACCTTTGGATCCCAGGCATCACCTAAAGTTACTGTCTCCTCAGGCGGAATCTTAAAACCCTTTATCTCAATTGGGAGAGTGGTGGAGGTAACATTCCTGTATCTCACTGGCCATAAGATATTAATACATTTTCCATACCATAATTTAACTCTATACATAATCCACATATAAATTGTCCACACCAAATATTTACCCAGGTAATCCAAAATCAAACCCAAACAATACCTGTAAATCAGAGCCCCAAAAATTGAAAAGAATAATTGCTCCACAAACCACAATACCTTCATGTTTGCTAATTCAGCTGGAAAACACTAAATCAATCAAATAATAAATTGAACTAATTATCTGCCCCACGTTGGGCGCCAATAAAAAAAAAATGTGGTGGGGTGGAAGGGTAAGGCCGAGAAGCCTCCTCCCTTCCCCCTTGTAAGGTAAAAGGGAAAAAAAATTGAAGGGAAAGGGAAAAAAAAACTCACAAGCTGAATTAGCAAAGCAGTGGAGCTATATTTACAAAGCAGTGTAGGATTTGCAGGGAAATATTTACAAATTTACAATATCTACAATATATACAAAAATATACAACAGAGTAACACAGAAATGAGAGTGACCCCCCTCGGCAGAGAGGGGGTTCCCCACCTCCGCTCTCCCCCCCCTTTCCCCAGAGTGGGATAGAAAGAGAAAGAAAAGAGAGGAAAAAAAGTTAAAAGCAGTTTGTGTTAATTGGAAAGGAGTTAATACAGGCCTGGTATCTCATCGGCTTCAAGGCCGAAGCCTTGGCAGAAAGCCCAGCACAGAAAAAGCTGCAGCACAAAGAAGAGGCGGAAGCAAGACTGAAGATAGAAGTACCAGAGTGCCCAGTTCATTCCCAGTTCACGCCCAGTTCAGAAGGTGCTTCCCCCCACTCTTCCAATGAAATTAGTTTAGACTATTCCTTCCGTTTACCAACTTCCGTCCACCATATTCCCTTTCTTAAGGGGACAGCGTCAACCGGCCATATCAGCCCAGACCTAGCCTGGACCCAGCCCAGCCCTGCCCCAGCTCCGGCCCTAGACCTGTCCCCAGCCCCAGCCCCTGCCCCAGCCCCAGTCCTGCCCCATCCCAGCCCCCAGCCCCAGCCGTGCCCCAACCCTGCCCTCAGCCCAGCCCTGTCCCCAGCCCAGCCCCAGCCCTGCCCCAGTCCCAGCCACAGCCCCGGACCCAGCCACAGCCCAGCCCCAGCCCTATCCCGGCCCCCAGCCCCAGCCCCAACCCCAGCCCTGCCCCAGCCCAGGCACAGCCCCAGCCCCAGCCCAGCCCCTGCCCGGGACCCAGCCCCAGCCCCACCCCAGCCTCAGCCCCAGCCCTAGCCCTGCCCCAGCCCATCCCCAGCCACATCCCAGCCCCAGCCCTGTCCCCAGCCTCAGCCCCTGCCCCAGCCCCAGCCCTGCCCCAGCCCCACCCCCAGCCCAGCCCAGCCCTCAGCCCCAGCCCAGCCCCAGCCCCAGCCCTGCCCCTGCCCAGCCCAAGCCACAGCCCCAGCCCCAGCCCTGGACCCAGCCCCGGCCCCAGCCCAGCCCCGGCCCCAGCCCTGCCCATGCCCAGCCCCAGCCCCAGCCCTTGACCCAGCCCCAGCCCCAGCCCAGCCCCAGCCCCAGCTCTGCCCCTGCCCAGCCCAAGCCACAGCCCAGCCCCAGCCCTGGACCCAGCCCCAGCCCGAGCTCTGCCCCAGCCCAGCCCAAGCCACAGCCCAGCCCTGCCCCGAACCCAGACCCAGCCCAGCCCCAGTCCTGCCACAGGTCCTGCCCTAGCCCTGTCGCCATCCCTGGCCGCTGCCCCAGCCCCAGTCCTGCCCATCTCCGCCCCAAACCCCAGCTCTGTGACAGCCCTGCCCTCAGCCCAGCCCCAGCCCCAGCCCTGCCCCAGCCCCACCCTCGTCCCCAGCCCAGCCCCTGCCCAAGCCCTACCCCAGCCCAGCCCCGGTCCCAGCCCAGGCCCCAGCCCTGCCCCAGCCCAAGCCCCAGCCCCAGCCCCATCCGTTCCCCCAGCCCAGCCCATCCCCATCCCCATCCATGCCCCCAGCCTAGCCCCAGCCCCAGCCCTACTCCAGCCCTGCCCCAGCCTCAGGCCCAGCCCTGCCCCAGGCCCAGCCCAGACCCCAGCCCACCCCCTGCCACCACCCAGCCCCAGCCCTGGACCCAGCCCCAGCCCCAGCCCTGGCCCCAGCCCAGCCCCAGCCCCAGCCCTAGACCCAGCCCCAGCCCCAGCCCCTGCCATGCCCCAGCCCCACCCCTGCCCCATCCCGGCCCCAGCCACAGCCCAGCCCCAGCCCTGGACCCAGCCCCGGCCCCTCCCCAGCCCCATCCCTATCCCAGCCCCAGCCCGAGCCCTGCCCCAGCCCAGCCCAAGCCACAGCCCAGCCCTGCCCCGAACCCAGACCCAGCCCAGACCCAGCACTGCCACAGGTCCTGCCCTAGCCCTGTCGCCATCCCTGGCCCCTGCCCCAGCCCCAGTCCTGCCCATCTCCACCCCAAACCCCAGCCCTGCGCCAGCCCTGCCCTCAGCCCAGCCCCAGCCCCAGCCCCAGCCCGGCTCCAGCCCTGCCCCAGCCGCGGCCACAGCCCCGGCCCCAGCCCCAGCCCAGCCCCTGCCCTATCCCTGCCCCAGCCCAGCCCCAGCCCAGCCCCAGCCCTGCCCCAGTCCCAGCCCCAGTCCCAGCCCCAGCCCTGGCCCCAGCCCAGCCCTAACCTAGCCCTGCCCCAGCCCCAGGCCTAGCCCAGCCCTGCCCTCAGCCCAGCCCCAGCCCTGGTACCAGGACCAGCCCTACCCCGAACCCAGCCCCAGCCCAGCACAGCCCTGCCCCATCACAGCCCCCATTCCCAGCCCTTCCCAAGCCCTGCCCTCAGCCCAGCCCCAGCCTCAGCCCTGCTCCAGCCCTGCCTCAGCCCCGGCCCCAGCCCTGTCCCCAGCCCCAGCCACAGCCCAGCCCCAGCCCTGTCCCAGTGCCCGCCCCAGCCCCAGCCCCATCCCTGCCCAAGCCTTGGTTCCAGCCCCGGCCCCAGCACAGCCCCAGCCCTACCCCTAACTCAGCCCTAGCCCCAGCCCTGTCCACAGCCCCAGCCCCAGCCCCAGCCCCAGCCCCACCCTCGGCACCAGCCAAGCCCCAGACTCGGCCCCAGTCCCCGCCCCAGTCCCAGCCCCATTCCACCCTCAGCCCTGGCCCCAGCCCTGCCCCAACCACAGCCCTAGCCCAGCCCTGCCCTTAGCCCAGCCCCAGCCCGCCCCCAGCCCTGTCCCCAGCCCCAGTCCCTGCCCCAGCCCCACCCTCGTCCCCAGCCCAGCCCCTGCACCAGCCCTAGTCCTGCCCCATCCCTGCCCCATCCCCAGCCCTGGACCGAGCCCCAGCCCCAGCCCCATCCCCAGCCTCAGCCCCGGACTCAGCCCAGCCCCAGCCCCATCCATGCCCCAGCCCCAGCCCTAGCCCTGCCCTGCCCTCAGCCCAGCCCCAAGCCTGGACCCAGCCCCAACCATGCCCCGAACCCAGCCCATGCCCAGCCCCAGCCCTGCCCCAGCTCCGGCCCTAGCTCTGTCCCCAGCCCCAGCCCCTGCCCCAGCCCCAGTCCTGCCCCATCCCAGTTCCCAGCCCCAGCCGTGCCCCAACCCTGCCCCAGTCCCAGCCACAGCCCCGGCCCCAGCCACAGCCCAGCCCCAGCCCTATCCCTGCCCACAGCCCAGCTGCAGCCCCAGCCCAGCCCCAGCCCACGCCCAGCCCCAGCCCAGCCCCTGCCCGAGACGAGCCCCAGCCCCACCCCAGCCTCACCCCCAGCCCTAGCCCTGCCCCAGCCCATCCCCAGCCACAGCCCAGCCCCAGCCCTGGAACCAGCCCCTGCCCAGCCCCAGCCCCAGCCCTAGTCCTGCCCCAGCCCCACCCCTAGCCTAGCCCTGCCCTCAACCCAGCCCCAGCCCAGCCCCAGCCCCAGCCCTGCCCCAGCCCCAGCCCAGCCCCAGCCCCAGCCCTGCCCCAGCCCCAGCCCAGCCCCAGCCCCAGCCCTGGACCCAGCCCCAGCCCCAGCCCAGCCCCAGCCCCAGCCCTGCCCATGCCCAGCCCCAGCCCCAGCCCAGCCCCAGCCCTTGACCCAGCCCCAGCCCCAGCCCAGCCCCGGCCCCAGCCCTGCCCATGCCCAGCCCCAGCCCAAGCCACAGCCCAGCCCCAGCCCTGGACCCAGCCCCAGCCCGAGCTCTGCCCCAGCCCAGCCCAAGCCACAGCCCAGCCCTGCCCCGAACCCAGACCCAGCCCAGCCCCAGTCCTGCCACAGGTCCTGCCCTAGCCCTGTCGCCATCCCTGGCCCCTGCCCCAGCCCCAGTCCTGCCCATCTCCGCCCCAAACCCCAGCTCTGTGACAGCCCTGCCCTCAGCCCAGCCCCAGCCCCAGCCCTGCCCCAGCCCCACCCTCGTCCCCAGCCCAGCCCCTGCCCAAGCCCTACCCCAGCCCAGTCCCGGTCCCAGCCCAGGCCCCAGCCCTGCCCCAGCCCAAGCCCCAGCCCCAGCCCCAGCCCCATCCGTTCCCCCAGCCCAGCCCATCCCCATCCCCATCCCTGCTCCCAGCCTAGCCCCAGCCCCAGCCCTACTCCAGCCCAGCCCCAGCCCTGGTACCAGGCCCAGCCCTACCCCGAACCCAGCCCCAGCCCAGCACAGCCCTGCCCCATCACAGCCCCCATTCCCAGCCCTTCCCAAGCCCTGCCCTCAGCCCAGCCCCAGCCTCAGCCCTGCCCCAGCCCTGCCTCAGCCCCGGCCCCAGCCCTGTCCCCAGCCCCAGCCACAGCCCAGCCCCAGCCCTGTCCCCAGCCCCAGCCCCAGCCCCAGCCCCAGCCCCATCCCTGCCCAAGCCTTGGTTCCAGCCCCGGCCCCAGCACAGCCCCAGCCCTACCCCTAACTCAGCCCTAGCCCCAGCCCTGTCCACAGCCCCAGCCCCAGCCCCAGCCCCACCCTCGGCACCAGCCAAGCCCCAGACTCGGCCCCAACCCAGCCCCAGCCCTAGCCCTGCCCCAGTCCCCGCCCCAGTCCCAGCCCCATTCCACCCTCAGCCCCGGCCCCAGCCCTGCCCCAGCCACAGCCCTAGCCCAGCCCTGCCCTTAGCCCAGCCCCAGCCCGCCCCCAGCCCTGTCCCCAACCCCAGCCCCAGCCCCACCCTCGTCCCCAGCCCAGTCCCAGCACCACCCTCGGCCCCAGCCCAGCCCCAGCCTCAGCCCTGGACCCAGTCCCAGCCCCAGCCCTGGCCCCAGCCCAGCCCCAGCCCCAGCACTAGACCCAGCCCCAGCCCCAGCCCTAGACCCAGCCCCAGCCCTGCACCGAACCCAGCCCCAGCATGGAACCAGCCCTGCCCCAGCTCGGGCCCCAGCCCTGTCCCTAACCCCGGCCCCTGCCCCAGCCCCAGTCCTGACCCATCCCAGCCCCAGCCCCACACCTGCCCCATCCCGGCCCCAGCCCCACACCTGCCCCATCCCGGCCCCAGCCACAGTGCAGCCCCAGCGTTGGACCCAGCCCCGGCCCGTCCCCAGCCCCATCCCTATCCCTGCCCCCAGCCCTGCCCCAGCCCCAGCCCTACTCCAGCCCTGCCCCAGCCTCGGGCCCAGCCCTGCCCCAGGCCCAGCCCAGACCCCAGCCCAGCCCCACCCTCATCCCCAGCCCAGCCCCAGCCCCAGGCCCAGCCCTGCACCGAACCCAGCCCCAGCCCGGCCCCAGCCAAGACCCAGCCCTGTCCCCAGCCTCGGCCCCTGCCCCAGCCCCAGCCCTGCCCCAGCCCAGCCCCAGCCACTGCCCAGCCCCAGCACTGGCCCCAGCCCAGCCCTAGCCCAGCCCAGCCCCAGCCCCAGCCCCAGCCCCAAGCCTGCCCCGAACCCAGCCCATGCCCAGCCCCAGCCCTGCCCCAGCTCCGGCCCTAGCCCTGTCCCCAGCCCCGGCCCCTGCCCTCAGCCCAGCCCTGTCCCCAGACCAGCCCCAGCCCTGCCCCAGTCCCAGCCACAGCCCAGACCAAGCCCTATCCCTGCCGACAGCCCAACCGCAGCCCCAGCCCTGCCCCAGCCCACGCCCAGCCCCAGCCCAGCCCCTGCCCGGGACGAGCCCCAGCCCCACCCCAGCCTCACCCCCAGCCCTAGCCCTGCCCCAGCCCATCCCCAGCCCCAGACCCAGACCCAGCCCCAGCCCTGCCCTCAGCCCCAGCCCCAGCCCCACCCTCGGCCCCAGCCCAGCCCCAGCACCACCCTCGGCCCCAGCCCAGCCCCAGACCCAGCCCTGGACCCAGCCCCAGCCCCACCCCAGCCTCACCCCCAGCCCTAGCCCTGCCCCAGCCCATCCCCAGCCCCAGACCCAGACCCAGCCCCAGCCCTGCCCTCAGCCCCAGCCCCAGCCCCAGCCCCACCCTCGGCCCCAGCCCAGCCCCAGCACCACCCTCGGCCCCAGCCCAGCCCCAGCCCCAGCCCTGGACCCAGCCCCAGCCCCAGCCCAGCCCCGGCCCCAGCCCTGCCCATGCCCAGCCCAAGCCCCAGCCCCAGCCCTGCCCCAGCCCTTGACCCAGCCCCAGCCCCAGCCCAGCCCCAGCCCCAGCCCTGCCCCTGCCTACCCCAAGCCACAGCCCAGCCCCAGCCATGGACCCAGCCCCAGCCCGAGCCCTGCCTCAGCCCAGCCCAAGCCACAGCCCAGCCCTGCCCCGAACCCAGACCCAGCCCGGACCCAGCCCTGCCACAGGTCCTGCCCTAGCCCTGTCGCCATCCCTGGCCCCTGCCCCAGCCCCAGTCCTGCCCATCTCCGCCCCAAACCCCAGCCCTGTGACAGACCTACCCTCAGCCCAGCCCCGGCCCCAGCCCTGCCCCAGCCCCACCCTCGTCCCCAGCCCAGCCCCTGCCCAAGCCCTACCCCAGCCCAGTCCCGGTCCCAGCCCAGGCCCCAGCCCTGCCCCAGCCCAAGCCCCAGCCCCAGCCCCAGCCCCATCCGTTCCCCCAGCCCAGCCCATCCCCATCCCCATCCCCATCCCTGCCCCCAGCCCAGCCCCAGACCCAGCCCTACTCCAGCCCTGCCCCAGCCTCAGGCCCAGCCCTACCCCAGGCCCAGCCCAGACCCCAGCCCACCCTCTGCCACCGCCCAGCCCCAGCCCTGGACCCAGCCCCAGCCCCAGCCCTGGCCCCAGTCCAGCCCCAGCCCCAGCACTAGACCCAGCCCCAGCCCTAGACCCAGCCCAGCCCCAGCCCCAGCCCCTGCCATGCCCCAGCCCCAGCCCTGCACCGAACCCAGCCCCAGCCTGGCCCCAGCCCTACCCCAGCTCGGGCCCCAGCCCTGTCCCTAGCCCCGGCCCCTGCCCCAGCCCCAGTCCTGACCCATCCCAGCCCCAGACCCACCCCTGCCCCATCCCGGCCCCAGCCACAGCCCAGCCCAAGCCCTGGACCCAGCCCCGGCCCCTCCCCAGCCCCATCCCTATCCCTGCCCCCAGCCCTGCCCCAGCCCCAGCCCTACTCCAGCCCTGCCCCAGCCTCGGGCCCAGCCCTGCCCCAGGCCCAGCCCAGACCCCAGCCCAGCCCCACCCTCATCCCCAGCCCAGCCCCAGGCCCAGCCCTGCACCGAACCCAGCCCCAGCCCAGCCCCAGCCCAGCCCCAGCCCTGTCCCCAGCCCCAGCCCTGCCCCGAACCCAGCCCCAGCCCCAGCCCCAGCCCTGCCCCAGCCCATCCCAAGCCTCAGCCCAGCCCCAGCTCTGGACCCAGCCCCAGCCCCAGCCCTACCCTCAGCCCAGACTAAGCCACAGCCCAGCCCTGTGCCGAACCCAGCCCCACCCCGGCCCCAGCTTTGCCACAGCTCCGGCCCTAGCCCTGTCCCCAGTCCCAAACCCTAGCCTAGCCCTGCCCTCAGCCCAGCCCCAGCCCTGCCCCAGCACCAACCCCAGCCCTGCCCCAGCACCAACCCCAGCCCAGCCCCAGCCCTGCTACAGGCCCAGCCCCAGTCCCAGCCCCAGCTCTGGCCCCAGCCCAGCCCTAACCTAGCCCGGCCCCAGCCCCAGGCCTAGCCCAGCCCTGCCCTCAGCCCAGCCCCAGCCCTGGAACCAGGCCCAGCCCTGCCCCGAACCCAGCCCCAGCCCAGCCCCAGGTCTGCCCCAGCTCGGGCCCCAGCCCTGTCCCCAGCCCCGGCCCCTGCCCCAGCCCAAGTCCTGCCCCATCCCAGCCCCCATCCCCAGCCCTGCCCCATCCTCAGGCCCAGCCCCAGCCCTGGACCCAGCCCAGCCCCAGCCCAGGCCTAGCCACTGCCCAGAACCAGCCCTGGACCCAGCCCCAACCCCAGCCCTGGACCCAGCCCTAGCCCCAGCCCCTGCCATGCCCCAGCCCCAGCCCTGCACCGAACCCAGCCCCATCCCTGCCCCCAGCCCAGCCCTAGCCCAGCCCTGACCCATCCCCCGCTCTGCCCCAGCCCCAGCCCTAGCCCAGCCCTGCCCTCAGCCCAGCCCCACACCTGGACCCAGCCCCAGCCCTGCCCCGAACCCAGCCCCAGCCCAGCCCCAGCCCTGCCCCAGCTCCGGCCCTAGCCCTGTCCCCAGCCCCAGCCCCTGCCCCAGCCCCAGTCCTGCCCCATCCCAGCCCCCAGCCCCAGCCGTGCCCCAGCCCTGCCCACAGCCCCACCCCTGCCTCAGCCCCAGCCCTAGCCCTGCCCCAGCCCCAGACCCAGACACATCCCTGCCCCAGCCCCAACCCTAGCCTAGCCCTGCCCTCAACCCAGCCCCAGCACTGCTCCAGCCCCAGCCCAGCCCTGCCCTCAGCCCCAGCCCCAGCCCCAGCCCCACCCTCAGCCCCAGCCCAGCCCCAGCACCAGCCCTGCCCTCAGCCCCAGCCCCAGCCCAGCCCCAGCCCCAGCCCTGCACATGACCAGCCCCAACCCCAGCCCCAGCCCCAGCCCAGCCCCAGCCCTTGACCCAGCCCCAGCCCCAACCCTGCCCCTGCCCAGCCCAAGCCACAGCCCAGCCCCAGCCCTGGACCCAGCCCCAGCCTGATCCCTGCCCCAGCCCAGCCCAAGCCACAGCCCAGCCCTGCCCCGAACCCAGACCCAGCCCGGACCCAGCCCTGCCACAGGTCCTGCCCTAGCCCTGTCGCCATCCCTGGCCCCTGCCCCAGCCCCAGTCCTGCCCCAGCCCCAGTCCTGCCCATCTCCGCCCCAAACCCCAGCCCTGCCCTCAGCCCAGCCCAAGCCCCAGCCCCAGCCCGGCACCAGCCCTGCCCCAGCCCCAGCCCCAGCCCCATCCCTGCCCAAGCCTTGGTTCCAGCCCCGGCCCCAGCACAGCCCCAGCCCTACCCCTAACTCAGCCCTAGCCCCAGCCCTGTCCACAGCCCCCCAGCACCAGCCCCAGCCCAGCCCCGGCCCAAGCCCTGCCCATGACCAGACCCAACCCCAGCCCCAGCCCCAGCCCAGCCCCAGCCCTTGACCCAGCCCCAGCCCAGCCCTGCCTTCAGCCCCAGCCCCTGCCCCAGCCCCACCCTCGGCCCCAGCCCAGCCCAAGCCACAGCCCAGCCCTGCCCTGAACCCAGACCCAGCCCGGACCCAGCCCTGCCACAGGTCCTGCCCTAGCCCTTTTGCCATCCCTGGCCCCTGCCCCAGCCCCAGTCCTGCCCATCTCCGCCCCAAACCCCAGCCCTGCCCTCAGCCCAGCCCTAGCGCCAGCCCCAGCCCGGCACCAGCCCTGCCCCAGCCCTGCCTCAGCCCTGGCCCCAGCCCTGCCCCAACCACAGCCCTAGCCCAGCCCTGCCCTTAGCCCAGCCCCAGCCCGCCCCCAGCCCTGTCCCCAGCCCCAGTCCCTGCCCCAGCCCCACCCTCGTCCCCAGCCCAGCCCCTGCACCAGCCCTAGTCCTGCCCCATCCCTGCCCCATCCCCAGCCCTGGACCGAGCCCCAGCCCCAGCCCCATCCCCAGCCTCAGCCCCGGACCCAGCCCAGCCCCAGCCCCATCCATGCCCCAGCCCCAGCCCTAGCCCTGCCCTGCCCTCAGCCCAGCCCCAAGCCTGGACCCAGCCCCAACCATGCCCCGAACCCAGCCCATGCCCAGCCCCAGCCCTGCCCCAGCTCCGGCCCTAGCCCTGTCCCCAGCCCCAGCCCCTGCCCCAGCCCCAGTCCTGCCCCATCCCAGCCCCCAGCCCCAGCCGTGCCCCAACCCTGCCCTCAACCCAGCCCTGTCCCCAGCCCAGCCCCAGCCCTGCCCCAGTCCCAGCCACAGCCACGGCCCCAGCCACAGCCCAGCCCCAGCCCTATCCCTGCCCACAGCCCAGCTGCAGCCCCAGCCCAGCCCCAGCCCACGCCCAGCCCCAGCCCAGCCCCTGCCCGAGACGAGCCCCAGCCCCACCCCAGCCTCACCCCCAGCCCTAGCCCTGCCCCAGCCCATCCCCAGCCACAGCCCAGCCCCAGCCCTGGAACCAGCCCCAGCCCCAGCCCCAGCCCCAGCCCCAGTCCTGCCCCAGCCCCACCCCTAGCCTAGCCCTGCCCTCAACCCAGCCCCAGCCCTGACCCAGCCCCAGCCCAGCCCCAGCCCCAGCCCTGGACCCAGCCCCAGCCCCAGCCCAGCCCCGGCCCCAGCCCTGCCCATGCCCAGCCCCCAGCCCCAGCCCCAGCCCCAGCCCAGCCCCAGCCCTTGACCCAGCCCCAGCCCCAGCCCAGCCCCGGCCCCAGCCCTGCCCATGCCCAGCCCCAGCCCAAGCCACAGCCCAGCCCCAGCCCTGGACCCAGCCCCAGCCCGAGCTCTGCCCCAGCCCAGCCCAAGCCACAGCCCAGCCCTGCCCCGAACCCAGACCCAGCCCAGCCCCAGTCCTGCCACAGGTCCTGCCCTAGCCCTGTCGCCATCCCTGGCCCCTGCCCCAGCCCCAGTCCTGCCCATCTCCGCCCCAAACCCCAGCTCTGTGACAGCCCTGCCCTCAGCCCAGCCCCAGCCCCAGCCCTGCCCCAGCCCCACCCTCGTCCCCAGCCCAGCCCCTGCCCAAGCCCTACCCCAGCCCAGTCCCGGTCCCAGCACCAACCCCAGCCCTTCCCCAGCACCAACCCCAGCCCAGCCCCAGCCCTGCTACAGGCCCAGCCCCAGTCCCAGCCCCAGCTCTGGCCCCAGCCCAGCCCTAACCTAGCCCGGCCCCAGCCCCAGGCCTAGCCCAGCCCTGCCCTCAGCCCAGCCCCAGCCCTGGAACCAGGCCCAGCCCTGCCCTGAACCCAGCCCCAGCCCAGCCCCAGGTCTGCCCCAGCTCGGGCCCCAGCCCTGTCCCCAGCCCCAGGCCTAGCCCAGCCCTGCCCTCAGCCCAGCCCCAGCCCTGGAACCAGGCCCAGCCCTGCCCCGAACCCAGCCCCAGCCCAGCCCCAGGTCTGCCCCAGCTCGGGCCCCAGCCCTGTCCCCAGCCCCGGCCCCTGCCCCAGCCCAAGTCCTGCCCCATCCCAGCCCCCATCCCCAGCCCTGCCCCATCCTCAGGCCCAGCCCCAGCCCTGGACCCAGCCCAGCCCCAGCCCAGGCCTAGCCACTGCCCAGAACCAGCCCTGGACCCAGCCCCAACCCCAGCCCTGGACCCAGCCCTAGCCCCAGCCCCTGCCATGCCCCAGCCCCAGCCCTGCACCGAACCCAGCCCCATCCCTGCCCCCCAGCCCAGCCCTAGCCCAGCCCTTACCCAGCCCCCGCTCTGCCCCAGCCCCAGCCCTAGCCCAGCCCTGCCCTCAGCCCAGCCCCAGGCCTGGACCCAGCCCCAGCCCTGCCCCGAACCCAGCCCCAGCCCAGCCCCAGGTCTGCCCCAGCTCGGGCCCCAGCCCTGTCCCCAGCCCCGGCCCCTGCCCCATCCCAGCCCCCATCCCCAGCCCTGCCCCATCCTCAGGCCCAGCCCCAGCCCTGGACCCAGCCCAGCCCCAGCCCAGGCCTAGCCACTGCCCAGAACCAGCCCTGGACCCAGCCCCAACCCCAGCCCGGGACCCAGCCCTAGCCCCAGCCCCTGCCATGCCCCAGCCCCAGCCCTGCACCGAACCCAGCCCCATCCCTGCCCCCAGCCCAGCCCTAGCCCAGCCCTGACCCATCCCCCGCTCTGCCCCAGCCCCAGCCCTAGCCCAGCCCTGCCCTCAGCCCAGCCCCAGGCCTGGACCCAGCCCCAGCCCTGCCCCGAACCCAGCCCCAGCCCGGACCCAGCTCCGGCCGTAGCCCTGTCCCTAGCCTTGGCCCCTGCCCCAGCCCCAGTCCTGCCCCATCCCAGCCCCCAGCCCCAGCCCTGCCCCAGCCACAGCCCCAGCCCTGTCCCCAGCCCAGCCCCAGCCCTGCCCCTGTCCCCAGCCCCGGCCCCTGCACCAGCCCTAGTCCTGCCCCATCCCCAGCCCTGCCCTCAGCCCAGCCCCAGCCCCATCCATGCCCCCAGCCCCAGCCCTAGCCCAGCCCTGCCCTCAGCCCAGCCCCACACCTGGACCCAGCCCCAGCCCTGCCCCAGCTCCGGCCCTAGCCCTGTCCCCAGCCCCAGCCCCTGCCCCAGCCCCAGTCCTGCCCCATCCCAGCCCCCAGCCCCAGCCGTGCCCCAGCCCTGCCCTCAGCCCAGCCCAAGCCACAGCCCAGCCCCAGCCCTGGACCCAGCCCCAGCCTGATCCCTGCCCCAGCCCAGCCCAAGCCACAGCCCAGCCCTGCCCCGAACCCAGACCCAGCCCGGACCCAGCCCTGGACCCAGCCCCTGCCCCAGACCCAGACACATCCCTGCCCCAGCCCCAACCCTAGCCTAGCCCTGCCCTCAACCCAGCCCCAGCACTGCCCCAGCCCCAGCCCAGCCCTGCCCTCAGCCCCAGCCCCAGCCCCAGCCCCACCCTCGGCCCCAGCCCAGCCCCAGCACCAGCCCTGCCCTCAGCCCCAGCCCCAGCCCAGCCCCAGCCCCAGCCCTGCACATGACCAGCCCCAACCCCAGCCCCAGCCCCAGCCCAGCCCCAGCCCTTGACCCAGCCCCAGCCCCAACCCTGCCCCTGCCCAGCCCAAGCCACAGCCCATCCCTGCCCCGAACCCAGACCCAGCCCGGACCCAGCCCTGCCACAGGTCCTGCCCTAGCCCTGTTGCCATCCCTGGCCCCTGCCCCAGCCCCAGTCCTGCCCATCTCCGCCCCAAACCCCAGCCCTGCCCTCAGCCTCAGCCCCAGCCACCGCCCCACCCTCGGCCCCAGCCCAGCCCCAGCCCCAGCCCTGCCCCTGCCCAGCCCAAGCCACAGCTCAGCCCCAGCCCTGGACCCAGCCCCAGCCCAGCCCAAGCCACAGCCCAGCCCTGCCCCGAACCCAGACCCAGCCCGGACCCAGCCCTGCCACAGGTCCTGCCCTAGCCCTGTCGCCATCCCTGGCCCCTGCCCCAGCCCCAGTCCTGCCCATCTCCGCCCCAAACCCCAGCCCTGCGACAGCCCTGCTCTCAGCCCAGCCCCGGCCCCAGCCCTGCACATGACCAGCCCCAACCCCAGCCCCAGCCACAGCCCAGCCCCTGCCCGGGACCCAGCCCCAGCCCCACCCCAGCCTCAGCCCCAGCCCTAGCCCTGCCCCAGCCCATCCCCAGCCACAGCCCAGCCACAGCCCTGGACCCAGACCCAGCCCCAGCACCAGACCCAGCCCTGCCCCAGCCCGATCCCTAGCCTAGCCCTGCCCTCAACCCAGCCCCAGCACTGCCCCAGCCCCAGCCCCAGCCCCAGCCCCACCCTCGGCCCCAGCCCAGCCCCAGCCCCAGCCCTGGCCCCAGCCCCAGCCCCAGCCCAGCCCCGGCCCCAGCCCTGCACATGACCAGCCCCAACCCCAGCCCCAGCCACAGCCCAGCCCCAGCCCTTGACCCTGCCCCAGCCTGATCCCTGCCCCAGCCCATCCCCAGCCACAGCCCAGCCACAGCCCTGGACCCAGACCCAGCCCCAGCACCAGACCCAGCCCTGCCCCAGCCCGATCCCTAGCCTAGCCCTGCCCTCAACCCAGCCCCAGCACTGCCCCAGCCCCAGCCCCAGCCCCAGCCCCACCCTCGGCCCCAGCCCAGCCCCAGCCCCAGCCCTGGCCCCAGCCCCAGCCCCAGCCCAGCCCCGGCCCCAGCCCTGCACATGACCAGCCCCAACCCCAGCCCCAGCCACAGCCCAGCCCCAGCCCTTGACCCTGCCCCAGCCTGATCCCTGCCCCAGCCCAGCCCAAGCCACAGCCCAGCCCTGCCCCGAACCCAGACCCAGCCCGGACCCAGCCCTGCCACAGGTCCTGCCCTAGCCCTGTCGCCATCCCTGGCCCCTGCCCCAGCCCCAGTCCTGCCCATCTCCGCCCCAGCCCCAGCCCGGCACCAGCCCTGCCCCAGCCCCGGCCCCTGCCCCAGTCCCAGCCCTGCCCCAGCCCAGCCCCAGCCACTGCCCAGCCCCAGCATTGGACTCAGCCCCAGCGCCAGCCCTGGCCCCAGCCCAGCCCTAGCCCAGCCCAGCCCCAGCCCCAGCCCTGCACCGACCCCAGCCCCAGCCTGGCCGCAGCCCTGCCCCAGCTTGGGCCCCAGCCTTGTCCCCAGCCCCAGCCCCAGCCCCATCCGTTCCCCCAGCCCAGCCCATCCCCATCCCCATCCCCATCCCTGCCCCCAGCCCAGCCCCAGCCCCAGCCCTACTCCAGCACTACTCCAGCCTCAGGCCCAGCCCTGCCCCAGGCCCAGCCCAGACCCCAGCCCAGCCCCTACCACTGCCCAACCCCAGCCCTGGACCCAGCCACAGCCCTAGCCCTGGCTCCAGCCCAGGCCTAGCCCAGCCCAGCCCCAGGCCCAGCCCTGGACCCAGCCCCAGCCCCAGCCCCCGCCATGCCCCAGCCCCAGCCCTGCACCGAATCCAGCCCCAGCCTGGCCCCAGCCCTGCCCCAGCACGGCCCTAGCCCTGTCCCCAGCCCCTGCCCCAGACCTACCCGAGCCCAGCCCCGGTCCCAGCCCAGGCCCAGCCCCACCCCAGCCCAAGCCCCAGCCCCAGCCCCATCCGTTCCCCCAGCCCATCCCAGCCCCATCCCTATCCCTGCCCCCAGTCCTGCCCCAGCCCCAGCCCTACTCCAGCCCTGCCCCAGCCTTGGGCCCAGCCCTGCCCCAAGCCCAGCCCAGACCCCAGCCCAGCCCCACCCTCATCCCCAGCCCAGCCCCAGCCCCAGGTCCAGCCCTGCACCGAACCCAGCCCCAGCCCGGCCCCTGCCCCAGCCCCAGCCCTGCCCCAGCCCAGCCCCAGCCACTGCCCAGCCCCAGCACTGGACTCAGCCCCAGCCCCAGCCCTGGCCCCAGCCCAGCCCTAGCCCAGCCCAGCTCCAGCCCCAGCCCTGGACCCAGCCCCAGCCCCAGCCCAGCCCCAGCCCCAGCCCCAGCCCTGCACCGACCCCAGCCCCAGCCTGGCCGCAGCCCTGCCCCAGCTCGGGCCCCAGCCCTGTCCCCAGCCCTGGCCCCAGCCCAGCCCTAGCCCAGCCCAGCTCCAGCCCCAGCCATGGACCCAGCCCCAGCCCCAGTCCTGCCCCATCCCAGCCCCCAGCCCCAGCCCTGTCCCCAGCCCAGCCCCAGCCCTGCCCCAGTCCCAGCCACAGCCCCAGCCCCAGCCACCACACAGCCCCAGCCCCATCCCTGCCCCCAGATCCAGCCCCAGCCCCACCCGTGGCCCCAGCCCCGGCCCCAGCCCAGCCCCAGCCCCAGCCCTGCACCGAACCCAGCCCCAGCCCAGCCCCAGCCCTGCCCCAGCTCGAGCCCCAGCCATGTCCCAGCCTCAGTCCTGCCCCAGCCCGGGCCCCAGCCCTAGCCCCAGCCCTGCCCAAGACTTGGTTCCAGCCCCAGCCCCAGCCCTTCCCCCAGCCCTGCCGCAGCCTCGAGCCCAGCCCTGTCCCAGGCCCAGCCCAGAACCCAGCCCAGCCTCAGCCCCAGCCACAGCCCAGCCCCAGCCCCACCCCAAGCCTAGCCCTGCCCTAAGCCCAGCCCCAGCCCTGCCACAGCCCCAGCCCCAGCCCTAGCCCAGCCCTGCCCTCATCCCCAGCCCCAGCCCAGCACCAGCCCAGCCCCAACCACAGCCCAGCCCCAGCCCTGAACCCAGCCCAGCCCAGCCCCAACCCCGGCCCCAGCCCTGCCCCAGCCCCACCCCTAGCCTAGACCTACCCTCAGCCTAGCCCTAGCCCTGCCCCAGCCCCAGCCCCAGCCCTAGACCAGCCCTGCCCTCATTCCCAGCCCCAGCCCAGCCCCAGCCCCAGCCCTGCACCAGCCCAGCCCCAACCACAGCCCTGCCCCGAACCCAGCCCCAGCCCAGACCCAGCCCTGCCACAGGTCCTGCCCTAGCCCTGTCGCCATCCCTGGCCCCTGCCCCAGCCCCAGTCCTGCCCATCTCCGCCCCAAACCCCAGCCCTGCGACAGCCCTGCCCTCAGCCCAGCCCCAGCCCCAGCCCTGCCCCAGCCCCACCCTTGTCCCCAGCCCAGCCCCTGCCCAAGCCCAGTCCCGGTCCCAGCCCAGGCCCCAGCCCTGCCCCAGCCCAAGCCCCAGCCCCAGCCCCATCCGTTCCCCCAGCCCAGCCCATCCCCATCCCCATCCCTGCCCCCAGCCCAACCCCAGCCCCAGCCCTGCCCCAGCCCTACTCCAGCCCTGCCCCTGCCTCAGGCCCAGCCCTGCCCCAGGCCCAGCCCAAACCCCAGCCCACCCCCTGCCACCACCCAGCCCCAGCCCTGGACCCAGCCCCAGCCCCAGCCCTGGCCCCAGCCCAGGCCTAGCCCAGCCCAGCCCCAGCCCCAGCCCTAGACCCAGCCCCAGCCCCAGCCCTACTCCAGCCCTGCCCCAGCCTAAGGCCCAGCCCTGCCCCAGGCCCAGCCCCGGCCCCAGCCCAGCCCCACCCCTAGCCTAGCCCTGCCCTCAGCCCAGCCCCAGCCCTGCCACAGCCCCAGTCCCAGCCCCAGCCCAGCTGCAGCCCAGCCCCAAACACAGCCCAGCCCCGGCCCTGGACCCAGCCCAGCCCAGCCCCAACCCCGGCCCCAGCCCTGCCCCAGCCCCACCCCTAGCCTAGCCCTGCCCTCAGCCTAGCCCCAGCCCTGCCCCAGCCCCACCCCTAGCCTAGACCTGCCCTCAGTCTAGCCCCAGCCCTGCCCCAGCCCCACCCCTAGCCTAGCCCTGCCCTCAGCCCCAGCCCCAGCCCAGCCTCTGCCCAGCCCAAGCCACAGCCCAACTCCAGCCCTGGACCCAGCCCCAGCCCCAGCCCTGCCCCAGCCCAGACCAAGCCACAGCCCAACCCTGTCCCGCACCCAGCCCCAGCCCGGCCCCAGCCCTGTCACAGCTCCTGCCCTAGCCCTGTCCCCAGCCCCGGCCCCTGCCCCAGCCCCAGCACTGCCCTCAGCCCAGCCCCAGCCCCAGCCATGCCCCAGTCCCAGCCACAGACCCGGCCACAGCAACAGCCCAGCCCCCATCCCATCCCTGCCCCAGCCCTGCCCCAGCCCCAATCCCAGCCCCAGCCCTGGCTCCAGGCCAGCCCTAACCTAGCCAGGCCCCAGCCCCAGGCCTAGCCCAGCCCTGACCTCAGCCCAGGCCCAGCCCTGGAACCAGGCCCAGCCCTGCCCCGAACCCAGCCCCAGCCCCAGCCCCAGCCCTACCCCAGCTCAGGCCCCAGCCCTGTCCCCAGCCCCGGCCTCTGCCCCAGCCCCAGTCCTGCCCCATCCCAGCCCCCATCCCCAGCCCTGCCCCATCCTCAGGCCCAGCCCCAGCCCTGGACCCAGCCCCAGCCCCAGCCCCTGCCATACCCCAGCCCCAGCCCTGCACCGAACCCAGCCACATCCCTTCCCCCAGCCCGGCTCTAGTCCAGCCCTGACCCAGCCCCCGCCCTGCCCCAGCCCCAGCCCTAGCCCAGCCCTGCTCTCAGCCCAGCCCCAGGCCTGGACCCAGCCCCAGCCCTGCCCCGAACCCAGCCCCAGCCCGGACCCAGCCCAGCCCCAGCTCCGGCCCTAGCCCTGTCCCTAGCCCTGGCCCCGGACCCAGCCCCAGTCCTGCCCCATCCCAGCCCCCAGCCCCAGCCCTGCCCCAGCCCCGGCCCCAGCCCTGTCCCCAGCCCAGCCCTGCCCCTGCCCCTGTCCCAGCCCCAGCCCCAGCCACAGCACAGCCCCCGCCCCATCCCTGCCCCCAGCCCCGCCCCAGCCCCAAGCCCAGCCCCAGCTCTGCCCCAGTCCCAGCCCCGGTCCCAGCCCCAGCCCCGGCCCCAGGCCAGCCCTACCCTAGCCCTGCCCCATCCCCAGCCCTAGCTCATCCCTGCCGTCAGCCCAGCCCCAGCCCTGGACCCAGCCCCAGTGTTAGTCCCAGCCCTAGCATTAGTCCAGCCCTGCCCCAGCCCTACCCCAGCCCAGGCCCCAGCCCAAGCAACAGCCTCGTCCCTGCTCCCAGCCCAGCCCTAGCCCAGCCCTGCCCTCAGCCCAGCCCCAGCCCTGGCCCCAGCCCAGCACCAGCCCTGCCCCAGCCCTGCCTCAGCCCCGGCCCCAGCCCTGTCCCCAGCCCCAACCACAGCCCAGCCCCAGCCCTGGACCCAGCCCAGCCCAGCCCCAGCCCCGGCCCCAGCCATGCTCCAGCCCCACCCCTAGCCTAGCCCTACCCTCAGCCTAGCCCTAGCCCTGCCCCAGCCCCACCCCTAGCCTAGCCCTACCCTCAGCCCTGCCCTCAGCCCAGCCCCAGCCCTGGAACCAGGCCCAGCCCTGCCCCGAACCCAGCCCCAGCCCAGCCCCAGCCCTACCACAGCTCGGGCCCCAGCCCTGTCCCTAGCCCCGGCCCCTGCCCCAGCCCCAGTCCTGCCCCATCCCAGCCCCCATCCCCAGCCCTGCCCCAGCCTCGGGCCCAGCCCCAGTCCTGGACCCAGCCCAGACCCAGCCCAGGCCTAGCCACCGCCCAGCCCCAGCCCTGGACCCAGCCCCAGCCCCAGCCCCTGCCATGCCCCAGCCCCAGCCCTGCACAGAACCCAGCCCCATCCCTGCCCCCAGCCAAGCCCTACCCCAGCCCTGCTCTCAGCCCAGCCCCAGCCCAGCCCGAGCCCTGCCACAGCCCTGCTGCAGCCTCGAGCCCAGCCCTGTCCCAGGCCCAGCCCAGAACCCAGCCCAGCCTCAGCCCCAGCCCCCGCCCTGCCCCAGCCCCTGCTCTAGCCCAGCCCTGCCCCGAACCCAGCCCCAGCCCGGCCCCAGCTTTGCCACAGCTCCGGCCCTAGCCCTGTCCCCAGCCCCAAACCCTAGCCTAGCCCTGCCCTCAGCCCAGCCCCATCCCTGCCCCAGCCCAGCCCCAGCCCCAGCCCAACCCCAGCCTTGCTACAGGCCCAGCCCCAGTCCCAGGCCCAGCTCTGGCCCCAGGCCAGCCCTAACCTAGCCCGGCCCCAGCCCCAGGCCTAGCCCAGCCCTGCCCTCAGCCCAGCCCCAGCCCTGGAACCAGCCCCAGCCCTACCACAGCCTCGAGGCCAGCCCTGTCCCAGCCCAACCCCAGCCCTGCCCCTGTCCCAGCCACAGCCCCAGCCACAGCCACAGCACAGCCCCCACCCCATCCCTGCCCCCAGCCCAGCCCCAGCCCCAAGCCCAGCCCCAGCTCTGCCCCAGTCCCAGCCCCGGTCCCAGCCCCAGCCCCGGCCCCAGGCCGGCCCTAACCTAGCCCTGCCCCATCCCCAGCCCTAGCTCATCCCTGCCGTCAGCCCAGCCCCAGCCCTGGACCCAGCCCCAGTGTTAGTCCCAGCCCTTGCATTAGTCCCAGCCCTGCCCCAGCCCTACCCCAGCCCAGGCCCCAGCCCCAGCAACAGCCTCATCCCTGCTCCCAGCCCAGCCCTAGCCCAGACCCTGCCCAGCCCAAGCCACAGCCCAGCCCCAGCCCTGGACCCAGCCCCAGACCCAGCCCTGCCCCAGCCCAGACCAAGCCACAGCCCAGCCCTGCCCCGAACCCAGCCCCAGCCCGGCACCAGCCTTTTCACAGCTCTGGCCCTAGCCCTGTCCCCAGCCCCGGCCCCTGCCCTAGCCCCAGCCCTGCCCTCAGCCCAACCCCAACCCCAGCCCTGCCCTAGTCCCAGCCACAGCCCTGGCCACAGCCACAGCCCAGCCCCCGCCCCATCCCTGCCCCAGCCCAGCCCCAGCCCCAGCCCAGCCCCAGCCCTGCCCCAGGCCCAGCCCCAATCCCAACCCCAGCCCTGGCCCCAGGCCAGCCCTAACCTAGCCAGGCCCCAGCCCCAGGCCTAGCCCAGCCCTGCCCTCAGCCCAGCCCCAGCCCTGGAACCAGCCCCAGCCCTAGCCCAGCCCTGCTCTCAGCCCAGCCTCAGGCCTGGACCCAGCCCCAGCCCTGCCCCGAACCCAGCCCCAGCCCGGACCCAGCCCTGCCCCAGCCCCAGCCCTAGCCCATCCCTGCCTTCAGCGCAGCCGCAGCCTGGCCCCATCCCTGCCCCCTGCCCAGCCCTGCCCCAGCCAAGCCCCAGCCCTGCCCCAGCCCAGCCCCAGCCACAGCCCAGCCACAGCCCTGGACCCAGCCCCAGCCCCAGCCCAGCCACAGCCCCAGCCCTGCCCCAGCCCATCCCCAGCCCCAACCCGGCCCTATCCCTGCCCCCTGCCCAGCCCCAGCCCCAGCCGAGCCCCAGCCGTGCCCCAGCCCAGCCCCAGCCACAGCCCAGCCCCAGCCCTGGACCCAGCCCCAGCCTCGAGACCAGCCCCTGCCCAACCCAAGCCACAGCCCAGCCCCAGCCCTGGAAACATCCCCAGCCCCAGCCCTGCCCCAGCCCAGACCAAGCCACAGACCAGCCCTGCCCCGAACCCAGCCCCAGCCCGGCCCCAGGCTGTCACAGCTCCGGCCCTAGCCCTGTCCCCAGCCCCGGTCCCTGCCCCAGCCCCAGCCCTGCCCTCAGCCCAGCCCCAGCCCCTGCCATGCCCCAGCCCCAGCCCTGCCCCCAGCCCAGCCCTAGCCCAGCCCTGACCCAGCCCCCGCCCTGCCCCAGCACCTGCCCTAGCCCAGCCCAGCCCCAGCCCCAGCCCTAGACCCAGCCCCAGCCCTGCCCCAAACCCAGCCCCAGCCCGGACCCAAACCCAGCCCCAGCCCGGACCCAGCCCTGCCCCAGCTCCGGCCCTAGCCCTGTCCCTAGCCCTGGCCCCTGCCCCAGCCCCAGTCCTGCCCCATCCCAGCCCCCAGCCCCAGCCCTGCCCCACCCCCGGCCCCAGCCCTGCCCCAGCCCCAAGCCCTGCCCCAGCTCTGCCGCAGTCCCAGCCCCGGTCCCAGCCCCAGCCCCGGCCCCAGGCCGGCCCTAACCTAGCCCTGCCCCATCCCCAGCCCTAGCTCATCCCTGCCGTCAGCCCAGCCCCAGCCCTAGACCCAGCCCCAGTGTTAGTCCCAGCCCTAGCATTAGTCCCAGCCCTGCCCCAGCCCTACCCCAGCCCAGGCCCCAGCCCCAGCAACAGCCTCATCCCTGCTCCCAGCCCAGCCCTAGCCCAGACCCTGCCCAGCCCAAGCCACAGCCCAGCCCCAGCCCTGGACCCAGCCCCAGACCCAGCCCTGCCCCAGCCCAGACCAAGCCACAGCCCAGCCCTGCCCCGAACCCAGCCCCAGCCCAGCACCAGCCTTTTCACAGCTCCGGCCCTAGCCCAGTCCCCAGCCCCGGCCCCTGCCCTAGCCCCAGCCCTGCCCTCAGCCCAACCCCAACCCCAGCCCTGCCCTAGTCCCAGCCACAGCCCTGGCCACAGCCACAGCCCAGCCCCCGCCCCATCCCTGCCCCAGCCCAGCCCCAGCCCCAGCCCAGCCCCAGCCCTGCCCCAGGCCCAGCCCCAATCCCAACCCCAGCCCTGGCCCCAGGCCAGCCCTAACCTAGCCAGGCCCCAGCCCCAGGCCTAGCCCAGCCCTGCCCTCAGCCCAGCCCCAGCCCTGGAACCAGCCCCAGCCCTAGCCCAGCCCTGCTCTCAGCCCAGCCTCAGGCCTGGACCCAGCCCCAGCCCTGCCCCGAACCCAGCCCCAGCCCGGACCCAGCCCTGCCCCAGCCCCAGCCCTAGCCCATCCCTGCCTTCAGCGCAGCCGCAGCCTGGCCCCATCCCTGCCCAGCCCCAGCCCCAGCCCCAGCCCCAGCCAAGCCCCAGCCCTGCCCCAGCCCAGCCCCAGCCACAGCCCAGCCACAGCCCTGGACCCAGCCCCAGCCCCAGCCCCAGCCCAGCCACAGCCCCAGCCCTGCCCCAGCCCATCCCCAGCCCCAACCCGGCCCTATCCCTGCCCCCTGCCCAGCCCCAGCCCCAGCCGAGCCCCAGCCGTGCCCCAGCCCAGCCCCAGCCACAGCCCAGCCCCAGCCCTGGACCCAGCCCCAGCCTCGAGACCAGCCCCTGCCCAACCCAAGCCACAGCCCAGCCCCAGCCCTGGAAACATCCCCAGCCCCAGCCCTGCCCCAGCCCAGACCAAGCCACAGACCAGCCCTGCCCCGAACCCAGCCCCAGCCCGGCCCCAGCCCTGTCACAGCTCCGGCCCTAGCCCTGTCCCCAGCCCCGGTCCCTGCCCCAGCCCCAGCCCTGCCCTCAGCCCAGCCCCAGCCCCAGCCCTGCCCCAGTCCCAGCCACAGCCCCGGCCACAGCCACAGCCCAGCCCCTGCCCCATCCCTGCCCCAGCCCAGCCCCAGCCCTGCCCCAGGCCAGCCCTAGCCTAGCCAGGCCCCAGCCCCAGGCCTAGCCCAGCCCTGCCCTCAGCCCAGCCCCAGCCCTGGAACCAGGTCGAGCCCTGCCCCAAACCTAGCCCCAGCCCGGACCCAGCCCTGCCCCAGTTCCGTCCCTAGCCCTTTCCCTAGCCCTGGCCCCGGCCCCAGCCCCAGTCCTGCCCCATCCCAGCCCCCAGCCCCAGCCCTGTCCCCAGACCAACCCCAGCCCTGCCCCAGCCCCAGCCACAGCACAGCCCCTGCCCCATCCCTGCCCCCAGCCCAGCCCCAGCCTCAAGCCCTGCCCCAGCTCTGCCGCAGTCCCAGCCCCGGTCCCAGCCCCAGCCCCGGCCCCAGGCCGGCCCTAACCTAGCCCTGCCCCATCCCCAGCCCTAGCTCATCCCTGCCGTCAGCCCAGCCCCAGCCCTAGACCCAGCCCCAGTGTTAGTCCCAGCCCTAGCATTAGTCCCAGCCCTGCCCCAGCCCTACCCCAGCCCAGGCCCCAGCCCCAGCAACAGCCTCATCCCTGCTCCCAGCCCAGCCCTAGCCCAGACCCTGCCCAGCCCAAGCCACAGCCCAGCCCCAGCCCTGGACCCAGCCCCAGACCCAGCCCTGCCCCAGCCCAGACCAAGCCACAGCCCAGCCCTGCCCCGAACCCAGCCCCAGCCCGGCACCAGCCTTTTCACAGCTCCGGCCCTAGCCCAGTCCCCAGCCCCGGCCCCTGCCCTAGCCCCAGCCCTGCCCTCAGCCCAACCCCAACCCCAGCCCTGCCCTAGTCCCAGCCACAGCCCTGGCCACAGCCACAGCCCAGCCCCCGCCCCATCCCTGCCCCAGCCCAGCCCCAGCCCCAGCCCAGCCCCAGCCCTGCCCCAGGCCCAGCCCCAATCCCAACCCCAGCCCTGGCCCCAGGCCAGCCCTAACCTAGCCAGGCCCCAGCCCCAGGCCTAGCCCAGCCCTGCCCTCAGCCCAGCCCCAGCCCTGGAACCAGCCCCAGCCCTAGCCCAGCCCTGCTCTCAGCCCAGCCTCAGGCCTGGACCCAGCCCCAGCCCTGCCCCGAACCCAGCCCCAGCCCGGACCCAGCCCTGCCCCAGCCCCAGCCCTAGCCCATCCCTGCCTTCAGCGCAGCCGCAGCCTGGCCCCATCCCTGCCCAGCCCCAGCCCCAGCCCCAGCCCCAGCCAAGCCCCAGCCCTGCCCCAGCCCAGCCCCAGCCACAGCCCAGCCACAGCCCTGGACCCAGCCCCAGCCCCAGCCCCAGCCCAGCCCCAGCCCCGGCCCCAGCCATGCTCCAGCCCCACCCCTAGCCTAGCCCTACCCTCAGCCTAGCCCTAGCCCTGCCCCAGCCCCACCCCTAGCCTAGCCCTACCCTCAGCCCTGCCCTCAGCCCAGCCCCAGCCCTGGAACCAGGCCCAGCCCTGCCCCGAACCCAGCCCCAGCCCAGCCCCAGCCCTACCACAGCTCGGGCCCCCAGCCCTGTCCCTAGCCCCGGCCCCTGCCCCAGCCCCAGTCCTGCCCCATCCCAGCCCCCATCCCCAGCCCTGCCCCAGCCTCGGGCCCAGCCCCAGTCCTGGACCCAGCCCAGACCCAGCCCAGGCCTAGCCACCGCCCAGCCCCAGCCCTGGACCCAGCCCCAGCCCCAGCCCCTGCCATGCCCCAGCCCCAGCCCTGCACAGAACCCAGCCCCATCCCTGCCCCCAGCCAAGCCCTACCCCAGCCCTGCTCTCAGCCCAGCCCCAGCCCAGCCCGAGCCCTGCCACAGCCCTGCTGCAGCCTCGAGCCCAGCCCTGTCCCAGGCCCAGCCCAGAACCCAGCCCAGCCTCAGCCCCAGCCCCCGCCCTGCCCCAGCCCCTGCTCTAGCCCAGCCCTGCCCCGAACCCAGCCCCAGCCCGGCCCCAGCTTTGCCACAGCTCCGGCCCTAGCCCTGTCCCCAGCCCCAAACCCTAGCCTAGCCCTGCCCTCAGCCCAGCCCCATCCCTGCCCCAGCCCAGCCCCAGCCCCAGCCCAACCCCAGCCTTGCTACAGGCCCAGCCCCAGTCCCAGGCCCAGCTCTGGCCCCAGGCCAGCCCTAACCTAGCCCGGCCCCAGCCCCAGGCCTAGCCCAGCCCTGCCCTCAGCCCAGCCCCAGCCCTGGAACCAGCCCCAGCCCTACCACAGCCTCGAGGCCAGCCCTGTCCCAGCCCAACCCCAGCCCTGCCCCTGTCCCAGCCACAGCCCCAGCCACAGCCACAGCACAGCCCCCACCCCATCCCTGCCCCCAGCCCAGCCCCAGCCCCAAGCCCAGCCCCAGCTCTGCCCCAGTCCCAGCCCCGGTCCCAGCCCCAGCCCCGGCCCCAGGCCGGCCCTAACCTAGCCCTGCCCCATCCCCAGCCCTAGCTCATCCCTGCCGTCAGCCCAGCCCCAGCCCTGGACCCAGCCCCAGTGTTAGTCCCAGCCCTTGCATTAGTCCCAGCCCTGCCCCAGCCCTACCCCAGCCCAGGCCCCAGCCCCAGCAACAGCCTCATCCCTGCTCCCAGCCCAGCCCTAGCCCAGACCCTGCCCAGCCCAAGCCACAGCCCAGCCCCAGCCCTGGACCCAGCCCCAGACCCAGCCCTGCCCCAGCCCAGACCAAGCCACAGCCCAGCCCTGCCCCGAACCCAGCCCCAGCCCGGCACCAGCCTTTTCACAGCTCTGGCCCTAGCCCTGTCCCCAGCCCCGGCCCCTGCCCTAGCCCCAGCCCTGCCCTCAGCCCAACCCCAACCCCAGCCCTGCCCTAGTCCCAGCCACAGCCCTGGCCACAGCCACAGCCCAGCCCCCGCCCCATCCCTGCCCCAGCCCAGCCCCAGCCCCAGCCCAGCCCCAGCCCTGCCCCAGGCCCAGCCCCAATCCCAACCCCAGCCCTGGCCCCAGGCCAGCCCTAACCTAGCCAGGCCCCAGCCCCAGGCCTAGCCCAGCCCTGCCCTCAGCCCAGCCCCAGCCCTGGAACCAGCCCCAGCCCTAGCCCAGCCCTGCTCTCAGCCCAGCCTCAGGCCTGGACCCAGCCCCAGCCCTGCCCCGAACCCAGCCCCAGCCCGGACCCAGCCCTGCCCCAGCCCCAGCCCTAGCCCATCCCTGCCTTCAGCGCAGCCGCAGCCTGGCCCCATCCCTGCCCCCTGCCCAGCCCTGCCCCAGCCAAGCCCCAGCCCTGCCCCAGCCCAGCCCCAGCCACAGCCCAGCCACAGCCCTGGACCCAGCCCCAGCCCCAGCCCAGCCACAGCCCCAGCCCTGCCCCAGCCCATCCCCAGCCCCAACCCGGCCCTATCCCTGCCCCCTGCCCAGCCCCAGCCCCAGCCGAGCCCCAGCCGTGCCCCAGCCCAGCCCCAGCCACAGCCCAGCCCCAGCCCTGGACCCAGCCCCAGCCTCGAGACCAGCCCCTGCCCAACCCAAGCCACAGCCCAGCCCCAGCCCTGGAAACATCCCCAGCCCCAGCCCTGCCCCAGCCCAGACCAAGCCACAGACCAGCCCTGCCCCGAACCCAGCCCCAGCCCGGCCCCAGGCTGTCACAGCTCCGGCCCTAGCCCTGTCCCCAGCCCCGGTCCCTGCCCCAGCCCCAGCCCTGCCCTCAGCCCAGCCCCAGCCCCTGCCATGCCCCAGCCCCAGCCCTGCCCCCAGCCCAGCCCTAGCCCAGCCCTGACCCAGCCCCCGCCCTGCCCCAGCACCTGCCCTAGCCCAGCCCAGCCCCAGCCCCAGCCCTAGACCCAGCCCCAGCCCTGCCCCAAACCCAGCCCCAGCCCGGACCCAAACCCAGCCCCAGCCCGGACCCAGCCCTGCCCCAGCTCCGGCCCTAGCCCTGTCCCTAGCCCTGGCCCCTGCCCCAGCCCCAGTCCTGCCCCATCCCAGCCCCCAGCCCCAGCCCTGCCCCACCCCCGGCCCCAGCCCTGCCCCAGCCCCAAGCCCTGCCCCAGCTCTGCCGCAGTCCCAGCCCCGGTCCCAGCCCCAGCCCCGGCCCCAGGCCGGCCCTAACCTAGCCCTGCCCCATCCCCAGCCCTAGCTCATCCCTGCCGTCAGCCCAGCCCCAGCCCTAGACCCAGCCCCAGTGTTAGTCCCAGCCCTAGCATTAGTCCCAGCCCTGCCCCAGCCCTACCCCAGCCCAGGCCCCAGCCCCAGCAACAGCCTCATCCCTGCTCCCAGCCCAGCCCTAGCCCAGACCCTGCCCAGCCCAAGCCACAGCCCAGCCCCAGCCCTGGACCCAGCCCCAGACCCAGCCCTGCCCCAGCCCAGACCAAGCCACAGCCCAGCCCTGCCCCGAACCCAGCCCCAGCCCAGCACCAGCCTTTTCACAGCTCCGGCCCTAGCCCAGTCCCCAGCCCCGGCCCCTGCCCTAGCCCCAGCCCTGCCCTCAGCCCAACCCCAACCCCAGCCCTGCCCTAGTCCCAGCCACAGCCCTGGCCACAGCCACAGCCCAGCCCCCGCCCCATCCCTGCCCCAGCCCAGCCCCAGCCCCAGCCCAGCCCCAGCCCTGCCCCAGGCCCAGCCCCAATCCCAACCCCAGCCCTGGCCCCAGGCCAGCCCTAACCTAGCCAGGCCCCAGCCCCAGGCCTAGCCCAGCCCTGCCCTCAGCCCAGCCCCAGCCCTGGAACCAGCCCCAGCCCTAGCCCAGCCCTGCTCTCAGCCCAGCCTCAGGCCTGGACCCAGCCCCAGCCCTGCCCCGAACCCAGCCCCAGCCCGGACCCAGCCCTGCCCCAGCCCCAGCCCTAGCCCATCCCTGCCTTCAGCGCAGCCGCAGCCTGGCCCCATCCCTGCCCAGCCCCAGCCCCAGCCCCAGCCCCAGCCAAGCCCCAGCCCTGCCCCAGCCCAGCCCCAGCCACAGCCCAGCCACAGCCCTGGACCCAGCCCCAGCCCCAGCCCCAGCCCAGCCACAGCCCCAGCCCTGCCCCAGCCCATCCCCAGCCCCAACCCGGCCCTATCCCTGCCCCCTGCCCAGCCCCAGCCCCAGCCGAGCCCCAGCCGTGCCCCAGCCCAGCCCCAGCCACAGCCCAGCCCCAGCCCTGGACCCAGCCCCAGCCTCGAGACCAGCCCCTGCCCAACCCAAGCCACAGCCCAGCCCCAGCCCTGGAAACATCCCCAGCCCCAGCCCTGCCCCAGCCCAGACCAAGCCACAGACCAGCCCTGCCCCGAACCCAGCCCCAGCCCGGCCCCAGCCCTGTCACAGCTCCGGCCCTAGCCCTGTCCCCAGCCCCGGTCCCTGCCCCAGCCCCAGCCCTGCCCTCAGCCCAGCCCCAGCCCCAGCCCTGCCCCAGTCCCAGCCACAGCCCCGGCCACAGCCACAGCCCAGCCCCTGCCCCATCCCTGCCCCAGCCCAGCCCCAGCCCTGCCCCAGGCCAGCCCTAGCCTAGCCAGGCCCCAGCCCCAGGCCTAGCCCAGCCCTGCCCTCAGCCCAGCCCCAGCCCTGGAACCAGGTCGAGCCCTGCCCCAAACCTAGCCCCAGCCCGGACCCAGCCCTGCCCCAGTTCCGTCCCTAGCCCTTTCCCTAGCCCTGGCCCCGGCCCCAGCCCCAGTCCTGCCCCATCCCAGCCCCCAGCCCCAGCCCTGTCCCCAGACCAACCCCAGCCCTGCCCCAGCCCCAGCCACAGCACAGCCCCTGCCCCATCCCTGCCCCCAGCCCAGCCCCAGCCTCAAGCCCTGCCCCAGCTCTGCCGCAGTCCCAGCCCCGGTCCCAGCCCCAGCCCCGGCCCCAGGCCGGCCCTAACCTAGCCCTGCCCCATCCCCAGCCCTAGCTCATCCCTGCCGTCAGCCCAGCCCCAGCCCTAGACCCAGCCCCAGTGTTAGTCCCAGCCCTAGCATTAGTCCCAGCCCTGCCCCAGCCCTACCCCAGCCCAGGCCCCAGCCCCAGCAACAGCCTCATCCCTGCTCCCAGCCCAGCCCTAGCCCAGACCCTGCCCAGCCCAAGCCACAGCCCAGCCCCAGCCCTGGACCCAGCCCCAGACCCAGCCCTGCCCCAGCCCAGACCAAGCCACAGCCCAGCCCTGCCCCGAACCCAGCCCCAGCCCGGCACCAGCCTTTTCACAGCTCCGGCCCTAGCCCAGTCCCCAGCCCCGGCCCCTGCCCTAGCCCCAGCCCTGCCCTCAGCCCAACCCCAACCCCAGCCCTGCCCTAGTCCCAGCCACAGCCCTGGCCACAGCCACAGCCCAGCCCCCGCCCCATCCCTGCCCCAGCCCAGCCCCAGCCCCAGCCCAGCCCCAGCCCTGCCCCAGGCCCAGCCCCAATCCCAACCCCAGCCCTGGCCCCAGGCCAGCCCTAACCTAGCCAGGCCCCAGCCCCAGGCCTAGCCCAGCCCTGCCCTCAGCCCAGCCCCAGCCCTGGAACCAGCCCCAGCCCTAGCCCAGCCCTGCTCTCAGCCCAGCCTCAGGCCTGGACCCAGCCCCAGCCCTGCCCCGAACCCAGCCCCAGCCCGGACCCAGCCCTGCCCCAGCCCCAGCCCTAGCCCATCCCTGCCTTCAGCGCAGCCGCAGCCTGGCCCCATCCCTGCCCAGCCCCAGCCCCAGCCCCAGCCCCAGCCAAGCCCCAGCCCTGCCCCAGCCCAGCCCCAGCCACAGCCCAGCCACAGCCCTGGACCCAGCCCCAGCCCCAGCCCCAGCCCAGCCACAGCCCCAGCCCTGCCCCAGCCCATCCCCAGCCCCAACCCGGCCCTATCCCTGCCCCCTGCCCAGCCCCAGCCCCAGCCGAGCCCCAGCCGTGCCCCAGCCCAGCCCCAGCCACAGCCCAGCCCCAGCCCTGGACCCAGCCCCAGCCTCGAGACCAGCCCCTGCCCAACCCAAGCCACAGCCCAGCCCCAGCCCTGGAAACATCCCCAGCCCCAGCCCTGCCCCAGCCCAGACCAAGCCACAGACCAGCCCTGCCCCGAACCCAGCCCCAGCCCGGCCCCAGCCCTGTCACAGCTCCGGCCCTAGCCCTGTCCCCAGCCCCGGCCCCTGCCCCAGCCCCAGCCCTGCCCTCAGCCCAGCCCCAGCCCCAGCCCTGCCCCAGTCCCAGCCACAGCCCCGGCCACAGCCACAGCCCAGCCCCCGCCCCATCCCTGCCCCAGCCCAGCCCCAGCCCTGCCCCAGGCCAGCCCTAGCCTAGCCAGGCCCCAGCCCCAGGCCTAGCCCAGCCCTGCCCTCAGCCCAGCCCCAGCCCTGGAACCAGGTCGAGCCCTGCCCCAAACCTAGCCCCAGCCCGGACCCAGCCCGGACCCAGTTCCGTCCCTAGCCCTTTCCCTAGCCCTGGCCCCGGCCCCAGCCCCAGTCCTGCCCCATCCCAGCCCCCAGCCCCAGCCCTGTCCCCAGACCAACCCCAGCCCTGCCCCAGTCCCAGCCACAGCCCCAGCCACAGCACAGCCCCTGCCCCATCCCTGCCCCCAGCCCAGCCCCAGCCTCAAGCCCTGCCCCAGCTCTGCCGCAGTCCCAGCCCCGGTCCCAGCCCCAGCCCCGGCCCCAGGCCGGCCCTAACCTAGCCCTGCCCCATCCCCAGCCCTAGCTCATCCCTGCCGTTAGCCCAGCCCCAGCCCTGGACCCAGCCCCAGTGTTAGTCCCAGCCCTAGCATTAGTCCCAGCCCTGCCCCAGCCCTACCCCAGCCCAGGCCCCAGCCCCAGCTTCAGCTCTGCCCCAGCTCGGGCCCCAGCCCGGTCCCCAGCCCCGGCCCCTGCCCCAGCCCCAGTCCTACCCCATCCCAGCCCCCAGCCCCAGCCCTGTCCCCAGACCAACCCCAGCCCTGCCCCAGTCCCAGCCACAGCCCCAGCCACAGCACAGCCCCTGCCCCATCCCTGCCCCCAGCCCAGCCCCAGCCTCAAGCCCTGCCCCAGCTCTGCCGCAGTCCCAGCCCCGGTCCCAGCCCCAGCCCCGGCCCCAGGCCGGCCCTAACCTAGCCCTGCCCCATCCCCAGCCCTAGCTCATCCCTGCCGTCAGCCCAGCCCCAGCCCTGGACCCAGCCCCAGTGTTAGTCCCAGCCCTAGCATTAGTCCCAGCCCTGCCCCAGCCCTACCCCAGCCCAGGCCCCAGCCCCAGCAACAGCCTCATCCCTGCTCCCAGCCCAGCCCTAGCCCAGCCCTGCCCCAGCCCCAGCCCTAGCCCAGCCCTGCTCTCAGCCCAGTCCCAGGCCTGGACCCAGCCCCAGTCCTGCCTCACCCAGCCCCCAGCCCCAGCCCGGCCCGAGCCCTGCCACAGCCCTGCCGCAGCCTCGAGCCCAGCCCTGTCCCAGCCCCAGCCCTGCCCCAGCCCAGCCCAAGCCACAGCTTAGCCCCAGCCCTGGACCCAGCCCCAGCCCCAGCCCTGCCCCAGCCCAGCCCAAGCCACAGCCCAGCCCCAGCCCTGGACCCAGCCCCAGCCCAGCCCTAGCCCAGCCCTGCCCCATCCCCCGCCCTGCCCCAGCCCCAGCCCTAGCCCAGCCCTGCCCTCAGCCCAGCCCCAGGCCTGGACCCAGCCCCAGCCCTGCCCCAAACACAGCCCCAGCCCGGACCCTGCCCTGCCCCAGCTCCGGCCCTAGCCTTATCCCCAGCCCCGGCCCCTGCCCCAGCCCCAGTCCTGCCCCATCCCAGCCCCAAACCCCAGCCCGGCCCCAGCCCGGCCCTCAGCCCAGCCCCAGCCCCAGCCCTGCTCCAGTCCCAGCCCCACCCCCGGCCACAGCCACAGCCCAGCCCTGCCCCAGTCCCAGCCCCAGTCCCAGCCCCAACCCTGGCCCCAGGTCAGCCCTAACCTAGCCCGGCCCCAGCCCCAGCCCTAGCCCAGCCCTGCCCTCAGCCCAGACTGAGCCATGGAACCAGGCCCAACCCTGCCCCGAACCGAGCCCCAGCCCAGCCCCAGCCCTGCCCCAGCTCGGGCCACAGCCCGGTCCCCATCCCCGGCCCCCACCCAGCCCTACCCAAGCCCTGCCCCCAGCCCTGTCCCCAGCCCCAGCCACAGCCTAGCCACAGCCCTGCCCCAGCCCTGCCCCAGCCCTGCTCCAGCCCTGGCCCCAGCCCCAGCCTTGCCCAAGCCTTGGTTCCAGCCCCGGCCCCAGCCCCAGCCCCAGCTACAGCCCCAGCCCCACCCTCGGCACCAGCCCAGCCGCAGCCCCAGCCCCAACCTTGGCCCCAGCCCAGCCCCAGTTCCAGCCCTGCCCCAGCCCTGCTCCAGCCCTGGCCCCAGCCCCGGCCCCAGACTCGGCCCCAGCCCAGCCACAGCCCTAGTCCTGCCCCAGTCCCCGCCCCAGTCCCCGCCCCAGCCCACCCTCAGCCCCAGCCCCAGCCCTGCCCCAGCCCTGTCCCCAGCCCCTGCCCCAGCCCCAGCCCTGTCCCCAGCCCAGCCCCAGCCCTGCCCCAGTGAAGCCCCAAAACAGATAGCTTTCGAGAAATAATGGGTTAAAACATAGAATGTGGAGCATTTGAAGAAAGCATAAACCAGATAGAGCAATAAATCGGCTAAGGCATGGAACACTGTGACAGAAAAAGGAGATAGGGAATAGAAACTGATAAGAGCTGTTGGACTAAGCATGATTCAGAGCCAACAAGGTCAAACTGACCCTAAGAGCCTTGTCAAGCCAGGGGAACCAAGCCAGGTACACCGGGAATTGACCAAATTAGGAAAGGAGTTCAAAAGTTTAAGGAGGAAGACTCATCAGGAGACCCCTGCCCATGATGAAGGCCACCGGAATGACCACCAAGAAGATCCTCAAAAGAGATGTCCCCGCCCACGCTCCGCCTACACCACGCCCCATATGAATATGCATGCAAAGATATGATTATGTATATGATCTGATGTAATACTACATCCAAAACTGTATAAAAGGCATGCTTTTGTTACGGGAAAGGGAGAAATCCATTTAGTGATTTCTCCAACGCGTTGCCAATAAAAATACCTCCTGTCTCTCTGACTTAAACTGAGTCTCTTAGGCAGTTATTCTCACCTTTTGGGGCAAAATTCGGCATCACCAGTCCCAGCCACAGCCCCCGCCCCAGCCACAGCACAGCCCCTGCACCATCCCTGCCCCCAGCCCAAGCCCCAGCCCCATCCTTGCCCTCAGCCCAGCCCCATCCCTGCCCCCTGCCCAGCCCCAGCCCCAGCCGAGCCCCAGGCCTGCCCCAGCCCAGCCCCAGCCACAGCCCAACCCCAGCCCTGGACCCAGCCCCAGCCCCACCCCCGGCCTCAGCCCCGGTCCCAGCCCAGCCCCAGCCCCAGCCCTGCCCCCAGCCCAGCCCCAGCCCCAGCCCTACCCCAGCCCTGCCCCAGCCTCAGGCCCAGCCCTGCCCCAGGTCCAGCCCAGCCCCCAGCCCAGCCCCAGCCACTGCCCAGCCCCAGCCCTGGACCCAGCCCCAGCCCCAGCCCTGGCCCCAGTCCAGCCCTAGCCCAGCCCAGGCCAGCCCCAGCCCCAGCCCTGGACCCAGCCCCAGCCCCAGCCCCCGCCATGCCCCAGCCCCAGCCCTGCACCGAACCCAGCCCCAGCCCTGCCCCTGTCCTGCCCCATCCCAGCCCCAGACCCAGCCCTGCCCCTGCCCAGGTCCAGCCCCAGCCACAGCGCAGCCCCAGCCCTGGACCCTGCCCCAGCCCCACCCCTGGCCTCAGCCCCGGCCCCAGCCCAGCCCCATCCCCATCCCTGCGCCCAGTCCAGCCCTAGCCCAGCCCATACCCAGCCCCAGTCCTGCCTCGAACCCAGCCTCAGCCCCGGCCCCAGCCCAGCCCCAGCCCCAGTCCTGCCCCATCCCAGCCCCAGCCCCAGCCCTGTCCCCAGCCCAGCCCCAGCCCTGCCCCAGTGAAGCCCCAAAACAGATAGCTTTCGAGAAATAATGGGTTAAAACATAGAATGTGGAGCATTTGAAGAAAGCATAAACCAGATAGAGCAATAAATCGGCTAAGGCATGGAACACTGTGACAGAAAAAGGAGATAGGGAATAGAAACTTATAAGAGCTGTTGGACTAAGCATGATTCAGAGCCAACAAGGTCAAACTGACCCTAAGAGCCTTGTCAAGCCAGGGGAACCAAGCCAGGTACACCGGGAATTGACCAAATTAGGAAAGGAGTTCAAAAGTTTAAGGAGGAAGACTCATCAGGAGACCCCTGCCCATGATGAAGGCCACCGGAATGACCACCAAGAAGATCCTCAAAAGAGATGTCCCCGCCCACGCTCCGCCTACACCACGCCTCATATGAATATGCATGCAAAGATATGATTATGTATATGATCTGATGTAATACTACATCCAAAACTGTATAAAAGGCATGCTTTTGTTACGGGAAAGGGAGAAATCCATTTAGTGATTTCTCCAACGCATTGCCAATAAAAATACCTCCTGTCTCTCTGACTTAAACTGAGTCTCTTAGGCAGTTATTCTCACCTTTTGGGGCAAAATTCGGCATCATTTTCTGGCGACCCAGATGGGACCAGACAGGAGATCCAGGCCTTAAGGGGTCCTCCCGAGCCGGGTCCGGGTCCGGGACCCTCTGGGCGCCCCTGACGACTTTTTGCAGAAGAGACCCCCCCGGACCAGCGCTCGTTGGTGGACGAAGGGTTACTTGCATCTCCTGCTCCAATCAAGAGGTATTTTAATTGTTTATTGATTTTGGGATAAAGCGCTTTGACTGGGAAACGGGGACCAGACGTGGTCACCTGACGGGAAAGCCTGGGAACGCCCTGGCAAAGTCCCGTATATAGGGGTTCGAGTCCCCACTGGAAATCGGGGTTCGAGTCCCCACTGGAAATCGGGGTGTTTGTTAATCGGGTGTATGTTTCTCTTTCATCTTAATGTTGTTGCTTTGCTTCTGAGAAGATACATTTGTGTTATACTTTTGTCTAACATTGTTATGTTGTCTGCAAGAATCTCGTAATTTAGTAAGACGCGAGTTTGAATTTCGGGATGAGGACTCGGTATTTTGTGTTAACTGTAATCTCTTTTGTGTGTAAGAATTTATTGTGATATCATCTGCAAACCGTACCTTGGTTTACAGCTGTTTTACGGGTGTGTGACAGCCCGAAGCTGACCAGTATCGGTACTATACGGTTGGCCAGCGACATCTCGTGTAAAGCAGTGTACTCTGATAGACCGGAAAGGTAGGACAGTTTGGATGAATGTGTGGGTGTGTGAGTGAATGAGACGTAGCATCGCTGCGAAGTGAGAGGGAGTCCTGATCTGCATTTCCTGTTCTTCGCGAGAAGCCAGGTCGGAAACGGACAAAGCGATTGGAAATTGTGTGTATGAAGTGTTAAAATATATTGGCATATAGTGCTTGCGGGAAAAAGAGACTGTTCCGGTTAAACAGAGAACGCAGATACAGGGAACAGCCATGGGAGGTCGACAGAGTAAGGACGTAAATATGAAAACCCCCTTAGGATGTATCCTAAAGCACTGGAAGGACTTGGGAGGGATTCCAGGGGGAAGCATAAGTAAAAAGACACTCCTTAAATATTGTACACAGTGGTGGCCATTGTATAAGTTAGATGACAATGAGAAATGGCCACCGGAGGGAACAACTAATTATAACACTATTTTACAACTAATGCTCTTCCTCCGCCGGCTCAATAAATGGGATGAGGTGATGTACGCAGACATGTTCTTCACTCTAAGGAATAAACCTGAGTGGCAAAGAGAGTGCGGAATTAATGTAGCCCCTCAGGATCCCCTAGTACTAGCCCTGGAAAGGGATAAGAAGGGTCCAAGGCCTAAGGAACGTTGCTGTGATGCATGTAGTATTGGACAGCAGTGTCTCAAGCTAACAAGAAGAGATAGTGGAAAGGAGAGCGAAATAAGCCTGAGGGAATACCATCCATTCGCTCCAGGGTGGGAAGGGCCTCTTCCCAGGCCAAAAGAGGAACAAGGGGATCCTAGCCCATTAAAGGAACTGGAGCGATGGTGGAAATCTAAGTTTGGGCACAGCCCTCAGAGGTTAGACAACAGTTGGGAGGAGGGTAGTCCATTAAAATCGGGCATTGACGAGAGGAAAAGCAGCCCTCAGGGACTAGATAGTCCACAGGGGTCGGGGAGCTACATGGATGCTGACAGCCCACCCAGACTAGAAGTCGAAAGGGAGGAAGGCAGTCCGTCAGGAGCAGAGAGCCGAAGGGAGACACGTAGCCTGCCCGAGTTCAGTCCATATGGGGATAACAACACATCCAGAAGTGGAGACGTTTGTAGAATGGAAACCAGCACACCAAGGACTGGGGACAAAAGTAACTCACTGGGAAGCGGCGTCTCTAAACTGAGAGGCGACGTCTCTGAATTGAGATATAGTGAGAAGGATGATAACGAGACATGCAAAAAGGGGGGCAGAGAACAACTTGATATAGTAATTCAGATAAAGGATAAGAGAAATGGGAGGGGAGCAGAGGATGAGAGGGACAGCAGCCCGGGACAGGATAGGAGCCGGCAGATACAAAAAGGGTGACAGACGCAGGACGAGAACCGGATGGATTGTGTAATAGAGATAGGAGGGGAAAATGAAGAACAGGAAGGGGGGAAGAGGAAAGAGAAGAGAAAGAATAGGGGAGACATTGAGGCACAGGAAGGAGATCCCGGGGAAGAGATCGGTCACTCATATTATACCAGATCTGTGGCACGGGGGGAAGCAAAACAAAGAGAGGAAGGGAACCATACGATAGCTCCTCTCCGACAAGTTATGCCAATGGCAGGGGAAAGGACTAGAATAAAGGTGCCGTTCTCACCAAATGATTTGAACAGTTGGAGGGATGAGGCAAGGAATTTCAGGAGAAATCCTGAGGGAGTAGTGAAGAGGTTTGAATTAATGGCAAAGAATTTAGATATTGATTGGGAGGATATAGAAGTGATGCTGTCAGAGTTGACAGATACAGAAAGGGAACTCGTATTGGAAACAGGAAAACGACATGCTCAAGTATTATCAGGAAGACTAGAAGATAATTTTCCCAGCAGTAAACCAGAATGGGACCCGGGCAATGCAGAGCACTATCAACAGCTAGTGCAGTATAGAAAACTGATAGCGATGGGCTTGCGTAATGCGATCCCTAAGGCTATCAATTGGTCAATGCTATATGACATCAGGCAGGGAAAGGATGAGACCCCATCAGAGTTTTTGGATAGACTTAGGGCAGCGATGAGACAATACACACCCCTGGACCCAGCAACAGAAGAAGGGAAACAGCACTTGTTAGGGTTGATGATGGGACAGAGTAACCCAGACGTCAGGAAGAAATTACAAAAACTTGAGCATCCAGCAAATAAAAACCTAGAGACACTGCTGAATGAGGCATGGAAAGTATACAATAATAGAGAGATTGAGGAGAAGAAAAACGAGGACAGGAGGATAGCGCGAGTAGTGGCTGTAGCAGTGGCAGCTCAGAAGACAGGTTACTCGGAACCTGGAACCAGGGGAAGAGGTAGAGGCAACCCAGCAGGAAGGGGAGGGAGGCTCCAACCCCACCCAGCTAGAGTAGGGCCAAATCAATGTGCGTACTGCCTACAGATGGGACACTGGAAGCGAGAATGCCCCCAACGAAGGGAAAGGCTAATGGCCACTACTACTACCACACATCAGAATAGTGAATGAGGAGGACTGGTGGGCCATACCCTAGCAGACCCACTGGTTAAAATGGAGCTAGGGGAAGGTAAAAAGGAATTGAACTTTTTGATTGATACGGGAGCAACTTTTTCGGTTTTAAATCAGGAATTGGTACCTAAAAGTGATGAATTTGTACAAATTGTGGGAGCAACAGGCCAACCAGAAAAGGCTTACTTTTTGAAACCCATTAAATACAAAATTGGGAAACAAATGGGAATTCATCAGTGTGGCCGGTTGACGTTGCCGTCAACCGGCCACAATCAGTTCCTGTATTTACCAAATTCGCCAAAGCCCTTATTGGGGAGAGATCTATTGGAGAACTTGGGAGCCATAATAAAGTTCAACAAAGACAAATTGGAATTACAAGTAAATGAGGAACAACTGATTACAGCTCTAAGCCTAACGATCAGTTGTGTGGAACCTAAACCTGAGAATCACAATTTCGAGCGAATCCTGAACAAGACGTACCCATTAGTGTGGGCTACTGATATACCTGGAAAATCAAAACAAGCAGTACCGATTGTTGTTGAACTTAAAGTTGGGGCAAAACCGGTGATAAGAAAACAATACCCTCTGAGGATAGAAGACAGGAAGGGGATTGAGCCCATAATCAAAAGGTTTTTGGAACTGGGATTATTGGTAGAATGCGAATCAGATTTTAATACACCAATCCTGCCAGTAAAGAAACCTAATGGAGCCTATAGACTAGTTCAGGATCTGAGAGCAGTAAACGAAATAACCAAGACATTACATCTGGTAGTTGCTAATCCATACACACTTTTAACTAGACTGAAGGATAATTTGGCCTGGTTCACTGTATTAGATTTAAAAGACGCATTCTTCTGCCTTCCCTTAGCTCCCGAGAGTCAAAAGATTTTTGCCTTTGAGTGGGAATCTGTAGATAGAGGAAGAAAGACTCAACTTACCTGGACGGTATTGCCCCAAGGATGGTGCAATTCCCCCACGATTTTTGGGAACCAGTTAGCCAAAGAATTAGAACAGTGGGAAAGGCCGCTGGGAGATGGCACCCTTCTGCAGTACGTAGACGACCTCCTAATAGCAACAGTGACAGAGGAAGAATGCATTGAATGGACTATTTCCTTGTTAAATTTCCTGGGTTTAAGTGGATATCGAGTTTCTCAACAGAAAGCACAGCTGGTGCAAAAAGAAGTGGTGTACCTGGGATACGAAGTCTCCAGAGGACAGCGATCCCTGGGAGCAGCTAGGAAAGAGGCCATCTGCCAGATACCTAAACCAGAGACGGTGAGAGATCTGCACGCCTTTCTGGGGATGACAGGTTGGTGTCGGCTATGGATCTACCAGTACGGGATACTCGCTAAACCACTGTATGATTTGTTGAAGGAAACTAAGAACGTCCTAGTTTGGACTCCCGAGGCAGAAGGGGCCTTCAAGAAGTTGAAGCTGGAGCTAATGAGAGCACCGGCCTTAGGTCTCCCAGATGTATCAAAACCATTCTGGCTGTTCTCCCATGAGCGACAAGGGATGGCCCTAGGAGTCCTAGCACAGCAATTGGGACCACACAAGAGAGCTGTGGCCTACTTCTCCAAGCGATTGGATGAAGTAAGTAAAGGATGGCCAGGCTGTCTGAGGGCAGTGGCCGCAGTAATAATTAACATAGAAGAGGCCAGGAAGCTCACGTTGGGTCAAAAGATGACTGTATTAGTATCTCACACTGTGTCAGCTGTGCTGGAACAGAAAGGCAACCATTGGCTGTCGCCTTCCAGATTCCTAAAATACCAGGCCATCCTGGCTGAATCAGATGACATAACCATTCAGGTAACTAACATTGTGAACCCAGCTTCATTTCTAGAAGGAAGAGACCCAGCAGAACCCATCGAACACGACTGCCTGGAAACAATTGAAGCAGTCTACTCCAGTCGCCCGGTGTGGCCGGTTGACGTTGCCCCCTTAAGAAAGAGAATATGGTGGACGGAAGTTGGTAAACGGAAGGAATAGTCTAAACTATTTCATTGGTAAAGTGGGAGGAAGCACCTTCTGAGCTGGGACTATACTGGACATTTCCAGCACTTCTCAATCAGTCTTGCTTCCGCCTTTCCATGGTGCAGCAGCTCTGCAGCTAACTCTGTGCTGGGCTTTCTGCCAAGGCCTCGGCCTTGAAAACAAGATACCAGGCCTGTATATTAACTCCTTTCCAATTAACACAAAACTGCTTTTAACTTCTTTCTTTCGCTCTCTCTCTTCTAACCTAATCTGGGGAAAGGGGGGAAAGAGGGGAAAGAGGAGGTGGGGAACCCCCTCTCTGCCGAGGGGGTTACTCTCATTTCTGTGTTACTCTGTTGTATATCTTTGTATATATTGTAGATATTGTAAATTTGTAAATATTCCCCCTGCAAAATCCTACATTGCTTTGTAAATATAGCTCCACTGCTTTGCTAATTCAGCTTGCGAGTTTTTTTTTCTTTTCCCTTCAATTTTTTTTTCCCTTTTACTTTACAAGGGGGAAGGGAGGAGGCTTCTTGGCCTTGCCCTTCCACCCACCACACCCGGATCTCAAAGAAGAGCCGTTCGAAGATGCGGATAACTGGTTCTCAGATGGCAGCAGCTTCGTGAAGCGAGGAGTAAGAATGGCTGGCTATGCAGTCACTACTACAGAAAGGGTAATTGAGTCGAACCCTTTGCCTGCAGGGACCTCAGCTCAAAAGGCAGAGCTGATAGCTCTGACTCGAGCCCTGGAATTGGTGGAGAACATGCAAATTAATATATGGACAGACTCTAAATATTCCTTTTCCGTTGTACATGCTCATGGAGCCATTTGGAAAGAAAGAGGACTGTTGACTACACAAGGAAAAACGGTCAAACATGCAGAGGAGGTTCTGCGATTGCTAGAGGTGGTCCAACTCCCAGCACAAGTGGCCATAATGCATTGTAAGGGACATTTGAAAGGTAACACTATTCCAGAAATAGGAAACAGGAAGGCAGATACAGAAGCTAAATTGGCTGCCACGAGGACTAGGGAAGTGAAAATAACGGCCCTAATACCAGGAGAGCTGGATACCAACATCCAGCCAGATTACCAGGAATCAGATCATAGATGGATTCGAAGAAATAAGGGCAAAATATTAGAAAATGGTTGGGGTCAATTGGAAACAGGACAGTTAGTAATACCAGGAAACGTGATGTGGCAGTTTGTAAAGGCAGAACATGAGAAGGCCCATTGGGGTCTAGATCCGCTTTACCAATATTTGCAAACCAGGATAGCAGGACCGAAATTATTTACTACTATAAAACACGTTACATCCCAGTGCGAGCGGTGTCTGAAAAACAACCCGAATACGGGAACCAAGGTACACCAAGGAGCCATAAATCGAGGTAAATTCCCAGGTGAAGTATGGCAAATTGATTTTTCTGAACTCCCAAGAAAAGGGGGGTTTCGGTATTTGTTGGTATTAACTGATACGTTTTCTGGGTGGCCTGAAGCATTCCCTTGCAGGACAAATAAGGAAAGAGAAGTAACTAAAGTACTGTTGAATGAAATTATTCCACGGTTTGGGGTACCGAAGAGCATTTCTTCGGATAGGGGTACACATTTCTGTGCAAAAGCGGTGAGAGCAATAAGCAAAGCATTACAAATCAAATGGCAATTACACACGCCTTACCGTCCACAGGCCAGTGGGCAAGTGGAAAAGATGAATCACCTTATTAAACAGCAAATTGCCAAAATATGTCAGGAGACTAATTTGCAGTGGTATCAAGCTCTGCCTATTGCTCTACTGAGGCTGAGAGTCAAACCAAGATCAAAAGAAAAGTTAAGCCCATTTGAAATTTTGTATGGTAGACCTTATGCTATGCAAGTCATAAATGGGGACGCTATAGGCCAAATCGGTGATCAGTACATTTATGATTATGTAATTACGGTGGGGAAACAATTCGACAGGAATGCTACTGTGGTGATAGAGCACCAACCTAAACAACATGATTGCAAATTGCATCCGTTTAATCCCAGTGATTGGGTGTATGTTAAGAATCTTTTAGTAAAACCCCTACAAGAGAAGTGGGAAGGACCTTTCCAAGTGCTGCTGACTACCTTCACCGCGGTTCAGATCAAGGAGCGACCTACGTGGATCCATTATTCACGAGTCAAGAAAGCTCCGGAGAACAAACAAGAGGAGCAGACGTCATGATCCTGACTCCACCTCAAACCTTTACAACTCTGATCATTGGACTCTCGATAAGTATAGCTCTTCCCCAAGGCTCTGCCCCAATAGACCCATGGTCTCATGCACACCAGTGTATCCACCCGGAGAGGGGAGTGAAGGGACCCTATTTCGAGGTTTATGCCTTACGTAACAATCAGCCATACATGAGTAAAGTATGGCATCAGCCCTCCATGGTAGCATACAAGGGAGACCAAATCCAAATTTGTTGTCGGACAAGAGGGGACATGGGTCCCAGGAACACCTGTGCAATTCAGGCCTTGAAGAATTCTCTGTTGATAATATACTGGCGGAGAGGAGATGTGAGAAAGTGCTGATTGCTTGGTATGCTGAAGTCCAGCTGCCCCTGAGATGGGAGGCAAGCAAGATAAGGAGGAGGCGAGATCTGGGAAAGAGAGCAATTAGGCCGGATAGAAGAATTCCACAGAGTTGTGAAAACAATGATGTAACCTGTTAGAGAGCAACCAATAGTATGTTGCCAAGTGGGCATAATTATAGCAAACAGTATATAAGATGTGTCTGATGCTCAATAAAGTGGAATCCGCTGATCAAATTGGTCGTTAAAGCTGCCCCCTTCTTGCAGTAAGTGGCGCTCGAACACGGGACCCTAATGAAGACAAACGTTAGGGTTTAAGAAGTTCTTCGGGACGTTGGGAGATTCGCAGTAAGCCGGGAGGCAAGAAGACGGCCGGCCCGGGATAGCAGTACCGGAGGCTGCAAGAAAAGGGAAGACAGCCTTGAAGCCGAAGACGCTGTAGAGCCGGAAACTGCTTAAACGAGGACTGTGCGCACAGGTATTAACGTTTAAATACGGACATGGATAGGCAGGCAGCGTATGATTTATTTATATGCTTTTTAGAAAAGCGACAGTGTAAGTTAAATTTTACAAAGGAGTTGGTGCCGCTGTTAAGCTATGCAGGAGAGTTAGGATATTTTAAGGACCCAAATGAGGTGTTTGAAAAATTGCAGTGGAAAAAGTCTGGACAAGACTTGTGGCTGCATGGCTTAGATGATGAAAAACGAGCAAAGGAGTGTGGAAAATGGTGGAAGATGGTTATGACAGCATTGGATCAGCATCGTGCTGAGCAAATGGCAGCTTATCAAGCCAGGGTACGATTAGATTATACGGACCCAAATGGAGCAAGTGTTACACATGCTGGGTTGCCTTTGTCAGAAGAGGTTCAGGATTATTTAAGAAAGGAGAAGGCTGTGTGTGTAAAAGGGTTAGGTGGCAGAGTCGAATTACAATCTGTAACACAGGACTCTGCTGAGGAGCCTTCCCCGTATCTTTTAGCTGAGCAAATTGTACAGGAGGAGAAAGTAAGTGAGGGAGAGGAGACAAACAGGGCGATAGATCCTGGAGGTGGTGTTAAAGATCATGCAAGAAAGCACACAGAGTATTGGCGAAAGGTTGCAGAACACTTAAATGCCGAAGGAGATCAGGAAGGGCTTAGCCAGCTGGCTGCTTCACATCAAGTTCTTCCAGTAATGTATACACAGGTCCCTGGGGAGCAAAATGTTTTTCAGGCTGATGTAACCCAATTGCCATGGAAATTGTTATCTCAATTAAGACAGACTGCGAGTCAATTTGGGGTTCAATCTGAACCAGGTAGACAGATGATTGATTTTATTTATATGAACTATAATATGTTACCTAGAGATTCTTATAATGTTACGAAGCTGATCCTAACAGCATCTCAATTTATGACATTTTTGAATGAGTGGGAACACCTAGCTAGACAATCAGCTGGAGTACAAAGACAGCAAAATGATCCACTATTTGGTGTAACAGTAGATCAGTTGTGTGGAACGGGACAGTATGAGAGACCAGAGTTACAGGCACTTTTACAGCTGCCTGTTTTGCAAGCATCAGCCCAGATAGTAAGGAGGGCTTTTGAAAAGCAGAAGGATGGAAATGCAAATCCTCACTATGTGGGAATTAAGCAAGGTAGACAGGAACCTCTTGGTGAATTTGTGGATAAGTTGCTTGCCACACTTAGAGCAGCAAGCGTAGGAGAAGGTATCCGAGAGGCAATTTTAAGGCAGTGTTTAATGCAGAATGGGAACCAGCAGATGCAGCAGCTTATTACATCAGCAGATCCTAGATGGACGGTAGCCGAATTGTTGCAGAGGGCTCAGGACTTGCCAAGCAATCCGATGGCCATGTTGACGGAGGTGATTGATAAGGGATTACAAAAACAGGCTGAGGTGTTGTCAATGACAATGACAAAACAGCTTGAGCATAGTCAACAGGTTATGGCAGCCTTAGTACCTTTGCGCACAAACTCGGAAGGGCAAGGCCGACCCTATAAGCAGTCATCAGACGAAATACAGTGTCATCGAAAAGCGTAAGGCGGAGATATCGTCTAAAGTAATGCCCGGACTTTTGGCCCATAGATCCGCTTTAGGGCATTTCCCTAGTGGAGATAGTTATTTTGATGAAGCTTGTTGGAGAGAATACAGGAACAAGTTGTGGGACTTGGTTATAGATGGTGATAAAACTGCTATAAAGCTGCAAAAGTCGTGGCGAGAATGCATGAACTGTCTTAAAACCTACGAACTGAAACAGCGAATGGCTGCTGCAGTTAGAGCAACTTTGTCAGGACGAGATGCAGCGCCAGGTGTATCTGAGTTGCAGCTGAAAGATGTGTCTGAGAACTGTCGACCGATCGACCGGGGCCGCCCCCGATACATCTTGCGGCGACCACACCGCGTTTACCAGCCGTCACCACTGCCGTTTGCACACAGCGGGGAACCTTCCTCTGACATCGCCAACGACGGCTCGGACTCGGAAGACAATACCGGCAGCGAGGAATCCAAACAGCGCCGACTTTGCTTTACGGCCCCTCTTAGAAAAAATGGAGCGCTTGGAGGCTCGCGGTTACAGCGTTCCTGCCACCGCACTCCTCCCGCGAGCCCTGCCGGCCCCCGCGGATACCGACGGCTCCGACCAAGGCGGTACCGGCTGACGCACCACCGACACCGACAGCACCGACAGTAGCAGCGGAGCAGCTGCCACGGCAGCAGCCCCCACCCCTTTCCCCCGCAGCGGCTTTAGCCGCACTACTCTGTTTTGATTTAAAGCAACAGTACTCATTTTGTCATTTCTGATTGTATCGTCTTTCAGAGATTTGTTATTTAGAGTTTTGTTAAGTTTTTCTAATAAGCATAATGAATAAGTAAGCATTTGGTATTTATAAGTACTTAGTACATAGTAATTGCAGTAAGGTGTATGCACTTAGTTAAGAGTTCAAATTGTAAGATTTTCTTTTGGTTCGAACCTTCTTAGTTGTCTGCCTAGGCATTTCAAAGGAGCTCCACGTAATATAGTTAAGGAATGTATAAACAGCTTTTAATTTTGGAAAGTGTTTTTTAGTTAATGTACCAATTTTATTTCTTTTTAGACACTGATTTGATGGATTAATTTTAACATAGTCTTTTAAGGATTTTTGGTATTAGCATAAGTTAAGGTTTGTAGTAAATAGGTATTAATTTTAACAACTATTCCTTCACTAATGTGCAGAAGAACCAAGACTGAGAGGAAACAGCATTTCCCATGAAGTCGAACATCGATCACAATAACTGTTATGATAATCTGGGGTCAAAAGCATCAATCAAAAAAATATTTTGTCCTGAATGCTGAATTTGAAAATAGGCAGTTTGGGCTGGTAAATACAGAAAACCTATTTTGTGGTGAGAAAAAGGATTTAAATCCCCATGGAAAATTATTGAAAGGGATTGGCATAAGTGGGAAATAAAGACTAGAGAAATTTTAGTTGGGAAATATCAGGAATAATTAAAAGGATTAGTAAAAGGAAAAGTAAGAGACATAAGATTTTGAAGGCAGAGGAATTGAAATAACAAAAGCACAATGGGAAATGGTAAACGAACTAACCAAGGAAGTAGAGAAGAGACTCCAAATGGAATTTTGAAGTGGGTTAAGGAGTTAAAAAATCTGTAGGGCTCCTGAAGAATGTAACTGCTGCCGAGAAGAAAATACACCCGGCTGCTGGTTGCACCCCAGCAGGCCGAGGAGGCAGAGTTCACATATACTTGTGGAGCCTAATTTTGATCCTAACCCTATTTGTACATAAGTAGTCCAATCGAAATCAAAAACCACGTTCCCATGTGTGGAATCTTGATCAGACCGGAGAGAAAAGACTTGAACTTGAAAAAGCAATGGTAAATTTTTCTGCTACAGTTGAAATCATGATGAATGCAAGCATAGATGCAATAAAAGCACAGCAAATTGAAATCAATAGTCTTTCGAAAATATCTACTCCGAATAGATTAGCTTTGGATTTTCTATATGTTAAGGAAGGGGGTGTATGTGTAGTCATAAATGTAAGTTGTTATAGTTATGTTAATCTAGATAAACGAGTGGAAACAGATTTACAGGCGATTGTAAACTACAATCAGATATTACATCAGATTTCTTTAGATGATACTTCTTGTGGATTTAAAGAAATATGGGATAAATTAACTTTCTGGTTACCAAATCTAAATTGGCTTAAACATTTGTTTGTAATATTGTTGGAACAATTGTAATATTGCTATGCATAATACTCTGCAATTGTTGTTACAAAATACTAAGACCTTTAAGTAAGATTGCTCATGTCAATGAGTTACAAGTAGAGAATTATGATCAGAATGTGATCAGAACAGATGAACTTAATTATGATCCAATTAAGAAGGTTCTGAAATATCTGGAAATTTTAACACAAATCAATGGTGACAAAAAAAAAAAGGGGGGGAATTGTGATGAATATACTGGTGATTTGTGTTAAAATTGTAAGACTTAGAGTGCACTGGGATTAAGGGTCAGGATCTTGTGAGGCCTGTTTAGAGGGTAAAGAGAAAGAAACCTCTCTTGCATACTTGCAAGGACACTGTCTGGTTAATTGGAGACACCACGGCTGAGAAGGAGCTGTCTTAAAGATAAACATTCAGAACTAGGAATTTGTTTTCTTCAGATAAGAAGCCTGCACAATTGAGCATGTGTGAAAGTGGATGCTTTGACCCTTACCACACTGAATGTAGGGAGAAGGGATTTATATGTTATCTCACCAGTTCGCTATAATTTTACACACCTAGAGGGAAAATCAAAATTCATAACAACACAACATGCATTTTCATTTCCGATTGAAAACATCAACAAATGGTACCAATAAGAGATCAGTATTACTAGGATGACCAAAAACACATTATTATGGGTAATTTTATATTGGGCAAAGCAATGAAGCACTTTTGCTCTTGCTGATTGCCTGCAAGTTTTCTGTCTGTGAAGCTAGAGCCTGGCCAGATCTACCTTTACAGATTAAAGAAATCTTGCTACCCTTAAACAAATTATGATTTTTGACCATCCTAGAGAAAATAAAGGTGCAACATAACAGGTAATAATGAATTGATTAAACTTTTTCAGATGTGTCTGATAGGGATACCCAGACTTAATGTAAATATGTTTGTTAATTATAGTAGTAAGCTTTAAGGTTCTTAGGTATTATTGTACTCATTTTGATTATTGTTAAACTTGTTTATAATTGTATTATGCAAAGTGTTCAAAGAATAACTTCCAAGGCCTTACTTGCACAAAAGAAAAATGGGGGAATTGTTGTCGGGCAAGAGGGGACATGGGTCCCAGGAACACCTGTGCAATTCAGGCCTTGAAGAATTCTCTGTTGATAATATAGTGGCAGAGTAGGAGATGTGAGAAAGTGCTGATTGCTTGGTATGCTGAAGTCCAGCTGCCCCTGAGATGGGAGGAGGCGAGATCTGGGAAAGAGAGCAATTAGGCCGGATAGAAGAATTCCACAGAGTTGTGAAAACAATGATGTAACCATTTAGAGAGCAACCAATAATATGTTGCCAAGTGGGCATAATTATAGCAAACTGTATATAAGATGTGTCTGATGCTCAATAAAGTTGGAATCCGCTGATCACATTGGTCGAATAAGCGGCCCCCTTCTTGCAGTACCAGCCTAGCCCCAGCCCTGCCCCAGCCGCAGCCCCAGGCCTGACCTCAGCCCTGCCCCAGCCCTGGCTCCTGCCCCAGCCCTGACTCCAGCCCCAGCCCCAGCCCTGCCCAAGCCTTGGTTCCAGCCCCAGCCCTGCCCCAAACCCAGCCCCAGCCCAGCCCCAGCCCTGCCCCAGCCTAGCCCCAGCCCCAGTCCAGCCCCTGCCCCGGACCAGTCCCAGCCCAGCCCCAGTCCCTGCCCCAGCCCATTCCTGGTCCCAGCCCAGCCACAGCCCAGCCCCAGCACTGCCCCAGCACAGCCCCAGGCCCAGCCCCAGCCCCAGCCCCAGCCCTGCCCCAGCCGCAGCCCCAGGCCTGACCTCAGCCCTGCCCCAGCCCTGGCTCCTGCCCCAGCCCTGACTCCAGCCCCAGCCCCAGCCCTGCCCAAGCCTTGGTTCCAGCCCCAGCCCTGCACCAACCCAGCCCCAGCCCAAGGCCCAGCCTCAAGCCTAGTCCTGCCCCAGCCCTGGCCCCAATCCAGCCCCAGCCCTACCCCTACCTCAGCCCTAGCCCCAGCCCTGACCGCAGCCCCAGCCCCAGCCCCAGCCACACCCTCGCCACCAGCACAGCCCCAGCCCCAACCTTGGCCCCAGCCCAGCCCCAATTCAAGCCCTGCCCCAGCCCTGCCCCAGCTCTGGCCCCAACCCTGCCCCAGCCCAGCCCCAGCCACAGCACAGCCCCAGCCCTGGACCCAGCCCCAGTCACAGCCCCAGGCCTAGCCCTGTGCCAGCCCTATCCCAGCCCAGCCCTGGTCCCAGCCCAGCCCAAGCCCTGGCCCAACCCCAGCCCAAACCCCATCCGTTCCCCCAGCCCAGCCCAGCCCCAGCCCTAGCCCTGCCCCCAGCCCAGCTCCAGCCAAAGCCCTGCCCCAGCCCAGCCCCAGCCACCGCCCAGCCCCAGCCCCGGCCCCAGCCAAGCCCCACTAACGGCCCCATCCCCGGCCCCAGCCCAGCTCCAGCCACAGCCCAGCCACAGCCCCTACCCTGCCCCTGCCCCAGCCCTGCCCCAGCCCAGCCCCAGCCCCAGCCCAGCCCCTGCCTTGGACCCAGCCCCAGCCCAGCCCCAGCCCCAGCCCCAGCCCTGCCCAAGACTTGGTTCCAGCCCCAGCCCCAGCCCTGCCCCAGCCCCGCCCTCGGCCCCAGCCCAGCCCCAGCCCCAGCCCTAGCCCCAGCCCCAGCCCCAGCCCCAGCCCTGGCTCCTGCCCCAGCCCTCCACTAACCCAGCCCCAGCCCAAGGCCCAGCCTCAAGCCTAGTCCTGCCCCAGCCCTGGCCCCAATCCAGCCCCAGCCCTACCCCTACCTCAGCCCTTGCCCCAGCCCTGTCCGCAGCCCCAGCCCCAGCACCAGCCCCACCCTCAGCCCCAGCCCAGATCCAGCCCCAGCCCAGCCACAGCCCTGGACCTAGCCCCAGCCCAGCCACAGCCATGCCCCAGCCCTGGACCCAGCCCCAGCCCTAGCCCAGCCCCAGACCCAGCCCCAGCCCAACCCCAGCCCCAGACCTGCCCCAGCCCAACTCCAGCCCCAGCCCAGCCCCCAGCCCCGGACCTACCCCTGCCCAGTCCCGGTCCATGCCCAGCCCCAGCCCTGCCCCACCCTCATCCCCAGCCCAGCCCCTGCCCCAGCCCTACCCCTGCCCAGTCCCGGTCCATGCCCAGCCCCAGCCCTGCCCAGCCCCAGCCACAGCCCCAGCCCTGCCCAAGACTTGGTTCCAGCCCCAGCCCCAGCCCTGCCCCAGCCCCGCCCTCGGCCCCAGCCCAGCCCCAGCCCCAGCCCTAGCCCCAGCCCCAGCCCCAGCCCCAGCCCCATCCCCATCCCTGCCCCCAGCCCAGCCCCAGCCCCAGCCCTGCCCCATCCCAGCCCCAGCCCAAGCCCAGCCACAGCCCAGCCCCAGCCCTGCCCTCAGTCCAGCCCCAGACCCAGCCTGGCCCCAGCCCTGTCCCCAGCCCCAGCCACAGCCCAGCCCCAGGCCCTGCCCCAGCCTAGCCCCAGCCCTGCCCCAGCCCTGGCTCCTGCCCCAGCCCTGGCTCCAGCTCCAGCCCCAGCCCTGCCCAAGCCTTGGTTCCAGCCCCAGACCCAGCCCTGCGCCAACCCAGCCCCAGCCCAAGGCCCAGCCTCAAGCCTAGTCCTGCCCCAGCCCTGGCCCCAATCCAGCCCCAGCCCTACCCCTACCTCAGCCCTAGCCCCAGCCCTGTCCGCAGCCCCAGCCCCAGCCCCACCCTTGCCCCCAACCCAGCCCCAGTTCCAGCCCTGCCACAGCCCTGCCCCTGCCCCGGCCCCAGCCCTGCCCCAGCTCTGGCCCCAACCCTGTCCCCAGTCCCGGCCCCTGCCCCAGCCCCAGCCCCAGCCCCAGCCCCACCCTCAGCCCCAGCCCAGCCCCTGCCCCAGCCCTGCCCCGGCCCAGCCCCAGCCCCAGCACAGCCCCATCCCCAGCCCTGCCCCAGCCCTGCCCTCAGCCCAACCCCAGCCCCAGCCCGGCCCCAGTCCTGCCCCAGCCCTGGACACAGCCCCACCCTGGACCCAGCCCCAACCCCAGCCCAGGCCCAGCCCTGCCCCAGCCTAGCCCCAGCCCCAGTCCAGCCCCTGCCCCGGACCAGTCCCAGCCCAGCCCCAGCCCCATCCCCAGCCCTGCCCCAGCCCAGACCCAGCCACAGCCCAGCCCCAGCACAGGATCCAGACCCAGTCGCAGCCCCGGCCCCAGCCCAGACCTAACCCAGCCCCACCCTCAGCCCCAGCCCAGCTCCAGCCACAGACCAGCCACAGCCCAGGACCCAGCCCCAGCCCAGCCCCAGCCCTAGCCCTGCCCCCAGCCCAGCCACAGACCCAGCCTGGCCCCATCCCATCCCCCAGCCCCAGCCCTGCCCCCAGCCCAGCCCCTAGCCCCAGCCCTGCCCCCAGCCCAGCCCCAGACCAAGCCTGGCCCCAGCCCTGCCCCAGCTGCAGCCCCAGGCCTGACCTCAGCCCTGCCCCAGCCCTGGCTCCTGCCCCAGCCCTGGCTCCAGCCCCAGCCCCAGCCCTGCCCAAGCTTTGGTTCCAGCCCCAGCCCCAGCCCTGCACCAACCCAGCCCCAGCCCAAGGCCCAGCCTCAAGCCTAGTCCTGCCCCAGCCCTGGCCCCAATCCAGCCCCAGCCCTACCCCTACTTCAGCCCTAGCCCCAGCCCTGTCCCGAGCCCCAGCCCCAGCCCAGCCCCAGCCCAGCCCCAACCTTGGCCCCAGCCCAGCCCCAATTCAAGCCCTGCCCCAGCCCTGCGCCTGCCCCGGCCCCAGGCCCGGCCCCAGACTCGGCCCCAGCCCAGCCCCAGGCCTAGCCCTGTGCCAGCCCCAGCCCCACCCCCGGACCCATCCCCGGTGCCAGCCCAGCCGTAGCGCAGCCCTGCCCCAGCCCCAGCCCTGCCCAGCCCCAGCCCTGCACCGAACCCAGCCCTAGCCCGGCCCTAGCCCTGTCCCCAGCCCCGGCCCAGCCCCAGCCACAGCCCTAGCCCAGCCCTGCCCTCAGCCCCAGCCCCAGACCCAGCCCCACCCTCGGCCCCAGCCCAGCCCCTGCCCCAGACCTGCCCCTGCCCCAGCCCTGCCCCGGCCCAGCCCCAGCCACAGCACAGCCCCAGCCCCGGCCCCAGCCCCAGCCTCAGCCCCAGCCCAACCCCAGTCCCAGCCCTGCCCAGCCCTGCCCCAGCCCCAGCCCTGCCCAAGACTTGGTTCCAGCCACAGCCCCAGCCCTGCCCCAGCCCCACCCTCGGCCCCAGCCCATCCCCAGCCCCAGTCCTGCCCTCAGCCCAGCCCCAGGCCCGGACCCAGCCCCGGCCTCAGCCCAGCCCTAAGCTAGCCCTGCCCCAGTCCCTGCCCCAGCCCATTCCTGGTCCCAGCCCAGCCACAGCCCAGCCCCAGCACTGCCCCAGCCCAGCCCCAGGCCCAGCCCCAGCCTAGCCCCAGCCCTGGCCCAGCCGCAGCCCCAAGCCTGACCTCAGCCCTGCCCCAGCCCTGGCTCCTGCCCCAGCCCTGGCTCCAGCCCAACCCCAGCCCCAGACCTGCCCCAGCCCAACTCCAGCCCCAGCCCAGCCCCCAGCCCCGGCCCTACCCCTGCCCAGTCCCGGTCCATGCCCAGCCCCAGCCCTGCCCCACCCTCATCCCCAGCCCAGCCCCTGCCCCAGCCCTACCCCTGCCCAGTCCCGGTCCATGCCCAGCCCCAGCCCTGCCCAGCCCCAGCCACAGCCCCAGCCCTGCCCATGCCTTGGTTCCAGCCCCAGCCCCAGCCCTGCCCCAACCCAGCCCCAGCCCAAGGCCCAGCCTCAAGCCTAGTCCTGCCCCAGCCCTGGCCCCAATCCAGCCCCAGCCCTACCCCTACCTCAGCCCTAGCCCCAGCCCTGTCCGCAGCCCCAGCCCCAGCCCCAACCTTGCCCCCAGCCCAGCCCCAGTTCCAGCCCTGCCCCAGCCCTGCCCCTGCCCCGGCCCCAGCCCTGCCCCAGCTCTGGCCCCAACCCTGTCCCCAGCCCCGGCCCCTGCCCCAGCCCCAGCCCCAGCCCCAGCCCCACCCTTGGCCCCAGCCCAGCCCCTGCCCCAGCCCTGCCCCAGCCCCAGCACAGCCCCATCCCCAGCCCTGCCCCAGCCCTGCCCTCAGCCCAACCCCAGCCCCAGCCCGGCCCCAGTCCTGCCCCAGCCCTGGACACAGCCCCACCCTGGACTCAGCCCCAGCCCCAGCCCATCCCCAGCCCTGCCCCAGCCCAGAACCAGCCACAGCCCAGCCCCAGCCCAGGATCCAGACCCAGTCGCAGCCCCGGACCCAGCCCAGACCTAGCCCAGCCCCACCCTCAGCCCCAGCCCAGCTCCAGCCACAGCCCAGCCACAGCCCAGGACCCAGCCCCAGCCCAGCCCCAGCCCCAGCCCTGCCCCCAGCCCAGCCACAGACCCAGCCTGGCCCCATCCCAGCCCCCAGCCCCAGCCCCGCCCCCATCCCAGCCCCCAGCCCCAGCCCCGCCCCCATCCCAGCCCCCAGCCCCAGCCCTGCCCCGGCCCAGCCCCAGCCCCAGCCCAGCCCCTGCCCTGGACCCAGCCCCAGCCCAGCCCCAGCCACAGCCCAGCCCCAGCCACAGCACAGCCCCAGCCCTGGACCCAGCCCCAGTCGCAGCCCGGGCCCCAGCCGCAGCCTCAGCCCCAGCCCAACCCCAGTCCCAGCCCTGCCCAGCCCTGCCCCAGCCCCAGCCCTGCCCAAGACTTGGTTCCAGCCACAGCCCCAGCCCTGCCCCAGCCCCACCCTCGGCCCCAGCCCATCCCCAGCCCCAGCCCCGGCCTCAGCCCAGCCCTAAGCTAGCCCTGCCCCAGTCCCTGCCCCATCCCATTCCTGGTCCCAGCCCAGCCACAGCCCAGCCCCAGCACTGCCCCAGCCCAGCCCCAGGCCCAGCCCCAGCCTAGCCCCAGCCCTGGCCCAGCCGCAGCCCCAAGCCTGACCTCAGCCCTGCCCCAGCCCTGGCTCCTGCCCCAGCCCTGGCTCCAGCCCAACCCCAGCCCCAGACCTGCCCCAGCCCAACTCCAGCACCAGCCCAGCCCCCAGCCCCGGCCCTACCCCTGCCCAGTCCCGGTCCATGCCCAGCCCCAGCCCTGCCCCACCCTCATCCCCTGCCCAGCCCCTGCCCCAGCCCTACCCCTGCCCAGTCCTGGTCCATGCCCAGCCCTAGCCCCAGCCCCAGCCCCAGCCCCAGCCCCATCCCCATCCCTGCCCCCAGCCCAGCCCCAGCCCCAGCCCTGCCCCATCCCAGCCCCAGCCCAAGCCCAGCCACAGCCCAGCCCCAGCCCTGCCCTCAGTCCAGCCCCAGACCCAGCCTGGCCCCAGCCCTGTCCCCAGCCCCAGCCACAGCCCAGCCCCAGGCCCTGCCCCAGCCTAGCCCCAGCCCTGCCCCAGCCCTGGCTCCTGCCCCAGCCCTGGCTCCAGCTCCAGCCCCAGCCCTGCCCAAGCCTTGGTTCCAGCCCCAGACCCAGCCCTGCGCCAACCCAGCCCCAGCCCAAGGCCCAGCCTCAAGCCTAGTCCTGCCCCAGCCCTGGCCCCAATCCAGCCCCAGCCCTACCCCTACCTCAGCCCTAGCCCCAGCCCTGTCCGCAGCCCCAGCCCCAGCCCCACCCTTGCCCCCAACCCAGCCCCAGTTCCAGCCCTGCCACAGCCCTGCCCCTGCCCCGGCCCCAGCCCTGCCCCAGCTCTGGCCCCAACCCTGTCCCCAGTCCCGGCCCCTGCCCCAGCCCCAGCCCCAGCCCCAGCCCCACCCTCAGCCCCAGCCCAGCCCCTGCCCCAGCCCTGCCCCGGCCCAGCCCCAGCCCCAGCACAGCCCCATCCCCAGCCCTGCCCCAGCCCTGCCCTCAGCCCAACCCCAGCCCCAGCCCGGCCCCAGTCCTGCCCCAGCCCTGGACACAGCCCCACCCTGGACCCAGCCCCAACCCCAGCCCAGGCCCAGCCCTGCCCCAGCCTAGCCCCAGCCCCAGTCCAGCCCCTGCCCCGGACCAGTCCCAGCCCAGCCCCAGCCCCATCCCCAGCCCTGCCCCAGCCCAGACCCAGCCACAGCCCAGCCCCAGCACAGGATCCAGACCCAGTCGCAGCCCCGGCCCCAGCCCAGACCTAACCCAGCCCCACCCTCAGCCCCAGCCCAGCTCCAGCCACAGACCAGCCACAGCCCAGGACCCAGCCCCAGCCCAGCCCCAGCCCTAGCCCTGCCCCCAGCCCAGCCACAGACCCAGCCTGGCCCCATCCCATCCCCCAGCCCCAGCCCTGCCCCCAGCCCAGCCCCTAGCCCCAGCCCTGCCCCCAGCCCAGCCCCAGACCAAGCCTGGCCCCAGCCCTGCCCCAGCTGCAGCCCCAGGCCTGACCTCAGCCCTGCCCCAGCCCTGGCTCCTGCCCCAGCCCTGGCTCCAGCCCCAGCCCCAGCCCTGCCCAAGCTTTGGTTCCAGCCCCAGCCCCAGCCCTGCACCAACCCAGCCCCAGCCCAAGGCCCAGCCTCAAGCCTAGTCCTGCCCCAGCCCTGGCCCCAATCCAGCCCCAGCCCTACCCCTACTTCAGCCCTAGCCCCAGCCCTGTCCCGAGCCCCAGCCCCAGCCCAGCCCCAGCCCAGCCCCAACCTTGGCCCCAGCCCAGCCCCAATTCAAGCCCTGCCCCAGCCCTGCGCCTGCCCCGGCCCCAGGCCCGGCCCCAGACTCGGCCCCAGCCCAGCCCCAGGCCTAGCCCTGTGCCAGCCCCAGCCCCACCCCCGGACCCATCCCCGGTGCCAGCCCAGCCGTAGCGCAGCCCTGCCCCAGCCCCAGCCCTGCCCAGCCCCAGCCCTGCACCGAACCCAGCCCTAGCCCGGCCCTAGCCCTGTCCCCAGCCCCGGCCCAGCCCCAGCCACAGCCCTAGCCCAGCCCTGCCCTCAGCCCCAGCCCCAGACCCAGCCCCACCCTCGGCCCCAGCCCAGCCCCTGCCCCAGACCTGCCCCTGCCCCAGCCCTGCCCCGGCCCAGCCCCAGCCACAGCACAGCCCCAGCCCCGGCCCCAGCCCCAGCCTCAGCCCCAGCCCAACCCCAGTCCCAGCCCTGCCCAGCCCTGCCCCAGCCCCAGCCCTGCCCAAGACTTGGTTCCAGCCACAGCCCCAGCCCTGCCCCAGCCCCACCCTCGGCCCCAGCCCATCCCCAGCCCCAGTCCTGCCCTCAGCCCAGCCCCAGGCCCGGACCCAGCCCCGGCCTCAGCCCAGCCCTAAGCTAGCCCTGCCCCAGTCCCTGCCCCAGCCCATTCCTGGTCCCAGCCCAGCCACAGCCCAGCCCCAGCACTGCCCCAGCCCAGCCCCAGGCCCAGCCCCAGCCTAGCCCCAGCCCTGGCCCAGCCGCAGCCCCAAGCCTGACCTCAGCCCTGCCCCAGCCCTGGCTCCTGCCCCAGCCCTGGCTCCAGCCCAACCCCAGCCCCAGACCTGCCCCAGCCCAACTCCAGCCCCAGCCCAGCCCCCAGCCCCGGCCCTACCCCTGCCCAGTCCCGGTCCATGCCCAGCCCCAGCCCTGCCCCACCCTCATCCCCAGCCCAGCCCCTGCCCCAGCCCTACCCCTGCCCAGTCCCGGTCCATGCCCAGCCCCAGCCCTGCCCAGCCCCAGCCACAGCCCCAGCCCTGCCCATGCCTTGGTTCCAGCCCCAGCCCCAGCCCTGCCCCAACCCAGCCCCAGCCCAAGGCCCAGCCTCAAGCCTAGTCCTGCCCCAGCCCTGGCCCCAATCCAGCCCCAGCCCTACCCCTACCTCAGCCCTAGCCCCAGCCCTGTCCGCAGCCCCAGCCCCAGCCCCAACCTTGCCCCCAGCCCAGCCCCAGTTCCAGCCCTGCCCCAGCCCTGCCCCTGCCCCGGCCCCAGCCCTGCCCCAGCTCTGGCCCCAACCCTGTCCCCAGCCCCGGCCCCTGCCCCAGCCCCAGCCCCAGCCCCAGCCCCACCCTTGGCCCCAGCCCAGCCCCTGCCCCAGCCCTGCCCCAGCCCCAGCACAGCCCCATCCCCAGCCCTGCCCCAGCCCTGCCCTCAGCCCAACCCCAGCCCCAGCCCGGCCCCAGTCCTGCCCCAGCCCTGGACACAGCCCCACCCTGGACTCAGCCCCAGCCCCAGCCCATCCCCAGCCCTGCCCCAGCCCAGAACCAGCCACAGCCCAGCCCCAGCCCAGGATCCAGACCCAGTCGCAGCCCCGGACCCAGCCCAGACCTAGCCCAGCCCCACCCTCAGCCCCAGCCCAGCTCCAGCCACAGCCCAGCCACAGCCCAGGACCCAGCCCCAGCCCAGCCCCAGCCCCAGCCCTGCCCCCAGCCCAGCCACAGACCCAGCCTGGCCCCATCCCAGCCACAGACCCAGCCCCGCCCCCATCCCAGCCCCCAGCCCCAGCCCCGCCCCCATCCCAGCCCCCAGCCCCAGCCCTGCCCCGGCCCAGCCCCAGCCCCAGCCCAGCCCCTGCCCTGGACCCAGCCCCAGCCCAGCCCCAGCCACAGCCCAGCCCCAGCCACAGCACAGCCCCAGCCCTGGACCCAGCCCCAGTCGCAGCCCGGGCCCCAGCCGCAGCCTCAGCCCCAGCCCAACCCCAGTCCCAGCCCTGCCCAGCCCTGCCCCAGCCCCAGCCCTGCCCAAGACTTGGTTCCAGCCACAGCCCCAGCCCTGCCCCAGCCCCACCCTCGGCCCCAGCCCATCCCCAGCCCCAGCCCCGGCCTCAGCCCAGCCCTAAGCTAGCCCTGCCCCAGTCCCTGCCCCATCCCATTCCTGGTCCCAGCCCAGCCACAGCCCAGCCCCAGCACTGCCCCAGCCCAGCCCCAGGCCCAGCCCCAGCCTAGCCCCAGCCCTGGCCCAGCCGCAGCCCCAAGCCTGACCTCAGCCCTGCCCCAGCCCTGGCTCCTGCCCCAGCCCTGGCTCCAGCCCAACCCCAGCCCCAGACCTGCCCCAGCCCAACTCCAGCCCCAGCCCAGCCCCCAGCCCCGGCCCTACCCCTGCCCAGTCCCGGTCCATGCCCAGCCCCAGCCCTGCCCCACCCTCATCCCCTGCCCAGCCCCTGCCCCAGCCCTACCCCTGCCCAGTCCTGGTCCATGCCCAGCCCCAGCCCTGCCCAGCCCCAGCCCCAGCCCCAGCCCTGCCCATGCCTTGGTTCCAGCCCCAGCCCCAGCCCTGCCCCAACCCAGCCCCAGCCCAAGGCCCAGCCTCAAGCCTAGTCCTGCCCCAGCCCTGGCCCCAATCCAGCCCCAGCCCTACCCCTACCTCAGCCCTAGCCCCAGCCCTGTCCGCAGCCCCAGCCCCAGCCCCAACCTTGCCCCCAGCCCAGCCCCAGTTCCAGCCCTGCCCCAGCCCTGCCCCTGCCCCGGCCCCAGCCCTGCCCCAGCTCTGGCCCCAACCCTGTCCCCAGCCCCGGCCCCTGCCCCAGCCCCAGCCCCAGCCCCAGCCCCACCCTTGGCCCCAGCCCAGCCCCTGCCCCAGCCCTGCCCCGGCCCAGCCCCAGCCCCAGCACAGCCCCATCCCCAGCCCTGCCCCAGCCCTGCCCTCAGCCCAACCCCAGCCCCAGCCCGGCCCCAGTCCTGCCCCAGCCCTGGACACAGCCCCACCCTGGACTCAGCCCCAGCCCCAGCCCATCCCCATCCCTGCCCCAGCCCAGACCCAGCCACAGCCCAGCCCCAGCACAGGATCCAGACCCAGTCGCAGCCCCGGCCCCAGCCCAGACCTAGCCCAGCCCCACCCTCAGCCCCAGCCCAGCTCCAGCCACAGCCCAGCCACAGCCCAGGACCCAGCCCCAGCCCAGCCCCAGCCGCAGCCCTGCCCCCAGCCCAGCCACAGACCCAGCCTGGCCCCATCCCAGCCCCCAGCCCCAGCCCTGCCCCCAGCCCAGCCCCCAGCCCCAGCCCTGTCCCCAGCCCAGCCCCAGACCCAGCCTGGCCCCAGCCCTGCCCCAGCTGCAGCCCCAGGCCTGACCTCAGCCCTGCCCCAGCCCTGGCTCCTGCCCCAGCCCTGGCTCCAGCCCCAGCCCCAGCCCTGCCCAAGCTTTGGTTCCAGCCCCAGCCCCAGCCCTGCACCAACCCAGCCCCAGCCCAAGGCCCAGCCTCAAGCCTAGTCCTGCCCCAGCCCTGGCCCCAATCCAGCCCCAGCCCTACCCCTACCTCAGCCCTAGCCCCAGCCCTGTCCCGAGCCCCAGCCACAGCCCAGCCCCAGCCCAGCCCCAACCTTGGCCCCAGCCCAGACCCAATTCAAGCGCTGCCCCAGCCCTGCGCCTGCCCCGGCCCCAGCCCCGGCCCCAGACTCGGTCCCAGCCCAGCCCAAGCCCTGGCCCAACCCCAGCCCAAACCACATCCGTTCCCCCAGCCCAGCCTCGGCTCCAGCCCCAGCCCTGCCCCAGCCCAAACCCAGCCCCAGCCCAGCCCCCAGCCCCGGCCCTAACCCTGCCCAGTCGCGGTCCATGCCCAGCCCCAGCCCTGCCCCACCCTTGTCCTCCGCCCAGCCCCTGCCCCAGCCCTACCCCTGCCCAGTCCTGGTCCATGCCCAGCCCCAGCCCTGCCCAGCCCTGCCCCAGCCACATCCCTGCCCAAGTCTTGGTTCCAACCCCAGCCCCAGCCCTGCCCCAGCCCCACCCTCGGCCCCAGCCCAGACCCAGCCCCAGCCCTAGCCCTTCCCTGGACCCAGCCCCAGCCCCACCCCAGCCTCGTCCCCTGCCCAGCCACAGCCCTGCCCCAGCCCAAACCCCAGCCCCGGCCCCAGCCCCATCCCTGCCCCCCGCCCAGCCCCAGCCCCAGCCCTGCCCCACCCTCGTCCTCAGCCCAGCCCCTGCCCCAGCCCTACCCCTGCCCAGTCCTGGTCCATGCCCAGCCCCAGCCCTGCCCAGCCCTGCCCCAGCCACATCCCTGCCCAAGTCTTGGTTCCAACCCCAGCCCCAGCCCTGCCCCAGCCCCACCCTCGGCCCCAGCCCAGCCCCAGCCCCAGCCCTAGCCCTTCCCTGGACCCAGCCCCAGCCCCACCCCAGCCTCGTCCCCTGCCCAGCCACAGCCCTGCCCCAGCCCAAACCCCAGCCCCAGCCCCATCCCCATCCCTGCCCCCCGCCCAGCCCCAGCCCCAGCATTGCCCCAGCCCAGCCCCAGCCCCAGCCCAGCCCTAGCCCAGCCCTGACCCAGCCCCAGCCCTAGCCCAGCCCCGGCCACAGCCCAGCCCTAACCTAGCCCTGCCCCAGCCCCCACCCTGCCCAGCCCCAGCCCAGCCCCTGCCCAGCCCCAGCCGTGCCCCCTGCGCCGGCCCCAGCCCCCAGCCCCAGCCCTGCCCCAGCCCTGCCACCAGCCCTGCCCCAGTCCTGCCCCAGCCCCATTCCTAGCCCCAGCCCTGCCCCAGCCCCATTCCTAGCCCCAGCCCTGCCCCATCCCCGGAACCAGCCCCCAGCCCCAGCCCAGCCCCAGCCCCGGCCCGAGCCCAGCCCCAGCCCTGCCCAAGCCTTGGTTCCAGCCCCGGCCCTAGCCCCAGCCCAGCCCCAGCCCCGGCCCGAGCCCCAGCCCCAGCCCTGCCCAAGCCTTGGTTCCAGCCCCGGCCCTAGCCCCAGCCCAGCTCCAGCCCCGGCCCCAGCCCAGCCCCAGCCCTGCCCCATCCCTGCCCTCAGCCCCAGCCCCAGCCCTACTCCAGCCCTGGCCACAGCCCCAGTTCCAGCCGTGCCCCCTGCCCCGGCCCCAGACCTGCTCCAGCCCCTGCCCTAGCCCTGCCCCAGCCCTGACCCGAGCTCCGGCTCAAGCCCAGCCCCAGCCCAGCCCCAGCCCAGTACGAGGCCTCAGCCCAGCCCCAGCACCAGCCCAGCCCCCAGCCAAGTCCTAGCCCTGCTCTAGCCCCCACCCCAAGCCCAGCACTGCCCCAGCCCAGCCCCAGGCCCAGCCCCAGCCTAGCCCCAGCCCTGGCCCAGCCGCAGCCCCAAGCCTGACCTCAGCCCTGCCCCAGCCCTGGCTCCTGCCCCAGCCCTGGCTCCAGCCCAACCCCAGCCCCAGACCTGCCCCAGCCCAACTCCAGCACCAGCCCAGCCCCCAGCCCCGGCCCTACCCCTGCCCAGTCCCGGTCCATGCCCAGCCCCAGCCCTGCCCCACCCTCATCCCCTGCCCAGCCCCTGCCCCAGCCCTACCCCTGCCCAGTCCTGGTCCATGCCCAGCCCCAGCCCTGCCCAGCCCCAGCCCCAGCCCCAGCCCTGCCCATGCCTTGGTTCCAGCCCCAGCCCCAGCCCTGCCCCAACCCAGCCCCAGCCCAAGGCCCAGCCTCAAGCCTAGTCCTGCCCCAGCCCTGGCCCCAATCCAGCCCCAGCCCTACCCCTACCTCAGCCCTAGCCCCAGCCCTGTCCGCAGCCCCAGCCCCAGCCCCAACCTTGCCCCCAGCCCAGCCCCAGTTCCAGCCCTGCCCCAGCCCTGCCCCTGCCCCGGCCCCAGCCCTGCCCCAGCTCTGGCCCCAACCCTGTCCCCAGCCCCGGCCCCTGCCCCAGCCCCAGCCCCAGCCCCAGCCCCACCCTTGGCCCCAGCCCAGCCCCTGCCCCAGCCCTGCCCCGGCCCAGCCCCAGCCCCAGCACAGCCCCATCCCCAGCCCTGCCCCAGCCCTGCCCTCAGCCCAACCCCAGCCCCAGCCCGGCCCCAGTCCTGCCCCAGCCCTGGACACAGCCCCACCCTGGACTCAGCCCCAGCCCCAGCCCATCCCCATCCCTGCCCCAGCCCAGACCCAGCCACAGCCCAGCCCCAGCACAGGATCCAGACCCAGTCGCAGCCCCGGCCCCAGCCCAGACCTAGCCCAGCCCCACCCTCAGCCCCAGCCCAGCTCCAGCCACAGCCCAGCCACAGCCCAGGACCCAGCCCCAGCCCAGCCCCAGCCGCAGCCCTGCCCCCAGCCCAGCCACAGACCCAGCCTGGCCCCATCCCAGCCCCCAGCCCCAGCCCTGCCCCCAGCCCAGCCCCCAGCCCCAGCCCTGTCCCCAGCCCAGCCCCAGACCCAGCCTGGCCCCAGCCCTGCCCCAGCTGCAGCCCCAGGCCTGACCTCAGCCCTGCCCCAGCCCTGGCTCCTGCCCCAGCCCTGGCTCCAGCCCCAGCCCCAGCCCTGCCCAAGCTTTGGTTCCAGCCCCAGCCCCAGCCCTGCACCAACCCAGCCCCAGCCCAAGGCCCAGCCTCAAGCCTAGTCCTGCCCCAGCCCTGGCCCCAATCCAGCCCCAGCCCTACCCCTACCTCAGCCCTAGCCCCAGCCCTGTCCCGAGCCCCAGCCACAGCCCAGCCCCAGCCCAGCCCCAACCTTGGCCCCAGCCCAGACCCAATTCAAGCGCTGCCCCAGCCCTGCGCCTGCCCCGGCCCCAGCCCCGGCCCCAGACTCGGTCCCAGCCCAGCCCAAGCCCTGGCCCAACCCCAGCCCAAACCACATCCGTTCCCCCAGCCCAGCCTCGGCTCCAGCCCCAGCCCTGCCCCAGCCCAAACCCAGCCCCAGCCCAGCCCCCAGCCCCGGCCCTAACCCTGCCCAGTCGCGGTCCATGCCCAGCCCCAGCCCTGCCCCACCCTTGTCCTCCGCCCAGCCCCTGCCCCAGCCCTACCCCTGCCCAGTCCTGGTCCATGCCCAGCCCCAGCCCTGCCCAGCCCTGCCCCAGCCACATCCCTGCCCAAGTCTTGGTTCCAACCCCAGCCCCAGCCCTGCCCCAGCCCCACCCTCGGCCCCAGCCCAGACCCAGCCCCAGCCCTAGCCCTTCCCTGGACCCAGCCCCAGCCCCACCCCAGCCTCGTCCCCTGCCCAGCCACAGCCCTGCCCCAGCCCAAACCCCAGCCCCGGCCCCAGCCCCATCCCTGCCCCCCGCCCAGCCCCAGCCCCAGCCCTGCCCCACCCTCGTCCTCAGCCCAGCCCCTGCCCCAGCCCTACCCCTGCCCAGTCCTGGTCCATGCCCAGCCCCAGCCCTGCCCAGCCCTGCCCCAGCCACATCCCTGCCCAAGTCTTGGTTCCAACCCCAGCCCCAGCCCTGCCCCAGCCCCACCCTCGGCCCCAGCCCAGCCCCAGCCCCAGCCCTAGCCCTTCCCTGGACCCAGCCCCAGCCCCACCCCAGCCTCGTCCCCTGCCCAGCCACAGCCCTGCCCCAGCCCAAACCCCAGCCCCAGCCCCATCCCCATCCCTGCCCCCCGCCCAGCCCCAGCCCCAGCATTGCCCCAGCCCAGCCCCAGCCCCAGCCCAGCCCTAGCCCAGCCCTGACCCAGCCCCAGCCCTAGCCCAGCCCCGGCCACAGCCCAGCCCTAACCTAGCCCTGCCCCAGCCCCCACCCTGCCCAGCCCCAGCCCTGCACCGAACCCAGCGCCAGCCCGGCCCCAGCCCTGCCCCAGCTCTGGCCCCAGCCCTGTCCCCAGCCCTGGCCCCTGCCCCAGCCCCAGCCCTAGGCTAGCCCTGCCCTCAACACCAGCCCCAGCCGTAGCCCAGCCCTGCCCTCAGCCCCAGCCCCGCCCTCAGCCCCAGCCCCAGCCCCAGCCCCACCCTCGGCCCCAGCCCAGCCCCTGCCCCAGCCCTGCCCCGGCCCAGCCCCAGCCCCAGCCCAGCCCCTGCCCTGGACCCAGCCCCAGCCCAGCCCCAGCCACAGCCCCAGCCCAGCCCCAGCCCTGCCGAGCTCCAGCCACAGCCCCAGCCCCAGCCCTGGTCCCAGCCCCAGTCGCAGCCCCAGCCCTAGCCCCGCCCTAGCCCAGCCCCAGCCCCACCCTCAGCCCCAGCCCAGCTCCAGCCACAGCCCAGCCACAGCCCTGGACCCAGCCCCAGCCCAGCCCCATCCCCAGCCCTGCCCCAGCCCTGCCCTCAGCCCAGCCCTGCCCCAGCCCGGAACCAGTCCTGCACCAGCATTGGACACAGCCCCACCCTGGACCCAGCCCCAGCCCCAGCCCAGCCCCAGCCCTGCCCCAGCCTAGCCCCACCCCAGCCTCATCCCCAGCCCAGCCCCATCCCTGTCCCCAGCCCAGCCGCAGCCGCAGCCCTGCCCAGCCCAGCCCCAGCCACTGCCCAGCCCCACCCCAGCCTCATCCCCAGCCCAGGCCCAGCCCTGCCCCAGCCCAGCCCCAGCCCCAGCCCTGCACCGAACCCAGCCCCAGCTCGGCCCCACCCCAGCCCCAGCCCAGCTCCAGACACAGCCCAGCCACAGCCCTGGACCCAGCCCGAGCCCAGCCCCAGCCCAGCCCCACCCCCGCAGCCATCCCCGGTCCCAGCCCAGCCGTAGCCCAGCCCTGCCCCAGGCCCCGCCCTGCCCAGCCCCAGCCCTGCACCGAACCCAGCCCCAGCCCTGTCCCCAGCCCTGCCCCAGCCCTGCCCAAGCCTTGCTTCCAGCCCCAGCCCCTGCACCAGCCCCGGCCCCTCCCCCAGCTCAGCCCCAACACAGCTCCAGCCCTGCCCCAGCCCCAGCCCCAACCCAGCCCCAGCCCTGCCCCCAGCCCAGCCCCAGCCCCAGCCTAGCCCCGGCCCAAGCCCTAGCCGTTCCCCAGCCCTTGCTCAGCCCCAACCCAGCCCCCACCTCCAGCCCAGCCCCAGCCCCGGCCCGAGCCCAGCCCCAGCCCTGCACAAGCCTGGGTTCCAGCCCCGGCCCCAGCCCCAGCCCAGCCCCAGCCCAGCCCCAGCCCCGGCCTGAGCCCCAGCCCCAGCCCTGCCCAAGCCTTGGTTCCAGCCCCGGCCCTAGCCCCAGCCCAGCCCCAGCCCTGCCCCAACCCCAGCCCCAGCCCCGCCCCAGCCCCGGCCCCAGCCCAGCCCCAGCCCTGCCCCATCCCTGCCCTCAGCCCCAGCCCCAGCCCTACTCCAGCCCTGGCCACAGCCCCAGCCCCAGCCGTGCCCCCTGCCCTGGCCCCAGACCTGCTCCAGCCCCTGCCCTAGCCCTGCCCCAGCCCTGACCCGAGCTCCGGCTCAAGCCCAGCCCCATCCCAGCCCCAGCCCAGTACGAGGCCTCAGCCCAGCCCCAGCACCAGCCCAGCCCCCAGCCAAGTCCTAGCCCTACTCCAGCCCCCACCCCAAGCCCAGCTCAGCCCCAGCCCAGCCCCGGCCCCAGCCCAAGACTCAGCCCTGCCCCAGCTAATCCCCAGCCCAGCCCCAGCCCCAACCCCTGCCCCAGCCCCAGTTCCAGCCCCTGCCCTAGTCCCCAGCCCACTCCCAGCACAGCACCAGCCCAGCCCCAGCCCTAGACCCAGCCCATCCCCTGCCCAAGCCCCAGCCCAGCCCTGCCCCCAGCTCAGCCCCAGCCCAGCCCCAGCCCTGCCCCAGCCCTGCCCAGCCACCAGCCCAAACTTGCCCCAGCCCCAGCCCAGCCCTAGCCCCAGACCAGCCCCAGCCCGGCCTCGGCCCCAGCCTCCAGCCCCAGCCCTGCCCAAGCCTTGGTTCCAGCCCCAGCCCCAGTCCTGCCCCATCCCAGCCCCCATCCCCAGCCCTGCCCCAGCCCTGTCCTCAGCCCAGCCCCAGCCCCAGCCCGGCCCCAGCCCTGACACTGCCCCGACCCCAGCCCCACCCTCAGCCCAGCCCCAGCCCCAGCCCTGTCTCCAGCCCAATCCCTAGCCCAGCCCCTGCCCTGCCCCAGCCCAGCCCCAGTCCCAGCCCCAGCCCCAGCCTCAGCCCAGCCCTAACCTAGACCTGCCCCAGCCCCAGGCCTAGCCCAGCCGTGCCCTCAGCCCAGCCCCAGCCCTGGACCAAGCCCCAGCCCTGAGCCGAACCCAGCCCCAGCCTGGCCCCAGCCCTGCCCTAGCTCCAGCCCTAGCCCTGTCCCCAGCCTCGGCCCGTGCCCCTGCCCCAGTCCCAGTCCTGCCCCAGCCCAGCCCCCAGCCCCAGCCCTGCCCTCAGCCCAGCCCCAGACCAAGCCTGGCCCCAGCCCTGTCCCCAGCCCTGCCACAGCCCTGCCCCAGCCCTGGACCCAGCCCCAGCCCCAGCCCTGTCCCAGTCCCCGCCCCAGCCCCAGCCCCAGCCCCACAACTGGCCCCAGCCCCTGCCCCAGCCAAGCCCCTGCCCCAGTCCAGCCCCTGCCCTGGACCCAGTCCCAGCCACCGACCAGCCCCAGCCCTGGACCCAGCCCCAGCCCCAGCCCTGTCCCAGTCCCCGCCCCAGCCCCAGCCCCAGCCCCACAACTGGCCCCAGCCCCTGCCCCAGCCAAGCCCCTGCCCCAGTCCAGCCCCTGCCCTGGACCCAGTCCCAGCCACCGCCCTGCCCCAGCCCTGCCCCCAGCCCAGCCCCAGCCACACCCTGGACCCAGCCCCAGCCCCACCCCAGCCTCATCCCCAGACCAGGCCCAGCCCTGCCCCATCCCCAGTCCCACCCCCGGCCCCAGCCCTGGCCCCAGCCAAGCCCCACTCACGGCCCCAGCTCTGGCCCTAGCCCTGTCCCCAGCCCAGCCCCTGCCCCAGCCCTGCCCCGGCCCAGCCCAAGACCCTGCCCAGCCCCTGCCCTGGACCCAGCCCCAGCCCAGCCCCAGCTCCAGCCCCAGCCCCAGCCCAAGCCAAGCCCCAGCCCCAGCCCTGCACCGAACCCAGCCCCAGCCCAGCCCCTGCCCAGCCCCAGCCGTGCCCCCTGCGCCGGCCCCAGCCCCCAGCCCCAGCCCTGCCCCAGCCCTGCCACCAGCCCTGCCCCAGTCCTGCCCCAGCCCCATTCCTAGCCCCAGCCCTGCCCCAGCCCCATTCCTAGCCCCAGCCCTGCCCCATCCCCGGAACCAGCCCCCAGCCCCAGCCCAGCCCCAGCCCCGGCCCGAGCCCAGCCCCAGCCCTGCCCAAGCCTTGGTTCCAGCCCCGGCCCTAGCCCCAGCCCAGCCCCAGCCCCGGCCCGAGCCCCAGCCCCAGCCCTGCCCAAGCCTTGGTTCCAGCCCCGGCCCTAGCCCCAGCCCAGCTCCAGCCCCGGCCCCAGCCCAGCCCCAGCCCTGCCCCATCCCTGCCCTCAGCCCCAGCCCCAGCCCTACTCCAGCCCTGGCCACAGCCCCAGTTCCAGCCGTGCCCCCTGCCCCGGCCCCAGACCTGCTCCAGCCCCTGCCCTAGCCCTGCCCCAGCCCTGACCCGAGCTCCGGCTCAAGCCCAGCCCCAGCCCAGCCCCATCCCAGTACGAGGCCTCAGCCCAGCCCCAGCACCAGCCCAGCCCCCAGCCAAGTCCTAGCCCTGCTCTAGCCCCCACCCCAAGCCCAGCTCAGCCCCAGCCCAGCCCCGGCCCCAGCCCAAGACCCAGCCGTGCCCCAGCTCATCCCCAGCCCAACCCCAGCCCCAACCCCTGCCCCAGCCCCAGTTCCAGCCCCGGCCCTAGCTCCAGCCCAGCCCCAGCCCAGCCCCGGCCCCAGCCTCCAGCCCCAGACCTGGCCCCAGCCCAGCCCCAGCCCTGCCCCAGCCCTGCCCCTGCCCTAGTCCCCAGCCCACTCCCAGCACAGCACCAGCCCAGCCCCAGCCCTAGACCCAGCCCAACCCCTGCCCAAGCCCCAGCTCAGCCCTGCCCCCAGCTCAGCCCCAGCCCAGCCCCAGCCCTGCCCCAGCCCTGCCCTCAGCCCAGCCCCAGCCCCAGCCTGGCCCCAGCCCTGACACTGCCCCAGCCCCAGCCCCACCCTCAGCCCAGCCCCAGCCCCAGCCCTGTCCCCAGCCCAATCCCTAGCCCAGCCCCTGCCCTGCCCCAGCCCAGCCCCAGTCCCAGCCCCAGCCCCGGCCTCAGCCCAGCCCTAACCTAGACCTGCCCCAGCCCCAGGCCTAGCCCAGCCGTGCCCTCAGCCCAGCCCCAGCCCTGGACCAAGCCCCAGCCCTGAGCCGAACCCAGCCCCAGCCTGGCCCCAGCCCTGCCCTAGCTCCAGCCCTAGCCCTGTCCCCAGCCTCGGCCCATGCCCCTGCCCCAGTCCCAGTCCTGCCCCAGCCCAGCCCCCAGCCCCAGCCCTGCCCTCAGCCCAGCCCCAGACCAAGCCTGGCCCCAGCCCTGTCCCCAGCCCTGCCACAGCCCAGACCCAGCCACCGACCAGCCCCAGCCCTGGACCCAGCCCCAGCCCCAGCCCTGTCCCAGTCCCCGCCCCAGCCCCAGCCCCAGCCCCACACCTGGCCCCAGCCCCTGCCCCAGCCAAGCCCCAGCCCCAGTCCAGCCCCTGCCTTGGACCCAGTCACAGCCACCGCCCTGCCCCAGCCCTGCCCCCAGCCCAGCCCCAGCCACACCCTGGACCCAGCCCCAGCCCCAGCCCTGCCCTGGACCCAGCCCCAGCCCCACCCCAGCCTCATCCCCAGACCAGGCCCAGCCCTGCCCCATCCCCAGCCCCACCCCCGGCCCCAGCCCTGGCCCCAGCCAAGCCCCACTCACGGCCCCAGCTCTGGCCCTAGCCCTGTCCCCAGCCCCAGCCCCTGCCCCAGCCCCAGCCCTAGCCCAGCCCTGCCCGCAGCCCCAGCCCCAGCCCCAGCCCCACCCTCGGCCCCAGCCCAGCCCCTGCCCCAGCCCTGCCCCGGCCCAGCCCCAGACCCTGCCCAGCCCCTGCCCTGGACCCAGCCCCAGCCCCAGCCCAGCCCCAGCTCCAGCCCCAGCCCCAGCCCCGGCCCCAGCCAAGCCCCATCCCCAGCCCTGCACCGAACCCAGCCCCAGCCCGGCCCCACCCTCAGCCCCAGCCCAGTCCTGGTCGCAGCCCCAGCCCCAGTCCCGCCCCAGCCCTGCCCCAGCCTAGGCCCATCCCCAGCCCAGCCCCTGCCCTGGACCCAGCCCCAGCCCCACTCCAGCCTCATCCCCAGCCCAGGTCCAGCCCTGCCCCAGCCCAAGCCCCAGACCCATCCCCATCCCTGCTCCCCGCCCAGCCCCAGCCCCAGCCCTGCCCCATCCCAGCCCCAGCCCCAGCCCCAGCCCTGCCCTCAGCTCAGCCCCAGGCCCAGACCCAGCCCTGGCCTCAGCCCAGCCCTAAGCTAGCCCTGCCCCTGCCCCAGCCCCTGCCCCAGCCCATTCCTGGTCCCAGCCCAGCCACAGCCCAGCCCCAGCACTGCCCCAGCCCAGCCCCAGCCCCAGCCCAGCCCCAGCCCTGGACCCTGCCCCAGCCCCAGCCCCAGCCCCAGCCCAGCCCTAGCCCAGCCCTGACCCAGCCCCAGCCCTCAGCCCAGCCCCAGGCCCGGACCCAGCCCTGGCCTCAGCCCAGCCCTAACCTAGCCCTGCCCCAGCCCCTGCCCTGCCCAACCCCAGCCCTGCACCGAACCCAGCCCCAGCCGGGACCCAGCCCTGCCCCAGCTCTGGACCCAGCCCTGTCCCCAGCCCCGGCCCCACCCTCGGCCCCAGCCCAGCCCCTGCCCAGCCCCAGTCGTGCCCCCTGCGCCGGCCCCAGCCCCAGCCCTGCCCCAGCCCTGCCCTAGCTCCAGCCCTAGCCCTGTCCCCAGCCTCGGCCCGTGCCCCTGCCCCAGTCCCAGTCCTGCCCCAGCCCAGCCCCCAGCCCCAGCCCTGCCCTCAGCCCAACCCCAGACCAAGCCTGGCCCCAGCCCTGTCCCCAGCCCTGCCACAGCCCAGCCCCAGCCACCGACCAGCCCCAGCCCTGGACCCAGCCCCAGCCCCAGCCCTGTCCCAGTCCCCGCCCCAGCCCCAGCCCCAGCCCCACAACTGGCCCCAGCCCCTGCCCCAGCCAAGCCCCTGCCCCAGTCCAGCCCCTGCCCTGGACCCAGTCCCAGCCACCGCCCTGCCCCAGCCCTGCCCCCAGCCCAGCCCCAGCCACACCCTGGACCCAGCCCCAGCCCCACCCCAGCCTCATCCCCAGACCAGGCCCAGCCCTGCCCCATCCCCAGCCCCACCCCCGGCCCCAGCCCTGGCCCCAGCCAAGCCCCACTCACGGCCCCAGCTCTGGCCCTAGCCCTGTCCCCAGCCCAGCCCCTGCCCCAGCCCTGCCCCGGCCCAGCCCCAGACCCTGCCCAGCCCCTGCCCTGGACCCAGCCCCAGCCCAGCCCCAGCTCCAGCCCCTGCCCCAGCCCAAGCCAAGCCCCAGCCCCATCCCTGCACCGAACCCAGCCCCAGCCCATGCCCTGCCCAGCCCCAGCCGTGCCCCCTGCGCCGGCCCCAGCCCCCAGCCCCAGCCCTGCCCCAGCCCTGCCACCAGCCCTGCCCCAGTCCTGCCCCAGCCCCATTCCTAGCCCCAGCCCTGCCCCAGCCCCATTCCTAGCCCCAGCCCTGCCCCATCCCCGGACCCAGCCCTCAGCCCCAGCCCAGCCCCAGCCCCGGCCCGAGCCCAGCCGCAGCCCTGCACAAGCCTTGGTTCCAGCCCCGGCCCCGGCCCCAGCCCAGCCCCAGCCCAGCCCCAGCCCCGGCCCGAGCCCCAGCCCCAGCCCTGCCCAAGCCTTGGTTCCAGCCCCGGCCCTAGCCCCAGCCCAGCCCCAGCCCTGCCCCAGCCCCAGCCCAGCCCCAGCCCCGGCCCCAGCCCAGCCCCAGCCCTGCCCCATCCCTGCCCTCAGCCCCAGCCCCAGCCCTACTCCAGCCCTGGCCACAGCCCCAGTTCCAGCCGTGCCCCCTGCCCCGGCCCCAGACCTGCTCCAGCCCCTGCCCTAGCCCTGCCCCAGCCCTGACCCGAGCTCCGGCTCAAGCCCAGCCCCATCCCAGCCCCAGCCCAGTACGAGGCCTCAGCCCAGCCCCAGCACCAGCCCAGCCCCCAGCCAAGTCCTAGCCCTGCTCTAGCCCCCACCCCAAGCCCAGCTCAGCCCCAGCCCAGCCCTGGCCCCAGCCAAGCCCCACTCACGGCCCCAGCTCTGGCCCTAGCCCTGTCCCCAGCCCCAGCCCCTTCCCCAGCCCCAGCCCTAGCCCATCCCTGCCCTCAGCCCCAGCCCCAGCCCTACTCCAGCCCTGGCCACAGCCCCAGTTCCAGCCGTGCCCCCTGCCCCGGCCCCAGACCTGCTCCAGCCCCTGCCCTAGCCCTGCCCCAGCCCTGACCCGAGCTCCGGCTCAAGCCCAGCCCCATCCCAGCCCCAGCCCAGTACGAGGCCTCAGCCCAGCCCCAGCACCAGCCCAGCCCCCAGCCAAGTCCTAGCCCTGCTCTAGCCCCCACCCCAAGCCCAGCTCAGCCCCAGCCCAGCCCCGGCCCCAGCCCAAGACCCAGCTGTGCCCCAGCTCATCCCCAGCCCAACCCCAGCCCCAACCCCTGCCCCAGCCCCAGTTCCAGCCCCGGCCCTAGCTCCAGCCCAGCCCCAGCCCAGCCCCGGCCCCAGCCTCCAGCCCCAGACCTGGCCCCAGCCCAGCCCCAGCCCTGCCCCAGCCCTGCCCCTGCCCTAGTCCCCAGCCCACTCCCAGCACAGCACCAGCCCAGCCCCAGCCCTAGACCCAGCCCATCCCCTGCCCAAGCCCCAGCCCAGCCCTGCCCCCAGCTCAGCCCCAGCCCAGCCCCAGCCCTGCCCCAGCCCTGCCCTCAGCCCAGCCCCAGCCCCAGCCCGGCCCCAGCCCTGACACTGCCCCAGCCCCAGCCCCACCCTCAGCCCAGCCCCAGCCCCAGCCCTGTCCCCAGCCCAATCCCTAGCCCAGCCCCTGCCCTGCCCCAGCCCAGCCCCAGTCCCAGCCCCAGCCCCGGCCTCAGCCCAGCCCTAACCTAGACCTGCCCCAGCCCCAGGCCTAGCCCAGCCGTGCCCTCAGCCCAGCCCCAGCCCTGTACCAAGCCCCAGCCCTGAGCCGAACCCAGCCCCAGCCTGGCCCCAGCCCTGCCCTAGCTCCAGCCCTAGCCCTGTCCCCAGCCTCGGCCCATGCCCCTGCCCCAGTCCCAGTCCTGCCCCACCCCAGCCCCCAGCCCCAGCCCTGCCCTCAGCCCAGCCCCAGCCACCGACCAGCCCCAGCCCTGGACCCAGCCCCAGCCCCAGCCCTGTCCCAGTCCCCGCCCCAGCCCCAGCCCCAGCCCCACACCTGGCCCCAGCCCCTGCCCCAGCCAAGCCCCAGCCCCAGTCCAGCCCCTGCCTTGGACCCAGTCACAGCCACCGCCCTGCCCCAGCCCTGCCCCCAGCCCAGCCCCAGCCACACCCTGGACCCAGCCCCAGCCCCAGCCCTGCCCTGGACCCAGCCCCAGCCCCACCCCAGCCTCATCCCCAGACCAGGCCCAGCCCTGCCCCATCCCCAGCCCCACCCCCGGCCCCAGCCCTGGCCCCAGCCAAGCCCCACTCACGGCCCCAGCTCTGGCCCTAGCCCTGTCCCCAGCCCCAGCCCCTTCCCCAGCCCCAGCCCTAGCCCAGCCCTGCCCGCAGCCCCAGCCCCAGCCCCACCCTCGGCCCCAGCCCAGCCCCTGCCCCAGCCCTGCCCCGGCCCAGCCCCAGACCCTGCCCAGCCCCTGCCCTGGACCCAGCCCCAGCCCCAGCCCAGCCCCAGCTCCAGCCCCAGCCCCGGCCCCAGCCAAGCCCCATCCCCAGCCCTGCACCGAACCCAGCCCCAGCCCGGCCCCACCCTCAGCCCCAGCCCAGTCCTGGTCGCTGCCCCAGCCCCAGTCCAGCCCCAGCCCTGCCCCAGCCTAGGCCCATCCCCAGCCCAGCCCCTGCCCTGGACCCAGCCCCAGCCCCACTCCAGCCTCATCCCCAGCCCAGGTCCAGCCCTGCCCCAGCCCAAGCCCCAGACCCATCCCCATCCCTGCTCCCTGCCCAGCCCCAGCCCCAGCCCTGCCCCATCCCAGCCCCAGCCCCAGCCCCAGCCCTGCCCTCAGCCCAGCCCCAGGCCCAGACCCAGCCCCGGCCTCAGCCCAGCCCTAAGCTAGCCCTGCCCCAGCCCCTGCCCCAGCCCATTCCTGGTCCCAGCCCAGCCACAGCCCAGCCCCAGCACTGCCCCAGCCCAGCCCCAGCCACAGCCCAGCCCCAGCCCTGGACCCTGCCCCAGCCCCAGCCCCAGCCCAGCCCTAGCCCAGCCCTGACCCAGCCCCAGCCCTCAGCCCAGCCCCAGGCCCAGACCCAGCCCTGGCCTCAGCCCAGCCCTAACCTAGCCCTGCCCCAGCCCCTGCCCTGCCCAACCCCAGCCCTGCACCGAACCCAGCCCCAGCCGGGACCCAGCCCTGCCCCAGCTCTGGACCCAGCCCTGTCCCCAGCCCCGGCCCCACCCTCAGCCCCAGCCCAGCCCCTGCCCTGCCCCATCCCTGCCCTCAACCCCAGCCCCAGCCCTACTCCAGCCCTGGCCACAGCCCCAGCCCCAGCCGTGCCCCCTGCCCCGGCCCCAGACCTGCTCCAGCCCCCACCCCACCCCCAGCTCAGCCCCAGCCCAGCCCCGGCCCCAACCCCTGCCCCAGCCCCAGTTCCAGCCCCGGCCCTAGCTCCAGCCCAGCCCCAGCCCAGCCCCGGCCCCAGCCTCCAGCCCCAGACCTGGCCCCAGCCCAGCCCCAGCCCTGCCCCAGCCCTGCCCCTGCCCTAGTCCCCAGCCCACTCCCAGCACAGCACCAGCCCAGCCCCAGCCCTAGACCCAGCCCATCCCCTGCCCAAGCCCCAGCCCAGCCCTGCCCCCAGCTCAGCCCCAGCCCAGCCCCAGCCCTGCCCCAGCCCTGCCCAGCCACCAGCCCACCCTTGCCCCAGCCCCAGCCCAGCCCTAGCCCCAGACCAGCCCCAGCCCGGCCTCGGACCCTGCCTCCAGCCCCAGCCCTGCCCAAGCCTTGGTTCCAGCCCCAGCCCCAGTCCTGCCCCATCCCAGCCCCCAGCCCCAGCCCTGCCCCAGCCCTGCCCTCAGCCCAGCCCCAGCCCGGCCCCAGCCCTGACACTGCCCCGGCCCCAGCTCCACCCTCAGCCCAGCCCCAGCCCCAGCCCTGTCCCCAGCCCAATCCCTAGCCCAGCCCCTGCCCTGCCCCAGCCCAGCCCCAGTCCCAGCCCCAGCCCCGGCCTCAGCCCAGCCCTAACCTAGACCTGCCCCAGCCCCAGGCCTAGCCCAGCCGTGCCCTCAGCCCAGCCCCAGCCTGGCCCCAGCCCTGCCCTAGCTCCAGCCCTAGCCCTGTCCCCAGCCTCGGCCCATGCCCCTGCCCCAGTCCCAGTCCTGCCCCACCCCAGCCCCCAGCCCCAGCCCAGCCCTCAGCCCAGCCCCAGACCAAGCCTGGCCCCAGCCCTGTCCCCAGCCCTGCCACAGCCCAGACCCAGCCACCGACCAGCCCCAGCCCTGGACCCAGCCCCAGCCCTAGCCCAGCCCCGCCCTGCCCCAGTCCCAGCCCCAGCCCAGGCCTCAGCCCAGCCATAACCTATCACTGCCCCAGCCCCAGGCCTAGCCCAGTCCTGCCCTCAGCCCAGCCCCAGCCCCAGACCAGCCCAGCCCCAGACCCAGCCTCGCCCCAGCCCTGTCCCGAGCCCCAGCCACAGCCCAGCCCCAGGCCCAGCCCCAGCCCCAGCCTAGCCCCAGCCCTGCCCCAGCCCCAGCCCTAGGCCTGACCTCAGCCCTGCCCCAGCCCTGGCTCCTACCCCAACCCTGGCTCCAGCCTCAGCCCCAGCCCTGCCCGTGCCTTGGTTCCAGCCCCAGCCCCAGCCCTGCGCCAACCCAGCCCCAGCCCAAGGCCCAGTCTCAAGCCTAGTCCTGCCCCAGCCCTGGCCCCAATCCAGCCCCAGCCCTACCCCTACCTCAGCCCTAGCCCCAGCCCTGTCCGCAGCCCCAGCCCCAGCCCCACCCTCGCCACCAGCCCAGCCCCAGCCCCAGCCTTGGCCCCAGTCCAGCCCCAGTTCCAGCCCTGCCCCAGGCCTGCCCCTGCCCCGGCCCCAGCCCCGGCCCCAGACTTGGCCCCAGCCCAGCCCCAGGCCTCGCCCTGTCCCAGTCCCCGCCCCAGACCCAGCCACAGCCCCAGCCCTGTGCCAGCCCTACCCCAGCCCAGCCCCGGTCCCAGCCCAGCCCAAGCCCCAGCCCTGCCTTGGACCCAGCCCCAGCCCCACCCCAGCCTCATCCCCAGCCCAGCCCCAGCCCCAGCCCTGCCCCATCCCAAGCCCCAGCCCCAGCCCCAGCCCCATCCCTGCCCCCAGCCCAGCCCCAGCCCCAGCCCTGCCCCAGCCCAGCCCCAGCCACCGCCCAGCCCCAGCCCAGCCCCAGCCCTGCCCCAGCCTAGCCCCAGCCCCAGCCCAGCCCCTGCCCTGGACCCAGCCCCAGCCCCACCCCAGCCTCATCCCCAGCCCAGGCCCAGCCCTGCCCCAGCCCCAGCCCCAGCCCCGGCCCCAGCCCTGACCCCAGCCAAGCCCCACTCACGGCCCAAGCCCCGGCCCCAGCCCAGCCCTAGCACAGCCCTGCCCCAGACCCAGCCCTGCACCAAACCCAGCCCCAGCAGTGCCCCAGCCCTGCCCCAGCTCTGGCCCCAGCCCTGCCCCAGCTCTGGCCCCAGCCCTGCCCTCAGCCCCCCCCCAGCCCCAGCCCCACCCTCGGCCCCAGCCCAGCCCCAGCCACAGCCCAGCCCCAGTCCTGGACCGAGCCCCAGTCGCAGCCCCGAGCCCAGCCCTGACATAGCCTTGCCCCAGCCCCAGCCCCACCCCCGGCCCCATCCCCGGCCCCAGCCCATCCCTAGCTCAGCCATGTCCCAGCCCCAGCCCTAGCCCAGCCCGGCCCTGCCCCAGTCCCAGCCCCAGCCCAGGCCTCAGCCCAGCCATAACCTATCACTGCCCCAGCCCCAGGCCTAGCCCAGTCCTGCCCTCAGCCCAGCCCCAGCCCCAGACCAGCCCAGACCCAGACCCAGACCCAGCGTGGCCCCAGCCCTGTCCCCAGCCCCAGCCCAGCCCAGCCCCAGGCCCACCCCATCCTTGCCCCCAGCCCAGCCCTAGCCCGGCCCCAGCCCCAGCCCCAGCCCCAGCCCTGCCCTAGTCTCTGCCCCAGCCCAGTCCTGGTCCCAGCCCAGGCCCAGCCCTGCCCCAGCCCAAGCCCCAGCCCAGCCCCAGCCCCAGCCCTACCCCAGCCCTGCCGCAGCCTCGGGCCCAGCCCTGTCCCAGGCCCAGCCCAGACCCCAGCCCAGCCTCAGCCCCGGCCCCAGCCCTGCCCTCAGCCCAGCCCTAGCTTGGCCACAGCCCAGTCCGCAGCCCCAGCCCCAGCCCCAGCCCCAGCCCCACCCTCGTCCCCAGCCCAGCCCCTGCCCCAGCCTTACCCCTGCCCAGTCCCGGTCCATGCCCAGCCCCAGCCCTGCCCCAGCCCCCGCCCCAGCCTCAGCCCCAGCCCTGTCCAAGACTTGGTTCCAGCCCCAGCCCCAGCCCTGCCCAGCCCCAGCCCCAGCCCCAGCCCTGCCCCAGCCCCAGACCCAGACCCAGCCCAGCCCCAGCCCCAGCCCTGCCCTAGCCCAGCCCCAGCCCTGGACCAAGCCCTGCCCTGGACCCAGCCCCAGCCCCACCCCAGCCTCATCCCCAGCCCAGGCCCATCCCTGCTACGGCCCAGCCCCTCACTCGTCCCCAGCCCTGCCCCTGCCCCAGCCCTAGCCCGGCGCAGCCCCTGCCCCAGCCACAGCCCCAGCCCTGCCCCATCCCAGCCCCAACCCCAGCCCCACCCTCGCCACCAGCCCAGCCCCAGCCCCAGCCCTGCCCAAGCCTTGGTTCCAGCCCCGGCCCTAGCCCCAGCCCAGCCCCAGCCCTGCCCCAGCCCCAGCCCAGCCCCAGCCCCGGCCCCAGCCCAGCCCCATCCCTGCCCCATCCCTGCCCTCAGCCCCAGCCCCAGCCCTACTCCAGCCCTGGCCACAGCCCCAGCCCCAGCCGTGCCCCCTGCCCCGGCCCCAGACCTGCTCCAGCCCCTGCCCTAGCCCTGCCCCAGCCCTGACCCGAGCTCCGGCTCAAGCCCAGCCCCAGCCCTGCCCCAGCCCAGTACGAGGCCTCAGCCCAGCCCCAGCACCAGCCCAGCCCCCAGCCAAGTCCTAGCCCTGCTCCAGCCCCCACCCCAAGCCCAGCTCAGCCCCAGCCCAGCCCCGGCCCCAGCCCAAGACCCAGCTGTGCCCCAGCTCATCCCCAGCCCAGCCCCAGCCCCAACCCCTGCCCCAGCCCCAGTTCCAGCCCCGGCCCTAGCTCCAGCCCAGCCCCAGCCCAGCCCCGGCCCCAGCCTCCAGCCCCAGACCTGGCCCCAGCCCTGCCCCTGCCCTAGTCCCCAGCCCACACCCAGCACAGCACCAGCACAGCCCCAGCCCTAGACCCAGCCCATCCCCTGCCCAAGCCCCAGCCCAGCCCTGCCCCCAGCTCAGCCCCAGCCCAGCCCCAGCCCTGCCCCAGCCCTGCCCAGCCACCAGCCTACCCTTGCCCCAGCCCCAGCCCAGCCCTAGCCCCAGACCAGCCCCAGCCCGGCCTCGGCCCCAGCCTCCAGCCCCAGCCCTGCCCAAGCCTTGGTTCCAGCCCCAGCCCCAGTCCTGCCCCATCCCAGCCCCCATCCCCAGCCCTGCCCCAGCCCTGTCCTCAGCCCAGCCCCAGCCCCAGCCCGGCCCCAGCCCTGACTCTGCCCCGACCCCAGCCCCACCCTCAGCCCAGCCCCAGCCCCAGCCCTGTCCCCAGCCCAATCCCTAGCCCAGCCCCTGCTCTGCCCCAGCCCAGCCCCAGTCCCAGCCCCAGCCCCGGCCTCAGCCAAGCCTTAACCTAGACCTGCCCCAGCCCCAGGCCTAGCCCAGCCGTGCCCTCAGCCCAGCCCCAGCCCTGGACCAGGCCCCAGCCCTGAGCCGAACCCAGCCCCAGCCTGGCCCCAGCCCTGCCCTAGCTCCAGCCCTAGCCCTGTCCCCAGCCTCGGCCCATGCCCCTGCCCCAGTCCCAGTCCTGCCCCACCCCAGCCCCCAGCCCCAGCCCTGCCCTCAGCCCAGCCCCAGACCAAGCCTGGCCCCAGCCCTGTCCCCAGCCCTGCCACAGCCCAGACCCAGCCACCGACCAGCCCCAGCCCTGACCCAGTCCCCGCCCCAGCCCTAGCCCAGCCCGGCCCTGCCCCAGTTCCAGCCCCAGCCCAGGCCTCAGCCCAGCCATAACCTATCACTGCCCCAGCCCCAGGCCTAGCCCAGTCCTGCCCTCAGCCCAGCCCCAGCCCCAGACCAGCCCAGCCCCAGACCCAGCCTCGCCCCAGCCCTGTCCCGAGCCCCAGCCACAGCCCAGCCCCAGGCCCAGCCCCAGCCCCAGCCCCAGCCTAGCCCCAGCCCTTCCCCAGCCCCAGCCCTAGGCCTGACCTCAGCCCTGCCCCAGCACTGGCTCCTACCCCAACCCTGGCTCCAGCCCAAGCCCCAGCCCTGCCCGTGCCTTGGTTCCAGCCCCAGCCCCAGCCCTGCGCCAACCCAGCCCCAGCCCAAGGCCCAGTCTCAAGCCTAGTCCTGCCCCAGCCCTGGCCCCAATCCAGCCCCAGCCCTACCCCTACCTCAGCCCTAGCCCCAGCCCTGTCCGCAGCCCCAGCCCCAGCCCCACCCTCGCCACCAGCCCAGCCCCAGCCTCAACCTTGGCCCCAGCCCAGCCCCAGTTCCAGCCCTGCCCCAGGCCTGCCCCTGCCCCGGCCCCAGACTTGGCCCCAGCCCAGCCCCAGGCCTCGCTCTGTCCCAGTCCCCGCCCCAGACCCAGCCACAGCCCCAGCCCTGTGCCAGCCCTACCCCAGCCCAGCCCCGGTCCCAGCCCAGCCCAAGCCCCAGCCCTGCCCTGGACCCAGCCCCAGCCCCACCCCAGCCTCATCCCTAGCCCAGCCCCAGCCCCAGCCCTGCCCCATCCCAAGCCCCAGCCCCAGCCCCAGCCCCATCCCTGCCCCCAGCCCAGCCCCAGCCCCAGCCCTGCCCCAGCCCAGCCCCAGCCACCGCCCAGCCCCAGCCCAGCCCCAGCCCTGCCCCAACCTAGCCCCAGCCCCAGCCCAGCCCCTGCCCTGGACCCAGCCCCAGCCCCACCCCAGCCTCATCCCCAGCCCAGGCCCAGCCCTGCCCCAGCCCCAGCCCCAGCCCCGGCCCCAGCCCTGACCCCAGCCAAGCCCCACTCACGGCCCAAGCCCCGGCCCCAGCCCAGCCCTAGCCCAGCCCTAGCCCCAGCCCCAGCCCCATCCTTGCCCCCAGCCCAGTCCTAGCCCGGCCCCAGCCCCAGCCCCAGCCCCAGCCCTGCCCTAGTCTCTGCCACAGACCAGTCCTGGTCCCAGCCCAGACTCAGCCCAGCCCCAGCCCCAGCCCCAGCCCTGCCCTAGCCCAGCCCCAGCCCTGGACCAAGCCCCACCCCTGAGCCCAACCCAGCGCCAGCCTGGCCCCAGCCCTGCCCTAGCTCCAGCCTTAGCCCTGTCCCCAGCTTCGGCCCGTGCCCCAGCCCCAGTCCCAGTCCTGCCCCATCCCAGCCCCCAGCCCCAGCCCTACCCTCAGCCCAGCCCCAGACCCAGCCTGGCCCCAGCCCTGCGTCAGCCCTGCCCCAGCCCTAGTCCCCAGCCCACCCCCAGCACAGCACCAGCCCTGCCCCAGCCCTAGAACCAGCCCAGCCCCTGCCCTGGACCCGGCCCCAGCCCCACCCTAGCCTCATCCCCAGCCCAGGCCCAGCCCTGCCACGGCCCAGCCCCTCACTCGTCCCCAGCCCTGCCCCTGCCCCAGCCCCAGCCCTGCCCAGCCCCACACACACCCCCAGCCCCAGCCCTGGTCCCAGCCCCAGTCGCAGGCCCAGCCCCAGCCCCACCCTGGACCCAGCCCCAGCCCCAGCCCTTCCCCAGCCCTGCCCAACCTAGCCCCAGCCCCAGCCCAGCCCCTGTCCTGGACCCAGCCCCAGCCCCACCCCAGCCTCATCCCCAGCCACAGCCCTGCCCCAGCCACAGCCCTGCCCTGGCCCAGCCCCAGCCCCAGCCCAGCCCCTGCCGTGGACCCAGCCCCTGCCCTGGTCCCAGCCCCAGCCCAGCCCCAGCCCTGGACCCAGCCCCAGTCGCAGCCCCGGCCCCAGCCAAGCCCTAGCCCAGCCCCAGCCCCACCCTCAGCCCCAGCCCAGCTCCAGCCACAGCCCAGACACAGCCCTGGACCCTGCCCCAGCCCAGCCCCAGCCCCAGCCCCAGCCCTGCCCTATTACAGCCCCAGCCCTGCCCCATCACAACCCCAGCCCCAGCCCCAGCCCCCAGCCCAGCCCCAGCCCCAGCCAAAGCCCTGCCCCAGCCCAGCCCCAGCCACCGCCCTACCCCAGCCCTGGACCCCACCCCAGCCCCAGCCCTCTGCCAGTCCCCGCCCCAGCCCCACCCCCGGCCCCAGCCCCGGCCCCAGCCAAGCCCCACTCATGTCCCCATCCCCGGCCCCAGCCCAGCTCCAGCCACAGCCCAGCCACAGCCCCAGCCCTGCCCTGCCCCAGCCCAGCCCCAGCCACAGCCCAGCCACAGCCCCAGCCCTGCCCAGCCCCACCCCAGCCTCATCCCCAGCCCAGGCCCAGGCCTGACCCAGCCCAGCGCAGCCCCATCCCCATCCCTGCCCCCAGCCCAGCCCCAGCCCCAGCCCTGCCCCAGCCCAGCCCCAGCCACCGCCCAGCCCCTGCCCTAGACCCAGCCCTGTCCCCACCCCAGCCGCAACCCCAGCCCCAGCCCTGCCCCAGCCCTGGACCCAGCCCCAGCCCCAGCCCAGCCCTAGCCCAGCCCTGACCCAGCCCCAGCCCTAGCTCAGCCCTGCCCTCAGCCCAGCCCCAGCCCGGCCCCAGTCCTGCCCCAGCCCTGGACACAGCCCCACCCTGGACCCAGCCCCAGCCCCAGCCCAGCCCCTGCCCTGCCCCAGCCTAGCCCCAGCCCCTATCCAGCCCCTGCCCTGGACCCAGTCCCAGCCCCAGCCCAGCCCAAGCCCAGCCCAGCCCAAGCCCAGCCCCAGCCACTGCCCAACCCCATCCTTGGCCCCAGCCCAGCCCCAGTTCAAGCCCTGCCCCAGACCTGCCCCAGCCCCGGCCCCAGACTCGGCCCCAGCCAAGCCCCAGGCCTAGCCCTGCCCCAGTCCCCGCCCCAGACCCAGCCACAGCCACAGCCCTGTGCCAGCACTGCCCCATCCCAGCCCCGGTCCCAGCCTAGCCCAAGCCCTGGCCCAGGCCCCGCCCCAGCCCCATCCCTGCCCCCAGCCCAGCCCCAGCCCCAGCCCTGCCCCAGTTCAGCCCCAGCCCAGCCCTGCCCCAGCCCCCGCCCTGCCCCAGGCCCAGCTCTGCACCAAACGCAGCCCCAGCCCGACCCCAGCCCTTCCCCAGCTCTAGCCCCAGCCCTGCCCCCAGCCCCGGCCACTGCCCCAGCCCTGCCCCAGCCCTAGCCCAGCCCTGCCCTCAGCCCCAGCCCCAGCCCCACCCTCGGCCCCAGCCCAGCCCCTGCCCCAGCCCAGCCCTAGCCCAGCCCCAGCCCCAACCTCAGCCCCAGCCCAGCTCCAGCCACAGCCCAGCCACAGCCCTGGACCCAGCCCCAGCCCCAGCCCAACCCTGGACCCAGCCCCAGCCCAGCCCCAGCCTAGCCCCAGCCCCAGTCCAGCCCCAGCCCTGGACCCAGTCCCAGCGCCAGCCCAGCCCCAGCCCCACCCTGGACCCAGCCCCAGCCCCAGCCCTTCCCCAGCCCTGCCCAACCTAGCCCCAGCCCCAGCCCAGCCCCTGCCCTGGACCCAGCCCCAGCCCCAACCCAGCCTCATCCCCAGCCACAGCCCTGCCCCAGCCCCAGCACTGCCCTGGCCCAGCCCCAGCCCAGCCCCTGCCCTGGACCCAGTCCCTGCCCTGGTCCCAGCCCCAGCCCAGCCCCAGCCAAGCCCTAGCCCAGCCCCAGCCCCACCCTCAGACCCAGCCCAGCTCCAGCCACAGCCCAGCCCCAGCCCTGGACCCAGCCCCAGCCCAGCCCCAGCCCCACCCCAGCCCTGCCCTATTACAGCCCCAGCCCTGCCCCAGCCCGACCCCAGCCCTTCCCCAGCTCTAGCCCCAGCCCTGCCCCCAGCCCCGGCCACTGCCCCAGCCCAGCCCCAGCCTAGCCCCAGCCCCAGTCCAGCCCCTGCCCTGGACCCAGTCCCAGCCCCAGCCCAGCCCCAGCCCTGCCGCCAGCCCAGCCCCAGCCCCACCCTGGACCCAGCCCCAGCCCCAGCCCTTCCCCAGCCCTGCCCAACCTAGACCCAGCCCCAGCCCAGCCCCTGCCCTGGACCCAGCCCCAGCCCCAACCCAGCCTCATCCCCAGCCACAGCCCTGCCCCAGCCCCAACCCTGCCCTGGCCCAGCCCCAGCCAAGCCCTAGCCCAGCCCCAGCCCCACTCTCAGCCGCAGCCCAGCTCCAGCCACAGCACAGCCCCAGCCCTGGACCCAGCCCCAGCCCAGCCCCAGCCCCACCCCAGCCCTGCCCTATTACAGCCCCAGCCCTGCCCCAGCCCAACCCCAGCCCCAGCCCTGTCCCAGTCCCTGCCCCAGCCCAGTCCTGGTCGCAGCCCCAGCCCCAGTCCAGCCCCAGCCCCAGCCCTGCCCCAGTTCAGCCCTAGCCCAGCCCTGCCCCAGCCCCCGCCCTGCCCCAGCCCCAGCTCTCCACCGAACGCTGCCCCATCCCGACCCCAGCCCTGTCCCCAGCCCTGGCCCCTGTCCCAGCCCCAGCCCTAGCCCAGCCCTGCCCTCAGCTCCAGCCCCAGCCCCAGCCCCACCCTCGGCCCCAGCCCAGCCCCTGCCCCAGCCCAGCCCCTGCCCTGGACCCAGCCCCAGCCCAGCCCCAGCCGCAGCCCAGCCCCAGCCCTGGACCCGGCCCCAGCCCAGCCCCAGCCCCAACCCAGCCTCATCCCCTGCCCAGCCCCAGCCCTGCCCCATCCCTGCCCCCCGCCCAGCCCCATCCCCATCCCTGCCCCCCGCCCAACCCCAGCCCCAGCCCTGCCCTCAGCCCAGCCCCAGGCCCGTACCCAGCCCCGGCCTCAGCCCAGCCCTAAGCTAGCCCTGCCCCAGCCCCTGCCCCAGCCCATTCCTGGTCCCAGCCCAGCCACAGCCCAGCCCCAGCACTGCACCAGCCCAGCCCCAGCCCCAGCCCAGCCCCAGCCCTGGACCCAGCCCCAGGCTCAGCCCAGCCCTAGCCCAGCCCTGACCCAGCCCCAGCCCTAGCTCAGCCCTGCCCTCAGCCCAGCCCCAGGCCCGGACCCAGCCCCGGCCTCAGCCCAGCCCCAGCCCCCGCCCTGCCCAGCCCCTGCCCTGCCCAGCCCCAGCCCTGCCCCAGCCTAGCCCCAGCCCCAGTCCAGCCCCTGCCTGGACCCAGTCCCAGCCCCAGCCCAGCCCAAGCCCAGCCCCAGCCACTGCCCAGCCCCAGCCCTGCCCCAGCCTAGCCCCTGCCCCAGCCCAGCCCCTGCCCTGGACCCAGCCCCAGCCCCACCCCAGCCTCATCCCCAGCCCAGCCCCATCCCTGCCCCCAGCCCAGCCCCAGCCCCAGCCCTGCCCTGCCCAGCCCCAGCCACCGCCCAGCCCCACCCCAGCCTCATCCCCAGCCCAGGCCCAGCCCTGACCCAGCCCAGCGCAGCCCCATCCCCATCCCTGCCCCCAGCCCAGCCCCAGCCCCAGCCCTGCCCCAGCCCAGCCCCAGCCACCGCCCAGCCCCTGCCCTAGACCCAGCCCCGTCCCCACCCCAGCCCCAACCCCAGCCCCAGCCCTGCCCCAGCCCAGCCCCAGGCCTGACCTCAGCCCTGCCCCAGACCTGGCTCCAGCCCAAGCCCCAGCCCTGCCCATGCCTTGGTTCCAGCCCCAGCCCCAGCCCTGCGCCAACCCAGCCCCAGCCCAAGGCCCAGTCTCAAGCCTAGTCCTGCCCCAGCCCTGGCCCCAATCCAGCCCCAGCCCTACCCCTACCTCAGCCCTAGCCCCAGCCCTGTCCACAGCCCCAGCCCCAGCCCCAGCCCCACCCTCGCCACCAGCCCAGCCCCACCCTCGCCACCAGCCCAGCCCCAGCCTCAACCTTGGCCCCAGCCCAGCCCCAGTTCAAGCCCTGCCCCAGCCTTGCCCCAGCCCCGGCCCCAGACTTGGCCCCAGCCCAGCCCCAGGCCTCGCCCTGTCCCAGTCCCCGCCCCAGACCCAGCCACAGCCCCAGCCCTGTGCCAGCACTGCCCCAGCCCAGCCCCGGTCCCAGCCCAGCCCAAGCCCTGGCCCTGCCCCAGTTCAGCCCTAGCCCAGCCCTGCCCCAGCCCCCGCCCTGCCCCAGCCCCAGCGCTGCTCCGAACGCAGCCCCAGCCCGACCCCAGCCCTTCCCCAGCTCTAGCCCCAGCCCTGCCCCCAGCCCCGGCCCCTGCCCCAGCCCTGCCCCAGCCCAGCCCCAGCCCCAGCCCAGCCCCTGCCATGGATCCAGCCCCAGCCCAGCCCCAGCCCAGCCCCGGCCCCTGCCCCAGCCCTGCCCCAGCCCTAGCCCAGCCCTGCCCTCAGCCCCAGCCCCAGCCCCAGGCCTGCCCACCCTGGACCCAGCCCCAGCCCCCAGCCCTTCCCCAGCCCTGCCCAACCTAGCCCCAGCCCCAGCCCAGCCCCTGCCCTGGATCCAGCCCCAGCCCCAACCCAGCCTCATCCCCAGCCACAGCCCTGCCCCAGCCCCAGCCCTGCCCTGGCCCAGCCCCTGCCCCAGCCCAGCCCCTGCCCTGGACCCAGCCCCTGCCCTGGTCCCAGCCCCAGCCCAGCCCCAGCCAAGACCTAGCCCAGCCCCAGCCCCACCCTCAGCCCCAGCCCAGCTCCAGCCACAGCCCAGCCCCAGCCCTGGACCCAGCACCAGCCCAGCCCCAGCCCCACCCCAGCCCTGCCCTATTACAGCCCCAGCCCTCTCCCAGTCCCCGCCCCAGCCCCAGCCCCAGCCGCACCCCCGGCCCCAGCTCCGGCCCCAGCCAAGCCCCACTCACATCCCCATCCCCGGCCCCAGCACAGCTCCAGTCACAGCCCAGCCACAGCCCCTGCCCTGCCCTGCCCCAGCCCAGCCCCAGCCACAGCCCAGCCCCTGCCATGGACCCAGCCCCAGCCCAGCCCCAGACCCAGACCCAGCCCTGCTCCAGCCCCACCCTCAGCACCAGCCCAGCCCCAGCCCCAGCCCCAGCCCAGCCCCAGCCCCACCCTCAGCACCAGCCCAGCTCCAGCCACAGCCCAGCCACAGCCCTGCACCTAGCCACAGCCCAGCCCCAGCCACAGCCACAGGCCTGCCACAGCCCTGGACCCATCCCCAGCCCTGCCCCAGCCCAAACCCAGCCCCAGCCCAGCCCCCAGCCCCGGCCCTACCCCTGCCCAGTCCCGGTCCATGCCCAGCCCCAGCCCTGCCCTACCCTCGTCCCCAGCCCTGCCCTGCCCCAACCCCAGCCCCAGCCCTGCCCCAGTCCCTGCCCCAGCCCAGTCCTGGTCCCAGCCAGGTCACAGCCCAGCCCCAGCACTGCCCCAGCCCAGCCCCAGCCCCAGCCCAGCCCCAGCCCCAGCCCGGCCCCCAGTTCTGCTCCAGCCCCAGACCGAGCCCAACCCTGGACCCAGCCCCAGCCCCAGCCCAGCCCCAGCCCCCAGCCCTGCCCAGCCTCATCCCCTGCCCAGCCCTAGCCCTGCCCCAGCCCAAGCCCCAGCCCCAGCCCCATCCCCATCCCTGCCCCCAGCCCAGCCCCAGCCCCAGCCCTGCCCCATCCCAGCCCCAGCCCCAGCCCAAGCCCTGCCCCAGTCCCTGCCCCAGCCCAGTCCTGGTCCCAGCCCAGCCACAGCCCAGCCCCTGCACTGCCCAGCCCCAGTCACAGCCCCGGCCACAGCCCCGCCCTAGCCCAGCCCCAGCCCCACCCTCAGCCCCAGCCCAGCTCCACCCACAGCCCAGCCACAGCCCTGGACCCATCCCCAGACCAGCCTCATCCCCAGCCCTGCCCCAGCCCTGCCCTCAGCCCAGCCCCAGCCCCAGCCCGGCCCCAGTCCTGCCCCAGCCCTGGACACAGCCCCACCCTGGACCCAGCCCCAACCCCAGCCCAGCCCCAGCCCTGCACCAGCCTAGCCCCAGCCCCAGTCCAGCCCCTGCCCTGGACCCAGCCCCAGCCCCAGCCCAGCCCCTGCCCTGTACCTAGCCCCAGCCCAGCCCCAGCCCCAGCCCAGCCCCAGCCCTGCCCAGCCCGAGTCGCAGCCCCGGTCCCAGCCCCGCCCTAGCCCAGCCCCAGCCCCACCCTCAGCCCCAGCCCAGCTCCAGCCACAGCCCAGCCACAGCCCTGGACCCAGCCCCAGCCCAGCCCCATCCCCAGCCCTGCCCCAGCCCTGCCCTCAGCCCAGCCCCAGCCCGGCCCCAGTCCTGCTCCAGCCCTGGACACAGCCCCACCCTGGACCCAGCCCCAACCCCAGCCCAGCCCCAGCCCTGCCCCAGCCTAGCCCCAGCCCCAGTCCAGCCCCTGCCCTGGACCCAGCCCCAGCCCCAGCCCAGCCCCTGCCCTGTACCTAGCCCCAGGCCAGCCCCTGCCCCAGCCCAGCCCCAGCCCTGCCCAGCCCCAGTCGCAGCCCCGGCCCCAGCCCCGCCCTAGCCCAGCCCCAGCCCCACCCTCAGCCCCAGCCCAGCTCCAGCCACAGCCCAGTCACAGCCCTGGACCCAGCCACAGCCCAGCCCCATCCCCAGCCCTGCCCCAGCCCTGCCCTCAGCCCAGCCCCAGCCCCAGCCCGGCCCCAGTCCTTCCCCAGCCCTGGACACAGCCCCACCCTGGACCCAGCCCCAACCCCAGCCCAGCCCCAGCCCTGCCCCAGCCTAGCCCCAGCTCCAGTCCAGCCCCACCCTGGACCCAGCCCCAACCCCAGCCCAGCCCCAGCCCTGCCCCAGTTCAGCCCTAGCCCAGCCCTGCCCAGCCCCCGCCCTGCCCCAGCCCCAGCTCTGCACCGAACGCAGCCCCAGCCCGACCCCAGCCCTTCCCCAGCTCTAGCCCCAGCCCTGGCCCCATCCCCGGCCACTGCCCTGCCCTGCCCCAGCCCTTCCCCAGCCCAGCCCCAGCCCCAGCCCAGCCCCTACCCTGGACCCAGCCCCAGCCCAGCCCCAGCCCAGCCAAAGCCCCAGCCCCAGCCCAGCCCTAGCCCAGCCCCAGCCCCACCCTCAGCCCCAGCCCAGCTCCAGCCACAGCCCAGCCACAGCCCTGGACCCAGCCCCAGCCCAGCCCCATCCACAGCCCTGCCCCAGCCCTGCCCTCAGCCCAGCCCCAGCCCCAACCCGGCCCCAGTTCTGCCCCAGCCCCAGACCCAGCCCAACCCTGGACCCAGCCCCAGCCCCAGCCCAGCCCCAGCCCCAGCCCTGCCCCAGTCCAGCCCCTGCCCTGGACCCAGTCCCAGCCCCAGCCCAGCCCCAGCCCAGCCCCAGCCACCACCCAGCCCCAGCCCTGCCGCCAGCCCAGCCCTAGCCCCACCCTGGACCCAGCCCCAGCCCCAGCCCAGCCCCTGCCCTGGACCCAGCCCCAGCCCCAACCCAGCCTCATCCCCAGCCACAGCCCTGCCCCAGCCCCAGCCCTGCCCTGGCCCAACCCCAGCCCCAGCCCAGCCCCTGCCCTGGCCCCAGCCCCAGCCCAGCCCCAGCCAAGCCCTAGCCCAGCCCCAGCCCCACCCTCAGCCCCAGCCCAGCTCCAGCCACAGCCCAGCCTCATCCCCAGCCACAGCCCTGCCCCAGCCCCAGCCCTGCCCTGGCCCAGCCCCAGCCCCAGCCCAGCCCCTGCCCTGGACCCAGCCCCTGCCCTGGCCCCAGCCCCAGCCCAGCCCCAGCCAAGCCCTAGCCCAGCCCCAGCCCCACCCTCAGCCCCAGCCCAGCTCCAGCCACAGCCCAGCCCCAGCCCTGGACCCCACCCCAGCCCCAGCCCTCTCCCAGTTCCCGCCCCAGCCCCAGCCCCAGCCCCACCCCCGGCCCCAGCCCCGGCCCCAGCCCAGCTCCAGCCACAGCCCAGCCACAGCCCCAGCCCTGCCCCAGTCCCTGCCCCAGCCCAGTCCTGGTCGCAGCCCCTGCCCCAGTCCAGCCCCAGCCCAGCCCCATCCCCAGCCCAGCCCCTGCCCTGGACCCAGCCCCAGCCCCACTCCAGCCTCATCCCCAGCCCAGGTCCATGCCCAGCCCCAGCCCAGCCCAGCCCCAGCCCCAGCCCCAGCCCTGCCCAAGACATGGTTCCAGTCCCAGCCCCAGTCCTGCCAAAGCCCCGCCCTCGGCCCCACCCCAGCCTCATCCCCTGGCCAGCCCCAGCCCTGCCCCAGCCCAAGCCCCAACCCCAGACCCAGCCCCATCCCCATCCCTGACCCCAGCCCAGCCCCAGCCCCAGCCCTGCCCAAGACTTGGTTCCAGCCCCAGCCCCAGCCCTGCCCCAGCCCTGCCCTCGGCCCCACCCCAGCCCCAGCCCCAGCCCAAACCCTGCCCTGGACCCAGCCCCAGCCCCACCCCAGCCTCATCCCCTGCCCAGCCCTAGCCCTGCCCCAGCCCAAGCCCCAGCCCCAGCCCCAGCCCCATCCCTGCCCCCAGCCCAGCCCCAGCCCCAGCCCTGCCCCATCCCAGCCCCAGCCCCAGCCCAAGCCCTGCCCCAGTCCCTGCCCCAGCCCAGTCCTGGTCCCAGCCCAGTCACAGCCCAGCCCCAGCACTGCCCCAGCCCAGCCCCAGCCCCAGCCCGGCCCCAGTTCTGCCCCAGCCCCAGACCGAGCCCAACCCTGGACCCAGCCCCAGCCCCAGCCCAGCCCCAGCCCCTGCCATGGACCCGGCCCCAGCCCAGCCCCAGCCCCAGACCCAGACCCAGCCCTGCTCCAGCCCCACCCTCAGCACCAGCCCAGCCCCAGCCCCAGCCCCAGCCCAGCCCCAGCCCCACCCTCAGCACCAGCCCAGCTCCAGCCACAGCCCAGCCACAGCCCTGCACCTAGCCCCAGCCCAGCCCCAGCCACAGCCACAGACCTGCCACAGCCCTGGACCCATCCCCAGCCCTGCCCCAGCCCAAACCCAGCCCCAGCCCAGCCCCCAGCCCCGGCCCTACCCCTGCCCAGTCCCGGTCCATGCCCAGCCCCAGCCCTGCCCCACCCTCGTCCCCAGCCCCGCCCTGCCCCAACCCCAGCCCCAGCCCTGCCCCAGCCCCAGCCCCACCCTCAGCACCAGCCCAGCTCCAGCCACAGCCCAGCCACAGCCCTGGACCCAGCCCCAGCCCCAGCCCAACCCCAGCCCCAGCCTGGCCCCAGCCCAACCCCAGCCCCAGCCCAGCCCCTGCCCCAGCCCTACCCCTGCCCAGTCCCGGTCCATGCCCAGCCCCAGTCCTGCCCCAGCCCTGGACCCAGCCCCAGCCCCAGCCTTAGCCATGCCCAAGACTTGGTTCCTGCCCCAGCCCCAGCCCTGCCCCAGCCCCACCCTCGGCCCCAGCCCAGCCCCAGTCCGAGCCCTGCCCCGGCCCAGCCATGCCCCCAGCCCAGCCCCTGCCCTGGCTCCAGCCCCAGCCCAGCCCCAGCCCCAGCCCCAGGCCTGCCCCAGCCCAGGCCCAGCCACAGCCCAGCCCCAGCCCTGGACCCAGCCCCAGTCACAGCCCTGGCACCAGCCCAGCCCTAGCCCAGCCCCAGCCCCACCCTCAGCCCCAGCCCAGCTCCAGCCACAGACCAGCCACAGCCTTGGATCCTGCCCCAGCCCCAGCCCCAGCCCTGCTCCAGCCCAACCCCAACCCCAGCCCAGCCCCCTGCACCGGCCCTGCCCCAGCCCAACCCCAGCCACAGCCCTGCCCCAGCCCCAGCCCAAGCCCTGCTCTGTACCTAGCCCCAGCCCCAGCCCCAACCCAGCCTCATCCCCAGCCCCAGCCCTGCCCCAGCCCCAGCCCTGCCCTGGCCCAGCCCCAGCCCCAGCCCAGCCCCTGCCCTGGACCCAGCCCCTGCCCCGGTCCCAGCCCCAGCCCAGCCCCAGCCAAGCCCTAGCCCAGCCCCAGCCTAACCCTCAGCCCCAGCCCAGCTCCAGCCACAGCCCCACCCCAGCCCTGCCCTATTACAGCCCTAGCCCTGCCCCAGCACAACCCCAGCCCCAGCCCTGCCCCCAGCCCAGCCCCAGCCCCAGCCAAAGCCCTGCCCCAGCCCAGCCCCAGCCATCGCCCTACCCCAGCCCTGGACCCCACCCCAGCCCCAGCCCTCTCCCAGCCCCAGCCCCAGCCCAGCCCCAGCCCCACCCTCAGCACCAGCCCAGCTCCAGCCACAGCCCAGCCACAGCCCTGCACCTAGCCCCAGCCCAGCCCCAGCCACAGCCACAGCCCTGCCCCAGCCCGGGACGCAGCCCCAGCCCTGCCCCAGCCCAAACCCAGCCCCAGCCCAGCCCCCAGCCCCGGCCCTACCCCTGCCCAGTCCCGGTCCATGCCCAGCCCCAGCCCTGCCCCACCCTCGTCCCCAGCCCAGCCCCTGCCCCAGCCCTACGCCTGCCCAGTCCCAGTCCCCGTCCCAGCCCCGGCCCCAGCCAAGCCCCACTCACGTCCCCATCCCCGGCCCCAGCCCCAGTCCAGCCCCAGCCCAGCCCCATCCCCAGCCCAGCCCCTGCCCTGGACCCAGCCCCAGCCCCACTCCAGCCTCATCCCCAGCCCAGGTCCAGCCCTGCCCCAGCCCAAGCCCCAGACCCAGCCCCATCCCTGCCCCCAGCCCAGCCCCAGCCCCAGCCCTGCCCCAGTTCAGCCCTAGCCCAGCCCTGCCCCAGGCCCCGCCCTGCCCCAGCCCCAGCTCTCCACCGAACACAGCCCCAGCCCGACCCCAGCCCTGCCCCAGCTCTAGCCCAGCCCTGTCCCCAGCCCTGGCCCCTGACCCAGCCCCAGCCCTAGCCCAGCCCTGCCCTCAGCCCCAGCCCCATCCCCAGCCCCACCCTCGGCCCCAGCCCAGCCCCTGCCCCAGCCCAGTCCCTGCCCTGGACCCAGCCCCAGCCCAGCCCCAGCCCCACCCCAGCCTCATCCCCTGCCCAGCCCCAGCCCTGCCCCATCCCTGCCCCCCGCCCAGCCCATCCCCATCCCAGCCCCAGCCCCAGCCCCAGCCCTGCACTCAGCCCAGCCCCAGGCCCATACCCAGCCCCGGCCTCAGCCCAGCCCTAAGCTAGCCCTGCCCCAGACCCTGCCCCAGCCCATTCCTGGTCCCAGCCCCAGCCCCAGCCCAGCCCCAGCCCTGGACCCAGCCCCAGCCCCAGCCCAGCCCTAGCCCAGCCCTGACCCAGCCCCAGCCCTAGCTCAGCCCTGCCCTCAGCCCAGCCACAGGTCCGGACCCAGCCCTGGCCTCAGCCCAGCCCTAACCTAGCCCTGCCCCAGCCCCCGCCCTGCCCAGCCCCAGCCCTGCACCGAACCCAGCCCCAGCCCAGCCCCAGCCCTGCTCCAGCTCTGGCCCCAGCCCTGTCCCCAGCCCCGGCCCCTGCCCCACGCTCGGCCCCAGCCCAGCCCCTGACCCAGATCTGCCCTGGCCCAGCACCAGCCCCAGCCCAGCCCCTGCTCTGTACCTAGCCCCAGCCCCAGCCCCAACCCAGCCTCATCCCCAGGCCCAGCCCTGCCCCAGCCCCAGCCCTGCTCTGGCCCAGCCCCAGCCCAGCCCCAGCCAAGCCCTAGCCCAGCCCCAGCCCCACCCTCAGCCCCAGCCCAGCTCCAGCCCCAGCCCAGCCCCAGCCCAGCTCCAGCCACAGCCCAGCCACAGCCCTGGACCCAGCCCCAGCCCAGCCCCATCCCCAGCCCTGCCCCAGCCCTGCCCTCAGCCCAGCCCCAGCCCGGCCCCTCTCCTGCCCCAGCCCTGGACACAGCCCCACCCTGGACCCAGCCCCAGCCCCAGCCCAGCTCCTGCCCTGCCCCAGCCTAGCCCCAGCCCCAGTCCAGCCCCTGCCCTGGACCCAGTCCCAGCCCCAGCCCAGCCCAAGCCCAGCCCCAGCCACTGCCCAGCCCCAGCCCTGCCCCAGCCTAGCCCCAGCCCCAGCCCAGCCCCTGCCCAGCCCCAGCCACCGCCCAGCCCCACCCCAGCCTCATCCCCAGCCTTGGCCCAGCCCTGCCCCCAGCCCAGCCCCAGCCCCAGCCCCAGCCCTGCCCTGCCCAGCCCCAGCCACCGCCCAGCCCCACCTCAGCCTCATCCCCAGCTCAGGCCCAGCCCTGACCCAGCCCAGCGCAGCCCCAGCCCCATCCCTGCCCCCAGCCCAGCCCCAGCCCCAGCCCCAACCCAGCCTCATCCCCAGCCACAGCCCTGCACCAGCCCCAGCCCTGCCCTGGCCCAGCCCCAGCCCCAGCCCAGCCCCTGCCCTGGACCCAGCCCCTGCCCTGGTCCCAGCCCCAGCCCAGCCCCTGCCAAGCCCTAGCCCAGCCCCAGCCCCACCCTCAGCCCCAGCCCAGCTCCAGCCACAGCCCAGCCCCAGCCCTGGACCCAGCCCCAGCCCAGCCCCAGCCTCATCCCCAGCCCTGCCCTATTACAGCCCCAGCCCTGCCCCAGCACAACCCCAGCCCCAGCCCTGCCCCCAGCCCAGCCCCAGCCTCAGCCAAAGCCCTGCCCCAGCCCAGCCCCAGCCACCGCCCTACCCCAGCCCTGGACCCCACCCCAGCCCCAGCCCTCTCCCAGTCCCCGCCCCAGCCCCAGCCCCAGACCAGCCCAGACCGAGACCCAGACCCAGCCTGGCCCCAGCCCTGTCCCCAGCCCCAGCCCAGCCCAGCCCCAGGCCCACACCATCCTTGCCCCCAGCCCAGCCCTAGCCCGGCCCCAGCCCCAGCCCCAGCCCCAGCCCCAGCCCCAGCCCTGCCCTAGTCTCTGCCCCAGCCCAGTCCTGGTCCCAGCCCAGGCCCAGCCCTGCCCCAGCCCAAGCCCCAGCCCAGCCCCAGCCCCAGCCCTACCCCAGCCCTGCCCCAGCCTCGGCCGCAGCCCAGCCCCGGCCCCAGCCCTACCCCAGCCCTGCCGCAGCCTCGGGCCCAGCCCTGTCCCAGGCCCAGCCCACACCCCAGCCCAGCCTCAGCCCCGGCCCCAGCCCTGCCCTCAGCCCAGCCCTAGCTTGGCCACAGCCCAGTCCGCAGCCCCAGCCCCAGCCCCAGCCCCACCCTCGTCCCCAGCCCAGCCCCTGCCCCAGCCTTACCCCTGCCCAGTCCCGGTCCATGCCCAGCCCCAGCCCTGCCCCAGCCCCCGCCCCAGCCTCAGCCCCAGCCCTGTCCAAGACTTGGTTCCAGCCCCAGCCCCAGCCCTGCCCAGCCCCAGCCCCAGCCCTGCCCCAGCCCCAGCCCCAGACCCAGCCCAGCCCCAGCCCCAGCCCCAGCCCTGCCCTAGCCCAGCCCCAGCCCTGGACCAAGCCCCACCCCTGAGCCCAACCCAGCGCCAGCCTGGCCCCAGCCCTGCCCTAGCTCCAGCCCTAGCCCTGTCCCCAGCTTCGGCCCGTGCCCCAGCCCCAGTCCCAGTCCTGCCCCATCCCAGCCCCCAGCCCCAGCCCTACCCTCAGCCCAGCCCCAGACCCAGCCTGGCCCCAGCCCTGCGTCAGCCCTGCCCCAGCCCTAGTCCCCAGCCCACCCCCAGCACAGCACCAGCCCTGCCCCAGCCCTAGAACCAGCCCAGCCCCTGACCTGGACCCGGCCCCAGCCCCACCCTAGCCTCATCCCCAGCCCAGGCCCAGCCCTGCCACGGCCCAGCCCACACTCGTCCCCAGCCCTGCCCCTGCCCAAGCCCTAGCCCGGCCCAGCCCCAGCCACAGCCACAGCCCCAGCCCTGCCCCATCCCAGCCCCAACCCCAGCCCCACCCTCGCCACCAGCCCAGCCCCAGCCCCAACCTTGGCCCCAGCCCAGCCCCAGTTCCAGCCCTGCCCCAGTCCCCGCCCCAGACCCAGCCACAGCCCCAGCCCTGTGCCAGCCCTACCCCAGCCCAGCCCCGGTCCCAGCCCAGCCCAAGCACTGGCCCAGCCCCAGCCCCAGCCCCATCCTTGCCCCCAGCCCAGCCCTAGCCCGGCCCCAGCTCCAGCCCCAGCCCCAGCCCTGCCCCAGTCCCTGCCCCAGCCCAGTCCTGGTCACAGCCCCAGCCCCAGTCCAGCCCCAGCCCTGCCCCAGCCTAGGACCATCCCCAGCCCAGCCCCATCCCCAGCCCTGCCCCTGCCCTGGACCCAGCCCCAGCCCCACTCCAGCCTCATCCCCAGCCCAGGTCCAGCCCTGCCCCAGCCCAAGCCCCAGACCCAGCCCCATCCCTGCCCTCACCCCAGCCCCAGCCCCAGCCCTGCCCCAGTTCAGCCCTAGCCCGGCCCTGCCCCTGCCCCAGCCCTGCCCCGGCCCAGCCCCAGCCGCAGCCCAGCCCCTGCCCTGGATCCAGCCCCAGCCCAGCCCCAGCCCAGCCCTGCCCTCAGCCCCAGCCCCAGCCCCAGCCCCACCCTCGGCCCCAGCCCTGCCCCTGCCCCAGCCCTGCCCCGGCCCAGCCCCAGCGACAGCCCAGCCCCAGCCCTGGACCCGGCCCCAGCCCAGCCCCAGCCCCACCCCAGCCTCATCCCCTGCCCAGCCCCAGCCCTGCCCCAGCCCAAACCCCAGCCCCGGCCCCATCCCCATGCCTGCCCCCCGCCCAGCCCCAGCCCCAGCCCTGCCCCATCCCAGCCCCAGCCCCAGCCCCAGCCCTGCCCTCAGCCCAGCCCCAGGCCCAGACCCAGCCCAGGCCTCAGCCCAGCCTTACGCTAGCCCTGTCCCAGCCCCTGCCCCAGCCCATTCCTGGTCCCAGCCCAGCCACAGCCCAGCCCCAGCACTGCCCCAGCCCAGCCCCAGCCCCAGCCCAGCCCCAGCCCTGGACCCAGCCCCAGCCCCAGCCCCAGCCCAGCCCTAGCCCAGCCCTGACCCAGCCCCAGCCCTCAGCCCAGCCCCAGGCCCGGACCCAGCCCCGGACTCAGCCCAGCCCTAACCTAGCCCTGCCCCAGCCCCCGCCCTGCCCAACCCCAGCCCTGCACCGAACCCAGCCCCAGCCGGGACCCAGCCCTGTCCCCAGCCCCGGCGCCTTCCCCAGCCACAGCCCTAGGCTAGCCCTGCCCTCAGCCCCAGCCCCAGCCCCAGCCCCACCCTCGGCCCCAGCCCAGCCCCTGACCCAGATCTGCCCAGCCCCAGCCCCAGCCCAGCCCCAGCCCTGCCCAGCCCCACCCACAGCCCCAGCCCCAGCCCTGGTCCCAGCCCCAGCCCAGCCCCAGCCCAGCCCCAGCCCTGCCCAGCCCCAGCCCCAGCCCAGCCCCTGTCCTGGACCCAGCCCCAGCCCCACCCCAGCCTCATCCCCAGCCACACCCCTGCCCCAGCCCCAGCCCTGCCCCGGCCCAGCCCCAGCCCCACCCCCACCCCAGCCTCATCCCCAGCCACAGCCCTGCCCCAGCCCCAGCCCTGCCCCGGCCCAGCCCCAGCCCCAGCCCAGCCCCTGCTGTGGACCAAGCCCCTGCCCTGGTCCCAGCCCCAGCCCAGCCCCAGCCACAGGCACAGCCCAGCCCCAGCCCCGGCCCCAGCCAAGCCCTAGCCGAGCCCGAGCCCCACCTTCAGCCCCAGCCCAGCCCCAGCCCCAGCCCTGCCCTATTACAGCCCCAGCCCTGCCCCAGCACAACCCCAGCCCCAGCCCCAGCCCCCAGCCCAGCCCCAGCCCCAGCCACCGCCCTACCCCAGCCCTGGACCCCACCCCAGCCCCAGCCCTCTCCCAGTCCCCGGCCCAGCCGCACCCCCGGCCCCAGCCCCGGCCCCAGCCCCGGCCCCAGCCAAGCCCCACTCATGTCCCCATCCCCGGCCCCAGCCCAGCTCCAGCCACAGCCCAGCCACAGCCCCAGCCCTGCCCTGCCCCAGCTCAGCCACAGCCACAGCCCAACCCCTGCCATGGACCCAGCCCCAGCCCAGCCCCAGCCCCACCTTCAGCCCCAGCCCAGCTCCAGCCACAGCCCAGCCACAGCCGTGGACCCTGCCCCAGCCCAGCCACAGCCCCAGCCCTGCCCTGCCCCAGCCCAGCCCCAGCCACAGCCCAGCCCCTGCCATGGACCCAGCCCCAGCCCAGCCCCAGACCCAGCCCCAGCCCAGCCCCAGCCCCACCCCCAGCACCAGCCCAGCTCCAGCCACAGCCCAGCCACAGCCCTGCACCTAGCCCCAGTCCAGCCCCAGCCACAGCCACAGCCCTGCCCCAGCCCTGGACCCAGCCCCAGCCCTGCCCAGCCCCAGCCCCGCCCAGCCCCAACCCCAGCCCCAGCCCTGCCCAAGACTTGGTTCCAGCCCCAGCCTCATCCCCTGCCCAGCCCTAGCCCTGCCCCAGCCCAAGCCCCAGCCCCAGCCCCAGCCCCAGCCCTGCCCTAGTCTCTGCCCCAGCCCAGTCCTGGTCCCAGCCCAGGCCCAGCCCTGCCCCAGACCCAGCCCCAGCCCAGCCCCAGCCCCAGCCCTTCCCCATCCCTTCCCCAGCCACGGCCGTAGCCCACCCCAGCCCCAGCCCTACCCCAGCCTTGCCGCAGACTCGGGCCCAGCCCTGTCCCATACCCAGCCCCAGCCCCAGCCCAGCCTCAGCCCCGGCCCCAGCCCTGCCCTCAGCCTAGCCCTAGCTTGGCCACAGCCCAGTCAGCAGCCCCAGCCCCAGCCCCAGCCCTGCCCCAGCCCCAGACCCAGACCCAGCCCCAGCCCAGCCCCAGCCCCAGCCCCAGCCCTGCCCTAGCCCAGCCGCAGCCCTGGACCAAGCCCCACCCCTGAGCCCAACCCAGCGCCAGCCTGGCCCCAGCCCTGCCCTAGCTCCAGCCCTAGCCCTGTCCCCAGCCTCTGCCCGTGCCCCAGCCCCAGCCCTACCCTCAGCCCTGCCCAGCCCCAGCCCAGCCCCAGCCCCACCCCAGCCTCATCCCCTGCCCAGCCCCAGCCACTGCCCAGCCCCAGCCCAGCCCCTGCCCTGGACCCAGCCCCAGCCCAGCCCCTGCCCTGGACCCAGCCCCAGCCCCACCCCAGCCTCATCCCCAGCCCAGCCCCATCCCTGCCCCCAGCCCAGCCCCAGCCCCAGCCCTGCCCTGCCCAGCCCCAGCCACCGCCCTGCCCCACCCCAGCCTCATCCCCAGCCCAGGCCCAGCCCTGACCCAGCCCAGTGCAGCCCCATCCCCATCCCTGCCCCCAGCCCAGCCCCAGCCCCAGCCCCAACCCAGCCTCATCCCCAGCCCCAGCCCCTGCTCCAGCCCCTGCCCTGATCTGGCCCTGGCCCAGCCCCAGCCCCACCCCTGCCCTGGACCCAGCCCCTGCCCTGGTCCCAGCCCCAGCCCAGCCGCAGCCAAGCCCTAGCCCAGCCCCAGCCCCACCCTCAGCCCCAGCCCAGCTCCAGCCACAGCCCAGCCCCAGCCCTGGACCCAGCCCCAGCCCGACCCCAGCCCTGCCCCAGCTCTAGCCCAGCCCTGTCCCCAGCCCTGGCCCCCTGCCCCAGCCCCAGCCCTAGCCCAGCCCTGCCCTCAGCCCCAGCCCCAGCCCCCAGCCCCACCCTCGGCCCCAAAGCCCAGCCCCTGCCCCAGCCCAGCCCCTGCCCTGGACCCAGCCCCAGCCCAGCCCCAGCCCCACCCCAGCCTCATCCCCTGCCCAGCCCCAGCCCTGCCCCATCCCTGCCCCCCGCCCAGCCCATCCCCATCCCAGCCCCAGCCCCAGCCCCAGCCCCAGCCCTGCACTCAGCCCAGCCCCAGGCCTGTACCCAGCCCCGGCCTCAGCCCAGCCCCTAAGCTAGCCCTGCCCCAGACCCTGCCCCAGCCCATTCCTGGTCCCAGCCCCAGCCCCAGCCCAGCCCCAGCCCTGGACCCAGCCCCAGCCCCAGCCCAGCCCTAGCCCAGCCCTGACCCAGCCCCAGCCCTAGCTCAGCCCTGCCCTCAGCCCAGCCACAGGTCCGGACCCAGCCCTGGCCTCAGCCCAGCCCTAACCTAGCCCTGCCCCAGCCCCCGCCCCTGCCCAGCCCCAGCCCTGCACCGAACCCAGCCCCAGCCCAGCCCCAGCCCTGCTCCAGCTCTGGCCCCAGCCCCTGTCCCCAGCCCCGGCCCCTGCCCCACCCTCGGCCCCAGCCCAGCCCCTGACCCAGATCTGCCCTGGCCCAGCCCCAGCCCCAGCCCCAGCCCCTGCTCTGTACCTAGCCCCAGCCCCAGCCCCAACCCAGCCTCATCCCCAGCCCCAGCCCTGCCCCAGCCCCAGCCCCTGCTCTGGCCCAGCCCCAGCCCCAGCCCAGCCCCTGCCCTGGACCAAGCCCCTGCCCCGGTCTCAGCCCCAGCCCAGCCCCAGCCAAGCCCTAGCCCAGCCCCAGCCCCACCCTCAGCCCCCAGCCCAGCTCCAGCCACAGCCCAGCCCCAGCCCTGGACCCAGCCCCAGCCCCACCCCAGCCCTGCCCTATTACAGCCCTAGCCCTGCCCCAGCACAACCCCAGCCCCAGCCCTGCCCCCAGCCCAGCCCGAGCCCCAGCCAAAAGCCCTGCCCCAGCCCAGCCCCAGCCATCGCCCTACCCCAGCCCTGGACCCCACCCCCAGCCCCAGCCCTCTCCCAGTCCCCGCCCCAGCCCCAGCCCCAGCCCCACCCCCGGCCCCATCCCCGGCCCCAGCCCAGCTCCAGCCACAGCCCAGCCACAGCCCCTGCCCTGCCCTGCCCCAGCCCAGCCCCAGCCACAGCCCAGCCCCTGCCATGGACACAGCCCCAGCCCAGCCCCAGCCCCAGACCCAGCCCCAGCCCTGCCCCAGCCCCACCCTCAGCACCAGCCCAGCCCCAGCCCCAGCCCAGCCCCAGCCCCACCCTCAGCACCAGCCCAGCTCCAGCCACAGCCCAGCCACAGCCCTGCACCTAGCCCCAGCCCAGCCCCAGCCACAGCCACAGCCCTGCCCCAGCCCGGGACGCAGCCCCAGCCCTGCCCCAGCCCAAACCCAGCCCCAGCCCAGCCCCCAGCCCCGGCCCTACCCCTGCCCAGTCCCGGTCCATGCCCAGCCCCAGCCCTGCCCCACCCTTGTCCCCAGCCCAGCCCCTGCCCCAGCCCTACGCCTGCCCAGTCCCAGTCCCCGCCCCAGCCCCAGCCCCAGCCACACCCCCGGCCCCAGCCCCGGCCCCAGCCAAGCCCCACTCACGTCCCCATCCCCGGCCCCAGCCCAGCTCCAGCCACAGCCCAGCCACAGCCCCTGCCCTGCCCTGCCCCAGTCCCTGCCCCAGCCCAGTCCTGGTCGCAGCCCCAGCCCCAGTCCAGCCCCAGCCCAGCCCCATCCCCAGCCCAGCCCCTGCCCTGGACCCAGCCCCAGCCCCACTCCAGCCTCATCCCCAGCCCAGGTCCAGCCCTGCCCCAGCCCAAGCCCCAGACCCAGCCCCATCCCTGCCCCCAGCCCAGCCCCAGCCCCAGCCCTGCCCCAGTTCAGCCCTAGCCCAGCCCTGCCCCAGCCCCCGCCCTGCCCCAGCCCCAGCTCTCCACCGAACACAGCCCCAGCCCGACCCCAGCCCTGCCCCAGCTCTAGCCCAGCCCTGTCCCCAGCCCTGGCCCCTGACCCAGCCCCAGCCCTAGCCCAGCCCTGCCCTCAGCCCCAGCCCCATCCCCAGCCCCACCCTCGGCCCCAGCCCAGCCCCTGCCCCAGCCCAGCCCCTGCCCTGGACCCAGCCCCAGCCCAGCCCCAGCCCCACCCCAGCCTCATCCCCTGCCCAGCCCCAGCCCTGCCCCATCCCTGCCCCCCGCCCAGCCCATCCCCATCCCAGCCCCAGCCCCAGCCCCAGCCCTGCACTCAGCCCAGCCCCAGGCCCGTACCCAGCCCCGGCCTCAGCCCAGCCCTAAGCTAGCCCTGCCCCAGACCCTGCCCCAGCCCATTCCTGGTCCCAGCCCCAGCCCCAGCCCAGCCCCAGCCCTGGACCCAGCCCCAGCCCCAGCCCAGCCCTGCCCTCAGCCCAGCCACAGGTCCGGACCCAGCCCTGGCCTCAGCCCAGCCCTAACCTAGCCCTGCCCCAGCCCCCGCCCTGCCCAGCCCCAGCCCTGCACCGAACCCAGCCCCAGCCCAGCCCCAGCCCTGCTCCAGCTCTGGCCCCAGCCCTGTCCCCAGCCCCGGCCCCTGCCCCACCCTCGGCCCCAGCCCAGCCCCTGACCCAGATCTGCCCTGGCCCAGCACCAGCCCCAGCCCAGCCCCTGCTCTGTACCTAGCCCCAGCCCCAGCCCCAACCCAGCCTCATCCCCAGCCCCAGCCCTGCCCCAGCCCCAGCCCTGCTCTGGCCCAGCCCCAGCCCAGCCCCAGCCAAGCCCTAGCCCAGCCCCAGCCCCACCCTCAGCCCCAGCCCAGCTCCAGCCCCAGCCCAGCCCCAGCCCAGCTCCAGCCACAGCCCAGCCACAGCCCTGGACCCAGCCCCAGCCCAGCCCCATCCCCAGCCCTGCCCCAGCCCTGCCCTCAGCCCAGCCCCAGCCCGGCCCCTCTCCTGCCCCAGCCCTGGACACAGCCCCACCCTGGACCCAGCCCCAGCCCCAGCCCAGCTCCTGCCCTGCCCCAGCCTAGCCCCAGCCCCAGTCCAGCCCCTGCCCTGGACCCAGTCCCAGCCCCAGCCCAGCCCAAGCCCAGCCCCAGCCACTGCCCAGCCCCAGCCCTGCCCCAGCCTAGCCCCAGCCCCAGCCCAGCCCCTGCCCAGCCCCAGCCACCGCCCAGCCCCACCCCAGCCTCATCCCCAGCCTTGGCCCAGCCCTGCCCCCAGCCCAGCCCCAGCCCCAGCCCCAGCCCTGCCCTGCCCAGCCCCAGCCACCGCCCAGCCCCACCTCAGCCTCATCCCCAGCTCAGGCCCAGCCCTGACCCAGCCCAGCGCAGCCCCAGCCCCATCCCTGCCCCCAGCCCAGCCCCAGCCCCAGCCCCAACCCAGCCTCATCCCCAGCCACAGCCCTGCACCAGCCCCAGCCCTGCCCTGGCCCAGCCCCAGCCCCAGCCCAGCCCCTGCCCTGGACCCAGCCCCTGCCCTGGTCCCAGCCCCAGCCCAGCCCCAGCCAAGCCCTAGCCCCAGCCCAGCCCCACCCTCAGCCCCAGCCCAGCTCCAGCCACAGCCCAGCCCCAGCCCTGGACCCAGCCCCAGTCCAGCCCCCAGCCTCATCCCCAGCCCTGCCCTATTACAGCCCCAGCCCTGCCCCAGCACAACCCCAGCCCCAGGCCCTGCCCCCAGCCCAGCCCCAGTCCCAGCCAAAGCCTGCCCCAGCCCAGCCCCAGCCACCGCCCTACCCCAGCCCTGGACCCCACCCCAGCCCCAGCCCTCTCCCAGTCCCCGCCCCAGCCCCAGCCCCAGACCAGCCCAGACCGAGACCCAGACCCAGCCTGGCCCCAGCCCTGGCCCCAGCCCCAGCCCAGCCCAGCCCCAGGCCCCACACCATCCTTGCCCCCAGCCCAGCCCTAGCCCGGCCCCAGCCCCAGCCCCCAGCCCCAGCCCCAGCCCCAGCCCCAGCCCTGCCCTAGTCTCTGCCCCAGCCCAGTCCTGGTCCCAGCCCAGGCCCAGCCCTGCCCCAGCCCAAGCCCCAGCCCAGCCCCAGCCCCAGCCCTACCCCAGCCCTGCCCCAGCCTCGGCCGCAGCCCAGCCCCAGCCCCAGCCCTACCCCAGCCCTGCCGCAGCCTCGGGCCCAGCCCTGTCCCAGGCCCAGCCCACACCCCAGCCCAGCCTCAGCCCCGGCCCCAGCCCTGCCCTCAGCCCAGCCCTAGCTTGGCCACAGCCCAGTCCGCAGCCCCAGCCCCAGCCCCAGCCCCACCCTCGTCCCCAGCCCAGCCCCTGCCCCAGCCTTACCCCTGCCCAGTCCCGGTCCATGCCCAGCCCCAGCCCTGCCCCAGCCCCCGCCCCAGCCTCAGCCCCAGCCCTGTCCAAGACTTGGTTCCAGCCCCAGCCCCAGCCCTGCCCAGCCCCAGCCCCAGCCCTGCCCCAGCCCCAGCCCCAGACCCAGCCCAGCCCCAGCCCCAGCCCCAGCCCTGCCCTAGCCCAGCCCCAGCCCTGGACCAAGCCCCACCCCTGAGCCCAACCCAGCGCCAGCCTGGCCCCAGCCCTGCCCTAGCTCCAGCCCTAGCCCTGTCCCCAGCTTCGGCCCGTGCCCCAGCCCCAGTCCCAGTCCTGCCCCATCCCAGCCCCCAGCCCCAGCCCTACCCTCAGCCCAGCCCCAGACCCAGCCTGGCCCCAGCCCTGCGTCAGCCCTGCCCCAGCCCTAGTCCCCAGCCCACCCCCAGCACAGCACCAGCCCTGCCCCAGCCCTAGAACCAGCCCAGCCCCTGACCTGGACCCGGCCCCAGCCCCACCCTAGCCTCATCCCCAGCCCAGGCCCAGCCCTGCCACGGCCCAGCCCACACTCGTCCCCAGCCCTGCCCCTGCCCAAGCCCTAGCCCGGCCCAGCCCCAGCCACAGCCACAGCCCCAGCCCTGCCCCATCCCAGCCCCAACCCCAGCCCCACCCTCGCCACCAGCCCAGCCCCAGCCCCAACCTTGGCCCCAGCCCAGCCCCAGTTCCAGCCCTGCCCCAGTCCCCGCCCCAGACCCAGCCACAGCCCCAGCCCTGTGCCAGCCCTACCCCAGCCCAGCCCCGGTCCCAGCCCAGCCCAAGCACTGGCCCAGCCCCAGCCCCAGCCCCATCCTTGCCCCCAGCCCAGCCCTAGCCCGGCCCCAGCTCCAGCCCCAGCCCCAGCCCTGCCCCAGTCCCTGCCCCAGCCCAGTCCTGGTCACAGCCCCAGCCCCAGTCCAGCCCCAGCCCTGCCCCAGCCTAGGACCATCCCCAGCCCAGCCCAATCCCCAGCCCAGCCCCTGCCCTGGACCCAGCCCCAGCCCCACTCCAGCCTCATCCCCAGCCCAGGTCCAGCCCTGCCCCAGCCCAAGCCCCAGACCCAGCCCCATCCCTGCCCCCAGCCCAGCCCCAGCCCCAGCCCTGCCCCAGTTCAGCCCTAGCCCAGCCCTGCCCCAGCCCCCGCCCTGCCCCAGCCCCAGCTCTCCACCGAACACAGCCCCAGCCCGACCCCAGCCCTGCCCCAGCTCTATCCCAGCCCTGTCCCCAGCCCTGGCCCCTGCCCCAGCCCCAGCCCTAGCCCAGCCCTGCCCTCAGCCCCAGCCCCAGCCCCAGCCCCACCCTCGGCCCCAGCCCTGCCCCTGCCCCAGCCCTGCCCCGGCCCAGCCCCAGCCGCAGCCCAGCCCCTGCCCTGGATCCAGCCCCAGCCCAGCCCCAGCCCAGCCCTGCCCTCAGCCCCAGCCCCAGCCCCAGCCCCACCCTCGGCCCCAGCCCTGCCCCTGCCCCAGCCCTGCCCCGGCCCAGCCCCAGCCACAGCCCAGACCCAGCCCTGGACCCGGCCCCAGCCCAGCCCCAGCCCCACCCCAGCCTCATCCCCTGCCCAGCCCCAGCCCCAGCCCCAGCCCAAACCCCAGCCCCGGCCCCATCCCCATGCCTGCCCCCCGCCCAGCCCCAGCCCCAGCCCTGCCCCATCCCAGCCCCAGCCTCAGCCCCAGCCCTGCCCTCAGCCCAGCCCCAGGCCCAGACCCAGCCCCGGCCTCAGCCCAGCCTTAAGCTAGCCCTGTCCCAGCCCCTGCCCCAGCCCATTCCTGGTCCCAGCCCAGCCACAGCCCAGCCCCAGCACTGCCCCAGCCCAGCCCCAGCCCCAGCCCAGCCCCAGCCCTGGACCCAGCCCCAGCCCCAGCCCCAGCCCAGCCCTAGCCCAGCCCTGACCCAGCCCCAGCCCTCAGCCCAGCCCCAGGCCCGGACCCAGCCCCGGACTCAGCCCAGCCCTAACCTAACCCTGCCCCAGCCCCCGCCCTGCCCAACCCCAGCCCTGCACCGAACCCAGCCCCAGCCGGGACCCAGCCCTGTCCCCAGCCCCGGCGCCTTCCCCAGCCACAGCCCTAGGCTAGCCCTGCCCTCAGCCCCAGCCCCAGCCCCAGCCCCACCCTCGGCCCCAGCCCAGCCCCTGACCCAGATCTGCCCCGGCCCAGCCCCAGCCCCAGCCCAGCCCCTGCCCTGTACCTAGCCCCAGCCCAGCCCCAGCCCCAGCCCAGCCCCAGCCCTGCCCAGCCCCACCCACAGCCCCAGCCCCAGCCCTGGTCCCAGCCCCAGTCGCAGGCCCGGCCTCAGCCCCGCCCTAGCCCAGCCCCAGCCCAGCCCCAGCCCAGCCCCAGCCCTGCCCAGCCCCACCCACAGCCCCAGCCCCAGCCCTGGTCCCTGACCCAGTCGCAGGCCCAGCCCCAGCCCCAACCTGGACCCAGCCCCAGCCCCACCCTGGACCCAGCCCCAGCCCCAGCCCTTCCCCAGCCCTGCCCAACCTAGCCCCAGCCCCAGCCCAGCCCCTGTCCTGGACCCAGCCCCAGCCCCACCCCAGCCTCATCCCCAGCCACAGCCCTGCCCCAGCCCCAGCCCTGCCCCGGCCCAGCCCCAGCCCCACCCCAGCCTCATCCCCAGCCACAGCCCTGCCCCAGCCCCAGCCCTGCCCCGGCCCAGCCCCAGCCCCAGCCCAGCCCCTGCTGTGGACCAAGCCCCTGCCCTGGTCCCAGCCCCAGCCCAGCCCCAGCCACAGGCACAGCCCAGCCCCAGCCCTGGACCCAGCCCCAGTCGCAGCCCCGGCCCCAGCCAAGCCCTAGCCGAGCCTGAGCCTCACCTTCAGCCCCAGCCCAGGCCCAGCCCCAGCCCTGCCCTATTACAGCCCCAGCCCTGCCCCAGCACAACCCCAGCCCCAGCCCCAGCCCCCAGCCCAGCCCCAGCCCCAGCCAAAGCCCTGCCCCAGCCCAGCCCCAGCCACCGCCCTACCCCAGCCCTGGACCCCACCCCAGCCCCAGCCTCAGCCCCAGCCCTGCCCCATCCCAGCCCCAGGCCCAGACCCAGCCCCGGCCTCAGCCCAGCCTTAAGCTAGCCCTGTCCCAGCCCCTGCCCCAGCCCATTCCTGGTCCCAGCCCAGCCACAGCCCAGCCCCAGCACTGCCCCAGCCCAGCCCCAGCCCCAGCCCAGCCCCAGCCCTGGACCCAGCCCCAGCCCCAGCCCCAGCCCAGCCCTAGCCCAGCCCTGACCCAGCCCCAGCCCTCAGCCCAGCCCCAGGCCCGGACCCAGCCCCGGACTCAGCCCAGCCCTAACCTAACCCTGCCCCAGCCCCCGCCCTGCCCAACCCCAGCCCTGCACCGAACCCAGCCCCAGCCGGGACCCAGCCCTGTCCCCAGCCCCGGCGCCTTCCCCAGCCACAGCCCTAGGCTAGCCCTGCCCTCAGCCCCAGCCCCAGCCCCAGCCCCACCCTCGGCCCCAGCCCAGCCCCTGACCCAGATCTGCCCCGGCCCAGCCCCAGCCCCAGCCCAGCCCCTACCCTGTACCTAGCCCCAGCCCAGCCCCAGCCCCAGCCCAGCCCCAGCCCTGCCCAGCCCCACCCACAGCCCCAGCCCCAGCCCTGGTCCCAGCCCCAGTCGCAGGCCCAGCCCCAGCCCCAACCTGGACCCAGCCCCAGCCCCACCCTGGACCCAGCCCCAGCCCCAGCCCTTCCCCAGCCCTGCCCAACCTAGCCCCAGCCCCAGCCCAGCCCCTGTCCTGGACCCAGCCCCAGCCCCACCCCAGCCTCATCCCCAGCCACAGCCCTGCCCCAGCCCCAGCCCTGCCCCGGCCCAGCCCCAGCCCCACCCCAGCCTCATCCCCAGCCACAGCCCTGCCCCAGCCCCAGCCCTGCCCCGGCCCAGCCCCAGCCCCAGCCCAGCCCCTGCTGTGGACCAAGCCCCTGCCCTGGTCCCAGCCCCAGCCCAGCCCCAGCCACAGGCACAGCCCAGCCCCAGCCCTGGACCCAGCCCCAGTCGCAGCCCCGGCCCCAGCCAAGCCCTAGCCGAGCCCGAGCCCCACCTTCAGCCCCAGCCCAGCCCCAGCCCCAGCCCTGCCCTATTACAGCCCCAGCCCTGCCCCAGCACAACCCCAGCCCCAGCCCCAGCCCCCAGCCCAGCCCCAGCCCCAGCCAAAGCCCTGCCCCAGCCCAGCCCCAGCCACCGCCCTACCCCAGCCCTGGACCCCACCCCAGCCCCAGCCCTCTCCCAGTCCCCGCCCCAGCCCCAGCCTAGCCTCATCCCCAGCCCAGGCCCAGCCCTGCCCCAGCCCAGCCCCACACTCGTCCCCAGCCCAGCCCCTGCCCCAGCCCTACCCCTGCCCAGTCCCGGTCCATGCCCAGCTCCAGCCCTGCCCCAGCCCGGGCCCCAGCCCCAGCCCCAGCCCCAGCCCCAGCCCTGCCCCAGCCCCGGCCCCAGCCTTAGCCCCAGTTCAAGCCCTGCCCAAGATTTGGTTCCTGCCCCAGCCCCAGCCCAGCCCCAGCCCCACCCACGGTCCCAGCCCAGCCCAAACCCTGGCCTAACCCCAGCCCAAATCCCATCCTTGCCCCCAGCCCAGCCCTAGCCCTGCCCCAGTCCCAGCCCCAGCCCAGCCCCAGCCCTGGACCCAGCCCCAGCCGCACCCCAGCCTCATCCCCAGCCCAGGCCTAGCCCTGCCCCAGCCCCAGCCCCATCCCCGGACCCATCCCCGGTGCCATGCCAGCCCCAGCCCTGGCCCTGCCCCAGCCCCAGCCCTGCCCAGCCCCAGCCCTGCACCGAACCCAGCCCTAGCCCGGCCACAGCCCTGTCCCCAGCCCCGGCCCCTGCCCCAGCCCCAGCCCTAGCCCAGCCCTGCCCTCAGCCCCAGGCCCAGCCCCAGCCCCACCCTCGGCCCCAGCCCAGCCCCTGCCCCAGCCCAGCCCCTGCCCTGGACCCAGCCCCAGCCCAGCCCCAGCCACAGCCCAACCCCAGCCCTGGACCCGGCCCCAGCCCAGCCCCAGCCCCACCCCAGCCTCATCCCCTGCCCAGCCCCAGCCCTGCCCCATCCCTGCCCCCCGCCCAGCCCCATCCCCATCCCTGCCCCCCGCCCAGCCCCAGCCCCAGCTCTGCCCCATCCCAGCCCCAGCCCCAGCCCCAGCCCTGCCCTCAGCCCAGCCCCAGGCCCGTACCCAGCCCCGGCCTCAGCCCAGCCCTAAGCTAGCCCTGTCCCAGCCCCTGCCCCAGCCCATTCCTGGTCCCAGCCCAGCCACAGCCCAGCCCCAGCCCTGGACCCAGCCCCAGCCCCAGCACTGCCCCAGCCCAGCCCCAGCCCCAGCCCAGCCCCAGCCCTGGACCCAGCCCCAGCCCCAGCCCAGCCACAGCCCAGCCCCAGCACTGCCCCAGCCCAGCCACAGCCCTAGCCCAGCCACAGCCCTGGACCCAGCCCCAGCCCCAGCCCAGCCCTAGCCCAGCCCTGACCCAGCCCCAGCCCTAGCTCAGCCCTGCCCTCAGCCCAGCCCCAGGCCCGGACCCAGCCCCGGCCTCAGCCCAGCCCTAACCTAGCCCTGCCCCAGCCCCCGCCCTGCCCAGACCCAGCCCTGCACTGAACCCAGCCCCAGCCCGGACCCAGCCCTGCTCCAGCTCTGGCCCCAGCCCTGCTCCAGCTCTGGCCCCAGCTCTGTCCCCAGCCCCGGCCCTTGCCCCACCCTCGGCCCCAGCCCAGCCCCTGACCCAGATCTGCCCCGGCCCAGCCCCAGCCCCAGCCCAGCCCCTGCCCTGTACCTAGCCCCAGCCCAGCCCCAGCCCCAGCCCAGCCCCAGCCCAGCCCCAGCCACTGCCCAGCCCCAGCCCTGCCCCAGCCTAGCCCCAGCCCCAGCCCAGCCCCAGCCCTGGACCCAGCCCCAGCCCCACCCCAGCCTCATCCCCAGCCCAGGCCCAGCCCTGACCCATCCCAGCGCAGCCCCATCCCCATCCCTGCCCCCAGCCCAGCCCCAGCCCCAGCCCTGCCCCAGCCCAGCCCCAGCCACCGCCCAGCCCATGCCCTAGACCCAGCCCCGTCCCCACCCCAGCCGCAACCCCAGCCCCAGCCCTGCCCCAGCCCTGGACCCAGCCCCAGCCCCAGCCCAGCCCTAGCCCAGCCCTGACCCAGCCCCAGCCCTAGCTCAGCCCTGCCCTCAGCCCAGCCCCAGCCCGGCCCCAGTCCTGCCCCAGCCCTGGACACAGCCCCACCCTGGACCCAGCCCCAGCCCCAGCCCAGCCCCTGCCCTGCCCCAGCCTAGCCCCAGCCCCAGTCCAGCCCCTGCCCTGGACCCAGTCCCAGCCCCAGCCCAGCCCAAGCCCAGCCCCAGCCCCAGCCCAGCCCCAGCCCTGCCCCAGCCTAGCCCCAGCCCCAGCCCAGCCCCTGCCCTGGACCCAGTCCCAGCCCCAGCCCAGCCCAAGCCCAGCCCCAGCCACTGCCCAGCCCCTACCTTGGCCCCAGCCCAGCCCCAGTTCAAGCCCTGCCCCTGCCCTGCCCCAGCCCCGGCCCCAGACTCGGCCCCAACCAAGCCCCAGGCCTAGCCCTGCCCCAGTCCCCCGCCCCAGACCCAGCCACAGCCCCAGCCCTGTGCCAGGACTGCCCCAGCCCAGCCCCGGTCCCAGCCTAGCCCAAGCCCTGGCCCAGGCCCCGCCCCAGCCCCATCCCTGCCCCCAGCCACAGCCCAGCCCCAGCCCTGGACCCGGCCCCAGGCCCAACCCCAGCCACAGCCCAGCCCCTGCCCTGGACCCAGCCCCAGCCCAGCCCCAGCCACAGCCCAGCCCCTGCCCTGGACCCAGCCCCAGCCCAGCCCCAGCCACAGCCCAGCCCCAGCCCTGGACCCGGCCCCAGCCCAGCCCCAGCCCCACCCCAGCCTCATCCCCTGCCCAGCCCCAGCCCTGCCCCATCCCTGCCCCCCGCCCAGCCCCATCCCCATCCCTGCCCCCCGCCCAGCCCCAGCCCCAGCTCTGCCCCAACCCAGCCCCAGCCCCAGCCCTGCCCTCAGCCCAGCCCCAGGCCCGAACCCAGCCCCGGCCTCAACCCAGCCCTAAGCTAGCCCTGCCCCAGCCCCTGCCCCAGCCCATTCCTGGTCCCAGCCCAGCCACAGCCCAGCCCCAGCACTGCCCCAGCCCAGCCCCAGCCCCAGCCCAGCCCCAGCCACGGACCCAGCCCCAGCCCCAGCCCAGCCCTAGCCCAGCCCTGACCCAGCCCCAGCCCTAGCTCAGCCCTGCCCTCAGCCCAGCCCCAGGCCCGGACCCAGCCCCGGCCTCAGCCCAGCCCTAACCTAGCCCTGCCCCAGCCCCTGCCCCAGCCCATTCCTGCTCCCAGCCCAGCCACAGCCCAGCCCCAGCACTGCACCAGCCCAGCCCCAGCCCCAGCCCAGCCCCTGCCTGGACCCAGTCCCAGCCCCATCCCTGCCCCCAGCCCAGCCCCAGCCCCAGCCCTGCCCTGCCTAGCCCCAGCCACCGCCCAGCCCCACCCCAGCCTCATCCCCAGCCCAGGCCCAGCCCTGACCCAGCCCAGCGCAGCCCCATCCCCATCCCTGCCCCCAGCCCAGCCCCAGCCCCAGCCCTGCCCCAGCCCAGCCCCAGCCACCGCCCAGCCCCTGCCCTAGACCCAGCCCCGTCCCCACCCCAGCCCCAACCCCAGCCCCAGCCCTGCCCCAGCCCAGCCCCAGGCCTGACCTCAGCCCTGCCCCAGACCTGGCTCCAGCCCAAGCCCCAGCCCTGCCCATGCCTTGGTTCCAGCCCCAGCCCCAGCCCTGCGCCAACCCAGCCCCAGCCCAAGGCCCAGTCTCAAGCCTAGTCCTGCCCCAGCCCTGGCCCCAATCCAGCCCCAGCCCTACCCCTACCTCAGCCCTAGCCCCAGCCCTGTCCGCAGCCCCAGCCCCAGCCCCAGCCCCAGCCCCACCCTCACCACCAGCCCAGCCCCAGCCCCAACCTTGGCCCCAGCCCAGCCCCAGTTCAAGCCCTGCCCCAGCCTGGCCCCAGCCCCGGCCCCAGACTCGGCCCCAGCCCAGCCCCAGGCCTTGCCCTGTCCCAGTCCCCGCCCCAGACCCAGCCACAGCCCCAGCCCTGTGCCAGCACTGCCCCAGCCCAGCCCCGGTCCCAGCCCAGCCCAAGCACTGGCCCAGCCCCAGCCCCAGCCCCATCCTTGCCCCCAGCCCAGCCCTAGCCCGGCCCCAGCTCCAGCCCCAGCCCCAGCCCTGCCCCAGTCCCTGCCCCAGCCCAGTCCTGGTCACAGCCCCAGCCCCAGTCCAGCCCCAGCCCTGCCCCAGCCTAGGACCATCCCCAGCCCAGCCCAATCCCCAGCCCAGCCCCTGCCCTGGACCCAGCCCCAGCCCCACTCCAGCCTCATCCCCAGCCCAGGTCCAGCCCTGCCCCAGCCCAAGCCCCAGACCCAGCCCCATCCCTGCCCCCAGCCCAGCCCCAGCCCCAGCCCTGCCCCAGTTCAGCCCTAGCCCAGCCCTGCCCCAGCCCCCGCCCTGCCCCAGCCCCAGCTCTCCACCGAACACAGCCCCAGCCCGACCCCAGCCCTGCCCCAGCTCTATCCCAGCCCTGTCCCCAGCCCTGGCCCCTGCCCCAGCCCCAGCCCTAGCCCAGCCCTGCCCTCAGCCCCAGCCCCAGCCCCAGCCCCACCCTCGGCCCCAGCCCTGCCCCTGCCCCAGCCCTGCCCCGGCCCAGCCCCAGCCGCAGCCCAGCCCCTGCCCTGGATCCAGCCCCAGCCCAGCCCCAGCCCAGCCCTGCCCTCAGCCCCAGCCCCAGCCCCAGCCCCACCCTCGGCCCCAGCCCTGCCCCTGCCCCAGCCCTGCCCCGGCCCAGCCCCAGCCACAGCCCAGACCCAGCCCTGGACCCGGCCCCAGCCCAGCCCCAGCCCCACCCCAGCCTCATCCCCTGCCCAGCCCCAGCCCCAGCCCCAGCCCAAACCCCAGCCCCGGCCCCATCCCCATGCCTGCCCCCCGCCCAGCCCCAGCCCCAGCCCTGCCCCATCCCAGCCCCAGCCTCAGCCCCAGCCCTGCCCTCAGCCCAGCCCCAGGCCCAGACCCAGCCCCGGCCTCAGCCCAGCCTTAAGCTAGCCCTGTCCCAGCCCCTGCCCCAGCCCATTCCTGGTCCCAGCCCAGCCACAGCCCAGCCCCAGCACTGCCCCAGCCCAGCCCCAGCCCCAGCCCAGCCCCAGCCCTGGACCCAGCCCCAGCCCCAGCCCCAGCCCAGCCCTAGCCCAGCCCTGACCCAGCCCCAGCCCTCAGCCCAGCCCCAGGCCCGGACCCAGCCCCGGACTCAGCCCAGCCCTAACCTAACCCTGCCCCAGCCCCCGCCCTGCCCAACCCCAGCCCTGCACCGAACCCAGCCCCAGCCGGGACCCAGCCCTGTCCCCAGCCCCGGCGCCTTCCCCAGCCACAGCCCTAGGCTAGCCCTGCCCTCAGCCCCAGCCCCAGCCCCAGCCCCACCCTCGGCCCCAGCCCAGCCCCTGACCCAGATCTGCCCCGGCCCAGCCCCAGCCCCAGCCCAGCCCCTGCCCTGTACCTAGCCCCAGCCCAGCCCCAGCCCCAGCCCAGCCCCAGCCCTGCCCAGCCCCACCCACAGCCCCAGCCCCAGCCCTGGTCCCAGCCCCAGTCGCAGGCCCGGCCTCAGCCCCGCCCTAGCCCAGCCCCAGCCCAGCCCCAGCCCAGCCCCAGCCCTGCCCAGCCCCACCCACAGCCCCAGCCCCAGCCCTGGTCCCTGACCCAGTCGCAGGCCCAGCCCCAGCCCCAACCTGGACCCAGCCCCAGCCCCACCCTGGACCCAGCCCCAGCCCCAGCCCTTCCCCAGCCCTGCCCAACCTAGCCCCAGCCCCAGCCCAGCCCCTGTCCTGGACCCAGCCCCAGCCCCACCCCAGCCTCATCCCCAGCCACAGCCCTGCCCCAGCCCCAGCCCTGCCCCGGCCCAGCCCCAGCCCCACCCCAGCCTCATCCCCAGCCACAGCCCTGCCCCAGCCCCAGCCCTGCCCCGGCCCAGCCCCAGCCCCAGCCCAGCCCCTGCTGTGGACCAAGCCCCTGCCCTGGTCCCAGCCCCAGCCCAGCCCCAGCCACAGGCACAGCCCAGCCCCAGCCCTGGACCCAGCCCCAGTCGCAGCCCCGGCCCCAGCCAAGCCCTAGCCGAGCCTGAGCCTCACCTTCAGCCCCAGCCCAGGCCCAGCCCCAGCCCTGCCCTATTACAGCCCCAGCCCTGCCCCAGCACAACCCCAGCCCCAGCCCCAGCCCCCAGCCCAGCCCCAGCCCCAGCCAAAGCCCTGCCCCAGCCCAGCCCCAGCCACCGCCCTACCCCAGCCCTGGACCCCACCCCAGCCCCAGCCTCAGCCCCAGCCCTGCCCCATCCCAGCCCCAGGCCCAGACCCAGCCCCGGCCTCAGCCCAGCCTTAAGCTAGCCCTGTCCCAGCCCCTGCCCCAGCCCATTCCTGGTCCCAGCCCAGCCACAGCCCAGCCCCAGCACTGCCCCAGCCCAGCCCCAGCCCCAGCCCAGCCCCAGCCCTGGACCCAGCCCCAGCCCCAGCCCCAGCCCAGCCCTAGCCCAGCCCTGACCCAGCCCCAGCCCTCAGCCCAGCCCCAGGCCCGGACCCAGCCCCGGACTCAGCCCAGCCCTAACCTAACCCTGCCCCAGCCCCCGCCCTGCCCAACCCCAGCCCTGCACCGAACCCAGCCCCAGCCGGGACCCAGCCCTGTCCCCAGCCCCGGCGCCTTCCCCAGCCACAGCCCTAGGCTAGCCCTGCCCTCAGCCCCAGCCCCAGCCCCAGCCCCACCCTCGGCCCCAGCCCAGCCCCTGACCCAGATCTGCCCCGGCCCAGCCCCAGCCCCAGCCCAGCCCCTACCCTGTACCTAGCCCCAGCCCAGCCCCAGCCCCAGCCCAGCCCCAGCCCTGCCCAGCCCCACCCACAGCCCCAGCCCCAGCCCTGGTCCCAGCCCCAGTCGCAGGCCCAGCCCCAGCCCCAACCTGGACCCAGCCCCAGCCCCACCCTGGACCCAGCCCCAGCCCCAGCCCTTCCCCAGCCCTGCCCAACCTAGCCCCAGCCCCAGCCCAGCCCCTGTCCTGGACCCAGCCCCAGCCCCACCCCAGCCTCATCCCCAGCCACAGCCCTGCCCCAGCCCCAGCCCTGCCCCGGCCCAGCCCCAGCCCCACCCCAGCCTCATCCCCAGCCACAGCCCTGCCCCAGCCCCAGCCCTGCCCCGGCCCAGCCCCAGCCCCAGCCCAGCCCCTGCTGTGGACCAAGCCCCTGCCCTGGTCCCAGCCCCAGCCCAGCCCCAGCCACAGGCACAGCCCAGCCCCAGCCCTGGACCCAGCCCCAGTCGCAGCCCCGGCCCCAGCCAAGCCCTAGCCGAGCCCGAGCCCCACCTTCAGCCCCAGCCCAGCCCCAGCCCCAGCCCTGCCCTATTACAGCCCCAGCCCTGCCCCAGCACAACCCCAGCCCCAGCCCCAGCCCCCAGCCCAGCCCCAGCCCCAGCCAAAGCCCTGCCCCAGCCCAGCCCCAGCCACCGCCCTACCCCAGCCCTGGACCCCACCCCAGCCCCAGCCCTCTCCCAGTCCCCGCCCCAGCCCCAGCCTAGCCTCATCCCCAGCCCAGGCCCAGCCCTGCCCCAGCCCAGCCCCACACTCGTCCCCAGCCCAGCCCCTGCCCCAGCCCTACCCCTGCCCAGTCCCGGTCCATGCCCAGCTCCAGCCCTGCCCCAGCCCGGGCCCCAGCCCCAGCCCCAGCCCCAGCCCCAGCCCTGCCCCAGCCCCGGCCCCAGCCTTAGCCCCAGTTCAAGCCCTGCCCAAGATTTGGTTCCTGCCCCAGCCCCAGCCCAGCCCCAGCCCCACCCACGGTCCCAGCCCAGCCCAAACCCTGGCCTAACCCCAGCCCAAATCCCATCCTTGCCCCCAGCCCAGCCCTAGCCCTGCCCCAGTCCCAGCCCCAGCCCAGCCCCAGCCCTGGACCCAGCCCCAGCCGCACCCCAGCCTCATCCCCAGCCCAGGCCTAGCCCTGCCCCAGCCCCAGCCCCATCCCCGGACCCATCCCCGGTGCCATGCCAGCCCCAGCCCTGGCCCTGCCCCAGCCCCAGCCCTGCCCAGCCCCAGCCCTGCACCGAACCCAGCCCTAGCCCGGCCACAGCCCTGTCCCCAGCCCCGGCCCCTGCCCCAGCCCCAGCCCTAGCCCAGCCCTGCCCTCAGCCCCAGGCCCAGCCCCAGCCCCACCCTCGGCCCCAGCCCAGCCCCTGCCCCAGCCCAGCCCCTGCCCTGGACCCAGCCCCAGCCCAGCCCCAGCCACAGCCCAACCCCAGCCCTGGACCCGGCCCCAGCCCAGCCCCAGCCCCACCCCAGCCTCATCCCCTGCCCAGCCCCAGCCCTGCCCCATCCCTGCCCCCCGCCCAGCCCCATCCCCATCCCTGCCCCCCGCCCAGCCCCAGCCCCAGCTCTGCCCCATCCCAGCCCCAGCCCCAGCCCCAGCCCTGCCCTCAGCCCAGCCCCAGGCCCGTACCCAGCCCCGGCCTCAGCCCAGCCCTAAGCTAGCCCTGTCCCAGCCCCTGCCCCAGCCCATTCCTGGTCCCAGCCCAGCCACAGCCCAGCCCCAGCCCTGGACCCAGCCCCAGCCCCAGCACTGCCCCAGCCCAGCCCCAGCCCCAGCCCAGCCCCAGCCCTGGACCCAGCCCCAGCCCCAGCCCAGCCACAGCCCAGCCCCAGCACTGCCCCAGCCCAGCCACAGCCCTAGCCCAGCCACAGCCCTGGACCCAGCCCCAGCCCCAGCCCAGCCCTAGCCCAGCCCTGACCCAGCCCCAGCCCTAGCTCAGCCCTGCCCTCAGCCCAGCCCCAGGCCCGGACCCAGCCCCGGCCTCAGCCCAGCCCTAACCTAGCCCTGCCCCAGCCCCCGCCCTGCCCAGACCCAGCCCTGCACTGAACCCAGCCCCAGCCCGGACCCAGCCCTGCTCCAGCTCTGGCCCCAGCCCTGCTCCAGCTCTGGCCCCAGCTCTGTCCCCAGCCCCGGCCCTTGCCCCACCCTCGGCCCCAGCCCAGCCCCTGACCCAGATCTGCCCCGGCCCAGCCCCAGCCCCAGCCCAGCCCCTGCCCTGTACCTAGCCCCAGCCCAGCCCCAGCCCCAGCCCAGCCCCAGCCCAGCCCCAGCCACTGCCCAGCCCCAGCCCTGCCCCAGCCTAGCCCCAGCCCCAGCCCAGCCCCAGCCCTGGACCCAGCCCCAGCCCCACCCCAGCCTCATCCCCAGCCCAGGCCCAGCCCTGACCCATCCCAGCGCAGCCCCATCCCCATCCCTGCCCCCAGCCCAGCCCCAGCCCCAGCCCTGCCCCAGCCCAGCCCCAGCCACCGCCCAGCCCATGCCCTAGACCCAGCCCCGTCCCCACCCCAGCCGCAACCCCAGCCCCAGCCCTGCCCCAGCCCTGGACCCAGCCCCAGCCCCAGCCCAGCCCTAGCCCAGCCCTGACCCAGCCCCAGCCCTAGCTCAGCCCTGCCCTCAGCCCAGCCCCAGCCCGGCCCCAGTCCTGCCCCAGCCCTGGACACAGCCCCACCCTGGACCCAGCCCCAGCCCCAGCCCAGCCCCTGCCCTGCCCCAGCCTAGCCCCAGCCCCAGTCCAGCCCCTGCCCTGGACCCAGTCCCAGCCCCAGCCCAGCCCAAGCCCAGCCCCAGCCCCAGCCCAGCCCCAGCCCTGCCCCAGCCTAGCCCCAGCCCCAGCCCAGCCCCTGCCCTGGACCCAGTCCCAGCCCCAGCCCAGCCCAAGCCCAGCCCCAGCCACTGCCCAGCCCCTACCTTGGCCCCAGCCCAGCCCCAGTTCAAGCCCTGCCCCTGCCCTGCCCCAGCCCCGGCCCCAGACTCGGCCCCAACCAAGCCCCAGGCCTAGCCCTGCCCCAGTCCCCGCCCCAGACCCAGCCACAGCCCCAGCCCTGTGCCAGGACTGCCCCAGCCCAGCCCCGGTCCCAGCCTAGCCCAAGCCCTGGCCCAGGCCCCGCCCCAGCCCCATCCCTGCCCCCAGCCACAGCCCAGCCCCAGCCCTGGACCCGGCCCCAGGCCCAACCCCAGCCACAGCCCAGCCCCTGCCCTGGACCCAGCCCCAGCCCAGCCCCAGCCACAGCCCAGCCCCTGCCCTGGACCCAGCCCCAGCCCAGCCCCAGCCACAGCCCAGCCCCAGCCCTGGACCCGGCCCCAGCCCAGCCCCAGCCCCACCCCAGCCTCATCCCCTGCCCAGCCCCAGCCCTGCCCCATCCCTGCCCCCCGCCCAGCCCCATCCCCATCCCTGCCCCCCGCCCAGCCCCAGCCCCAGCTCTGCCCCAACCCAGCCCCAGCCCCAGCCCTGCCCTCAGCCCAGCCCCAGGCCCGAACCCAGCCCCGGCCTCAACCCAGCCCTAAGCTAGCCCTGCCCCAGCCCCTGCCCCAGCCCATTCCTGGTCCCAGCCCAGCCACAGCCCAGCCCCAGCACTGCCCCAGCCCAGCCCCAGCCCCAGCCCAGCCCCAGCCACGGACCCAGCCCCAGCCCCAGCCCAGCCCTAGCCCAGCCCTGACCCAGCCCCAGCCCTAGCTCAGCCCTGCCCTCAGCCCAGCCCCAGGCCCGGACCCAGCCCCGGCCTCAGCCCAGCCCTAACCTAGCCCTGCCCCAGCCCCTGCCCCAGCCCATTCCTGCTCCCAGCCCAGCCACAGCCCAGCCCCAGCACTGCACCAGCCCAGCCCCAGCCCCAGCCCAGCCCCTGCCTGGACCCAGTCCCAGCCCCATCCCTGCCCCCAGCCCAGCCCCAGCCCCAGCCCTGCCCTGCCTAGCCCCAGCCACCGCCCAGCCCCACCCCAGCCTCATCCCCAGCCCAGGCCCAGCCCTGACCCAGCCCAGCGCAGCCCCATCCCCATCCCTGCCCCCAGCCCAGCCCCAGCCCCAGCCCTGCCCCAGCCCAGCCCCAGCCACCGCCCAGCCCCTGCCCTAGACCCAGCCCCGTCCCCACCCCAGCCCCAACCCCAGCCCCAGCCCTGCCCCAGCCCAGCCCCAGGCCTGACCTCAGCCCTGCCCCAGACCTGGCTCCAGCCCAAGCCCCAGCCCTGCCCATGCCTTGGTTCCAGCCCCAGCCCCAGCCCTGCGCCAACCCAGCCCCAGCCCAAGGCCCAGTCTCAAGCCTAGTCCTGCCCCAGCCCTGGCCCCAATCCAGCCCCAGCCCTACCCCTACCTCAGCCCTAGCCCCAGCCCTGTCCGCAGCCCCAGCCCCAGCCCCAGCCCCAGCCCCACCCTCACCACCAGCCCAGCCCCAGCCCCAACCTTGGCCCCAGCCCAGCCCCAGTTCAAGCCCTGCCCCAGCCTGGCCCCAGCCCCGGCCCCAGACTCGGCCCCAGCCCAGCCCCAGGCCTTGCCCTGTCCCAGTCCCCGCCCCAGACCCAGCCACAGCCCCAGCCCTGTGCCAGCACTGCCCCAGCCCAGCCCCGGTCCCAGCCCAGCCCAGCCCAAGCCCTGGCCCTGCCCCAGTTCAGCCCTAGCCCAGCCCTGCCCCAGCCCCCGCCCTGCCCCAGCCCCAGCGCTGCTCCGAACGCAGCCCCAGCCCGACCCCAGCCCTTCCCCAGCTCTAGCCCCAGCCCTGCCCCCAGCCCCGGCCCCTGCCCCAGCCCTGCCCCAGCCCAGCCCCAGCCCCAGCCCAGCCCCTGCCATGGATCCAGCCCCAGCCCAGCCCCAGCCCAGCCCCAGCCCCAGCCCAGCCCTAGCCCAGCCCCAGCCCCACCCTCAGCCCTAGCCCAGCCCCAGCCCCACCCTCAGACCCAGCCCAGCTCCAGCCACAGCCCAGCCACAGCCCTGGACCCAGCCCCAGCCCAGCCCCATCCCCAGCCCTGCCCCAGCCCTGCCCTCAGCCCAGCCCCAGCCCCAGCCCGGCCCCAGTTCTGCCCCAGCCCCAGACCCAGCCCAACCCTGGACCCAGCCCCAGCCCAGCCCCAGCCCCAGCCCTGCCCCAGCCTAGCCCCAGCCCCAGCCCAGCCCCTGCCCTGGACCCAGTCCCAGCCCCAGCCCAGCCCCTGCCAAGCCCTAGCCCAGCCCCAGCCCCACCCTCAGCCCCAGCCCAGCTCCAGCCACAGCCCAGCCACAGCCCTGGACCCAGCCCCAGCCCAGCCCCAGCCCCAGCCCTGCCCTATTACAGCCCCAGCCCTGCCCCAGCACAACCCCAGCCCCAGCCCCAGCCCCCAGCCCAGCCCCAGCCCCAGCCAAAGCCCTGCCCCAGCCCAGCCCCAGCCACCGCCCTACCCCAGCCCTGGACCCCACCCCAGCCCCAGCCCTCTCCCAGTCCCCGGCCCAGCCGCACCCCCGGCCCCAGCCCCGGCCCCAGCCAAGCCCCACTCATGTCCCCATCCCCGGCCCCAGCCCAGCTCCAGCCACAGCCCAGCCACAGCCCCAGCCCTGCCCTGCCCCAGCTCAGCCACAGCCACAGCCCAGCCCCTGCCATGGACCCAGCCCCAGCCCAGCCCCAGCCCCACCTTCAGCCCCAGCCCAGCTCCAGCCACAGCCCAGCCACAGCCCCAGCCCTGCCCTGCCCCAGCCCAACCCCAGCCACGGACCCAGCCCCAGCCCAGCCCCAGACCCAGCCCCAGCCCCAGCCCAGCCCCAGCCCCACCCTCAGCACCAGCCCAGCTCCAGCCACAGCCCAGCCACAGCCCTGCACCTAGCCCCAGTCCAGCCCCAGCCCCAGCCACAGCCCTGCCCCAGCCCTGGACCCAGCCCCAGCCCTGCCCAGCCCCAGCCCCGCCCAGCCCCAACCCCAGCCCCAGCCCTGCCCAAGACTTGGTTCCAGCCCCAGCCCCAGCCCTGCCCCAGCCCTGCCCTCGGCCCCAGCCCAGCCCCAGCCCCAGCCCAAACCCTGCCCTGGACCCAGCCCCAGCCCCACCCCGGTCTCATCCCCTGCCCAGCCCTAGCCCTGCCCCAGCCCAAGCCCCAGCCCCAGCCCCAGCCCCAGCCCTGCCCTAGTCTCTGCCCCAGCCCAGTCCTGGTCCCAGCCCAGGCCCAGCCCTGCCCCAGCCCAAGCCCCAGCCCAGCCCCAGCCCCAGCCCTGCCCCATCCCTTCCCCAGCCACGGCCGCAGCCCAGCCCCAGCCCCAGCCCTACCCCAGCCTTGCCGCAGCCTCGGGCCCAGCCCTGTCCCATACCCAGCCCCAGCCCCAGCCCAGCCTCAGCCCCGGCCCCAGCCCTGCCCTCAGCCTAGCCCTAGCTTGGCCACAGCCCAGTCAGCAGCCCCAGCCCCAGCCCCAGCCCTGCCCCAGCCCCAGCCCCAGACCCAGCCCCAGCCCCAGCCCCAGCCCCAGCCCCAGCCCTACCCCATCCCTTCCCCAGCCTCGGCCGCAGCCCAGCCCCAGCCCCAGCCCTACCCCAGCCTTGCCGCAGCCTCGGGCCCAGCCCTGTCCCATACCCAGCCCCAGCCCATCCCAGCCTCAGCCCCGGCCCCAGCCCTGCCCTCAGCCTAGCCCTAGCTTGGCCACAGCCCAGTCAGCAGCCCCAGCCCCAGCCCCAGCCCTGCCCCAGCCCCAGACCCAGACCCAGCCCCAGCCCAGCCCCAGCCCCAGCCCTGCCCTAGCCCAGCCCCAGCCCTGGACCAAGCCCCACCCCTGAGCCCAACCCAGCGCCAGCCTGGCCCCAGCCCTGCCCTAGCTCCAGCCCTAGCCCTGTCCCCAGCCTCTGCCCGTGCCCCAGCCCCAGCCCTACCCTCAGCCCAGCCCCAGACCCAGCCTGGCCCCAGCCCTGCGTCAGCCCTGCCCCAGCCCTAGTCCCCAGCCCCAGCCCCAGCCCAGCACCAGCCCTGCCCCAGCCCTAGACCCAGCCTAGCCCCAGCCCCAGCCCAGCCCCTGCCCTGGACCCGGCCCCAGCCCCACCCTAGCCTCATCCCCAGCCCAGGCCCAGCCCTGCCCCAGCCCAGCCCCACACTCGTCCCCAGCCCAGCCCCTGCCCCAGCCCTACCCCTGCCCAGTCCCGGTCCATGCCCAGCTCCAGCCCTGCCCCAGCCCGGGCCCCAGCCCCAGCCCCAGCCCCAGCCCCAGCCCTGCCCCAGCCCCGGCCCCAGCCTTAGCCCCAGTTCAAGCCCTGCCCAAGATTTGGTTCCTGCCCCAGCCCCAGCCCAGCCCCAGCCCCACCCACGGTCCCAGCCCAGCCCAAACCCTGGCCTAACCCCAGCCCAAATCCCATCCTTGCCCCCAGCCCAGCCCTAGCCCTGCCCCAGTCCCAGCCCCAGCCCAGCCCCAGCCCTGGACCCAGCCCCAGCCGCACCCCAGCCTCATCCCCAGCCCAGGCCTAGCCCTGCCCCAGCCCCAGCCCCATCCCCGGACCCATCCCCGGTGCCATGCCAGCCCCAGCCCTGGCCCTGCCCCAGCCCCAGCCCTGCCCAGCCCCAGCCCTGCACCGAACCCAGCCCTAGCCCGGCCACAGCCCTGTCCCCAGCCCCGGCCCCTGCCCCAGCCCCAGCCCCAGCCCTAGCCCAGCCCTGCCCTCAGCCCCAGGCCCAGCCCCAGCCCCACCCTCGGCCCCAGCCCAGCCCCTGCCCCAGCCCAGCCCCTGCCCTGGACCCAGCCCCAGCCCAGCCCCAGCCACAGCCCAACCCCAGCCCTGGACCCGGCCCCAGCCCAGCCCCAGCCCCACCCCAGCCTCATCCCCTGCCCAGCCCCAGCCCTGCCCCATCCCTGCCCCCCGCCCAGCCCCATCCCCATCCCTGCCCCCCGCCCAGCCCCAGCCCCAGCTCTGCCCCATCCCAGCCCCAGCCCCAGCCCCAGCCCTGCCCTCAGCCCAGCCCCAGGCCCGTACCCAGCCCCGGCCTCAGCCCAGCCCTAAGCTAGCCCTGTCCCAGCCCCTGCCCCAGCCCATTCCTGCTCCCAGCCCAGCCACAGCCCAGCCCCAGCACTGCCCCAGCCCAGCCCCAGCCCCAGCCCAGCCCCAGCCCTGGACCCAGCCCCAGCTCCAGCCCAGCCACAGCCCAGCCCCAGCACTGCCCCAGCCCAGCCACAGCCCTAGCCCAGCCACAGCCCTGGACCCAGCCCCAGCCCCAGCCCAGCCCTAGCCCAGCCCTGACCCAGCCCCAGCCCTAGCTCAGCCCTGCCCTCAGCCCAGCCCCAGGCCCGGACCCAGCCCCGGCCTCAGCCCAGCCCTAACCTAGCCCTGCCCCAGCCCCCGCCCTGCCCAGACCCAGCCCTGCACTGAACCCAGCCCCAGCCCGGACCCAGCCCTGCTCCAGCTCTGGCCCCAGCCCTGCTCCAGCTCTGGCCCCAGCTCTGTCCCCAGCCCCGGCCCTTGCCCCACCCTCGGCCCCAGCCCAGCCCCTGACCCAGATCTGCCCCGGCCCAGCCCCAGCCCCAGCCCAGCCCCTGCCCTGTACCTAGCCCCAGCCCAGCCCCAGCCCCAGCCCAGCCCCAGCCCAGCCCCAGCCACTGCCCAGCCCCAGCCCTGCCCCAGCCTAGCCCCAGCCCCAGCCCAGCCCCAGCCCTGGACCCAGCCCCAGCCCCACCCCAGCCTCATCCCCAGCCCAGGCCCAGCCCTGACCCATCCCAGCGCAGCCACATCCCCATCCCTGCCCCCAGCCCAGCCCCAGCCCCAGCCCTGCCCCAGCCCAGCCCCAGCCACCGCCCAGCCCATGCCCTAGACCCAGCCCCGTCCCCACCCCAGCCGCAACCCCAGCCCCAGCCCTGCCCCAGCCCTGGACCCAGCCCCAGCCCCAGCCCAGCCCTAGCCCAGCCCTGACCCAGCCCCAGCCCTAGCTCAGCCCTGCCCTCAGCCCAGCCCCAGCCCGGCCCCAGTCCTGCCCCAGCCCTGGACACAGCCCCACCCTGGACCCAGCCCCAGCCCCAGCCCAGCCCCTGCCCTGCCCCAGCCTAGCCCCAGCCCCAGTCCAGCCCCTGCCCTGGACCCAGTCCCAGCCCCAGCCCAGCCAAAGCCCAGCCCCAGCCCCAGCCCAGCCCCAGCCCTGCCCCAGCCTAGCCCCAGCCCCAGCCCAGCCCCTGCCCTGGACCCAGTCCCAGCCCCAGCCCAGCCCAAGCCCAGCCCCAGCCACTGCCCAGCCCCTACCTTGGCCCCAGCCCAGCCCCAGTTCAAGCCCTGCCCCTGCCCTGCCCCAGCCCCGGCCCCAGACTCGGCCCCAGCCAAGCCCCAGGCCTAGCCCTGCCCCAGTCCCCGCCCCAGACCCAGCCACAGCCCCAGCCCTGTGCCAGGACTGCCCCAGCCCAGCCCCGGTCCCAGCCTAGCCCAAGCCCTGGCCCAGGCCCCGCCCCAGCCCCATCCCTGCCCCCAGCCCAGCCCCAGCCCCAGCCCTGCCCCAGCCCCACCCTCAGCCCCAGCCCAGCTCCAGCCACAGCCCAGCCACAGCCCTGGACCCAGCCCCAGCCCAGCCCCATCCCCAGCCCTGCCCCAGCCCTGCCCTCAGCCCAGCCCCAGCCACAGCCCCAGCCACAGCCCAGCCCCTGCCGTGGACCCAGCCCCAGCCCAGCCCCAGCCACAGCCCAGCCCCAGCCCTGGACCCGGCCCCAGGCCCAACCCCAGCCACAGCCCAGCCCCTGCCCTGGACCCAGCCCCAGCCCAGCCCCAGCCACAGCCCAGCCCCAGCCCTGGACCCGGCCCCAGCCCAGCCCCAGCCCCACCCCAGCCTCATCCCCTGCCCAGCCCCAGCCCTGCCCCATCCCTGCCCCCCGCCCAGCCCCATCCCCATCCCTGCCCCCCGCCCAGCCCCAGCCCCAGCTCTGCCCCAACCCAGCCCCAGCCCCAGCCCTGCCCTCAGCCCAGCCCCAGGCCCGAACCCAGCCCCGGCCTCAGCCCAGCCCTAAGCTAGCCCTGCCCCAGCCCCTGCCCCAGCCCATTCCTGCTCCCAGCCCAGCCACAGCCCAGCCCCAGCACTGCACCAGCCCAGCCCCAGCCCCAGCCCAGCCCCAGCCACGGACCCAGCCCCAGCCCCAGCCCAGCCCTAGCCCAGCCCTGACCCAGCCCCAGCCCTAGCCCAGCCCTGACCCAGCCCCAGCCCTAGCTCAGCCCTGCCCTCAGCCCAGCCCCAGGCCCGGACCCAGCCCCGGCCTCAGCCCAGCCCTAACCTAGCCCTGCCCCAGCCCCCGCCCTGCCCAGCCCCAGCCCTGCCCCAGCCTAGCCCCAGCCCCAGTCCAGCCCCTGCCTGGACCCAGTCCCAGCCCCAGCCCAGCCCAAGCCCAGCCCCAGCCACTGCGCAGCCCCAGCCCTGCCCCAGCCTAGCCCCAGCCCCAGCCCAGCTCCTGCCCTGGACCCAGCCCCAGCCCCACCCCAGCCTCATCCCCAGCCCAGCCCCATCCCTGCCCCCAGCCACAGCCCAGCCCCAGCCCTGGACCCGGCCCCAGCCCAGCCCCAGCCCCACCCCAGCCTCATCCCCTGCCCAGCCCCAGCCCTGCCCCATCCCTGCCCCCCGCCCAGCCCCATCCCCATCCCTGCCCCCCGCCCAGCCCCAGCCCCAGCTCTGCCCCATCCCAGCCCCAGCCCCAGCCCTGCCCTCAGCCCAGCCCCAGGCCCGTACCCAGCCCCGGCCTCAGCCCAGCCCTAAGCTAGCCCTGCCCCAGCCCCTGCCCCAGCCCATTCCTGCTCCCAGCCCAGCCACAGCCCAGCCCCAGCACTGCACCAGCCCAGCCCCAGCCCCAGCCCAGCCCCTGCCTGGACCCAGTCCCAGCCCCATCCCTGCCCCCAGCCCAGCCCCAGCCCCAGCCCTGCCCTGCCTAGCCCCAGCCACCGCCCAGCCCCACCCCAGCCTCATCCCCAGCCCAGGCCCAGCCCTGACCCAGCCCAGCGCAGCCCCATCCCCATCCCTGCCCCCAGCCCAGCCCCAGCCCCAGCCCTGCCCCAGCCCAGCCCCAGCCACCGCCCAGCCCCTGCCCTAGACCCAGCCCCGTCCCCACCCCAGCCCCAACCCCAGCCCCAGCCCTGCCCCAGCCCAGCCCCAGGCCTGACCTCAGCCCTGCCCCAGACCTGGCTCCAGCCCAAGCCCCAGCCCTGCCCATGCCTTGGTTCCAGCCCCAGCCCCAGCCCTGCGCCAACCCAGCCTCAGCCCAAGGCCCAGTCTCAAGCCTAGTCCTGCCCCAGCCCTGGCCCCAATCCAGCCCCAGCCCTACCCCTACCTCAGCCCTAGCCCCAGCCCTGTCCGCAGCCCCAGCCCCAGCCCCAGCCCCACCCTCACCACCAGCCCAGCCCCAGCCCCAACCTTGGCCCCAGCCCAGCCCCAGTTCAAGCCCTGCCCCAGCCTGGCCCCAGCCCCGGCCCCAGACTCGGCCCCAGCCCAGCCCCAGGCCTTGCCCTGTCCCAGTCCCCGCCCCAGACCCAGCCACAGCCCCAGCCCTGTGCCAGCACTGCCCCAGACCAGCCCCGGTCCCAGCCCAGCCCAGCCCAAGCCCTGGCCCTGCCCCAGTTCAGCCCTAGCCCAGCCCTGCCCCAGCCCCCGCCCTGCCCCAGCCCCAGCGCTGCTCCGAACGCAGCCCCAGCCCGACCCCAGCCCTTCCCCAGCTCTAGCCCCAGCCCTGCCCCCAGCCCCGGCCCCTGCCCCAGCCCTGCCCCAGCCCAGCCCCAGCCCCAGCCCAGCCCCTGCCATGGATCCAGCCCCAGCCCAGCCCCAGCCCAGCCCCAGCCCCAGCCCCAGCCCAGCCCTAGCCCAGCCCCAGCCCCACCCTCAGCCCTAGCCCAGCCCCAGCCCCACCCTCAGACCCAGCCCAGCTCCAGCCACAGCCCAGCCACAGCCCTGGACCCAGCCCCAGCCCAGCCCCATCCCCAGCCCTGCCCCAGCCCTGCCCTCAGCCCAGCCCCAGCCCCAGCCCGGCCCCAGTTCTGCCCCAGCCCCAGACCCAGCCCAACACTGGACCCAGCCCCAGCCCAGCCCCAGCCCCAGCCCTGCCCCAGCCTAGCCCCAGCCCCAGCCCAGCCCCTGCCCTGGACCCAGTCCCAGCCCCAGCCCAGCCCCTGCCAAGCCCTAGCCCAGCCCCAGCCCCACCCTCAGCCCCAGCCCAGCTCCAGCCACAGCCCAGCCCCAGCCCTGGACCCAGCCCCAGCCCAGCCCCAGCCCCACCCCAGCCCTGCCCTATTACAGCCCCAACCCTGCCCCAGCCCAACCCCAGCCAAAGCCCTGCCCCAGCCCAGCCCCAGCCACCGCCCTACCCCAGCCCTGGACCCCACCCCAGCCCCAGCCCTCTCCCAGTCCCCGCCCCAGCCCCAGCCCCAGCCACACCCCCGGCCCCAGCTCCGGCCCCAGCCAAGCCCCACTCACGTCCCCATCCCCGGCCCCAGCCCAGCTCCAGCCACAGCCCAGCCACAGCCCCTGCCCTGCCCTGCCCCAGCCCAGCCCCAGCCACAGCCCAGCCCCAGCCACATCCCAGCCCCTGCCATGGACCCAGCACCAGCCCAGCCCCAGCCCCAGACCCAGCCCCATCCCTGCCCCAGCCCCACCCTCAGCACCAGCCCAGCCCCAGCCCCAGCCCCAGCCCAGCCCCAGCCCCACCCTCAGCACCAGCCCAGCTCCAGCCACAGCCCAGCCACAGCCCTGCACCTAACCCCAGCCCAGCCCCAGCCACAGCCACAGCCCTGCCCCAGCCCAAACCCAGCCCCAGCCCAGCCCCCAGCCCCAGCCCTACGCCTGCCCAGTCCCGGTGCATGCCCAGCCCCAGCCCCGCCCTGCCCCAACCCCAGCCCCAGCCCTGCCCAAGACTTGGTTCCAGCCCCAGCCCCAGCCCTGCCCTCGGCCCCAGCCCAGCCCCAGCCCCAGCCCAAGCCCTGCCCTGGACCCAGCCCCAGCCCCACCCCAGCCTCATCCCCTGCCCAGCCCTAGCCCTGCCCCAGCCCAAGCCCCAGCCCCAGCCCCAGCCCCAGCCCCATCCCTGCCCCCAGCCCAGCCCCAGCCCCAGCCCTGCCCCATCCCAGCCCCAGCCCCAGCCCAAGCCCTGCCACAGTCCCTGCCCCAGCCCAGTCCTGGTCCCAGCCCAGTCACAGCCCAGCCCCAGCCCTGCCCCAGCCCTGCCCTCGGCCCCAGCCCAGCCCCAGCCCCGCCCAAGCCCTGCCCTGGACCCAGCCCCAGCCCCAGCCCAGCCCCTGCCCTGTACCTAGCCCCAGCCCAGCCCCAGCCCCAGCCCAGCCCCAGCCCCAGCCCCGCCCTAGCCCAGCCCCAGCCCCACCCTCAGCCCCAGCCCAGCTCCAGCCACAGCCCAGCCACAGCCCTGGACCCAGCCCCAGCCCAGCCCCATCCCCAGCCCTGCCCCAGCCCTGCCCTCAGCCCAGCCCCAGACCCAGCCCGGCCCCAGTTCTGCCCCAGCCCTGGACACAGCCCCACCCTGGACCCAGCCCCAGCCCCAGCCCAGCCCCTGCCCTGTACCTAGCCCCAGGCCAGCCCCTGCCCCAGCCCTGCCCCAGCCCTGCCCTCAGCCCAGCCCCAGCCCCAGCCCGGCCCCAGTCCTTCCCCAGCCCTGGACCCAGCCCCAACCCCAGCCCAGCCCCATTCCTGCCCCCAGCCCAGCCCCAGCCCCAGCCCTGCCCCAGTTCAGCCCTAGCCCAGCCCTGCCCCAGCCCCCGCCCTGCCCCAGCCCCAGCTCTGCACCGAACGCAGCCCCAGCCCGACCCCAGCCCTTCCCCAGCTCTAGCCCCAGACCTGCCCCCAGCCCCGGCCCCTGCCCCAGCCCTGCCCCAGCCCTAGCCCAGCCCTGCCCTCAGCCCCAGCCCCAGCCCCACCCTCGGCCCCAGCCCAGCCCCTGCCCCAGCTCTTCCCCAGCCCAGCCCCAGCCCCAGCCCAGCCCCTACCCTGGACCCAGCCCCAGCCCAGCCCCAGCCCAGCCCCAGCCCCAGCCCCAGCCCAGCCCTAGCCCAGCCCCAGCCCCACCCTCAGCCCCAGCCCAGCTCCAGCCACAGCCCAGCCACAGCCCTGGACCCAGCCCCAGCCCAGCCCCATCCCCAGCCCTGCCCCAGCCCTGCCCTCAGCCCAGCCCCAGCCCCAACCCGGCCCCAGTTCTGCCCCAGCCCCAGACCCAGCCCAACCCTGGACCCAGCCCCAGCCCCAGCCCAGCCCCAGCCCCAGCCCAGCCCCAGTCCAGCCCCTGCCCTGGACCCAGTCCCAGCCCCAGCCCAGCCCCAGCCCAGCCCCAGCCACCACCCAGCCCCAGCCCTGCCGCCAGCCCAGCCCTAGCCCCACTCACGTCCCCATCCCCGGCCCCAGCCCAGCTCCAGTCACAGCCCAGCCACAGCCCCTGCCCTGCCCTGCCCCAGCCCAGCCCCAGCCACAGCCCAGCCCCTGCCATGGACCCAGCCCCAGCCCAGCCCCAGCCCCAGACCCAGCCCCAGCCCAGCCCCAGCCCCACCCTCAGCACCAGCCCAGCTCCAGCCACAGCCCAGCCACAGCCCTGCACCTAGCCCCAGCCAAAGCCCCAGCCCCAGCCAATACCCTACCCCAACCCTGGACCCCAGCCCCAGCCCCAGCCCTCTCCCAGTCCCCGCCCCAGCCCCAGCCCCAGCCGCACCCCCGGCCCCAGCTCCGGCCCCAGCCAAGCCCCACTCACGTCCCCATCCCCGGCCCCAGCCCAGCTCCAGCCACAGCCCAGCCACAGCCCCTGCCCTGCCCTGCCCCAGCCCAGCCCCAGCCCCAGCCCAGCCCCAGCCCCACCCTCAGCACCAGCCCAGCTCCAGCCACAGCCCAGCCACAGCCCTGCACCTAGCCCCAGCCCAGCCACAGCCACAGCCACAGCCCTGCCACAGCCCTGGACCCATCCCCAGCCCTGCCCCAGCCCAAACCCAGCCCCAGCCCAGCCCCCAGCCCCAGCCCTACGCCTGCCCAGTCCCGGTCCATGCCCAGCCCCAGCCCCGCCCTGCCCCAACCCCAGCCCCAGCCCTGCCCAAGACTTGGTTCCAGCCCCAGCCCAAGCCCTGCCCTGGACCCAGCCCCAGCCCCACCCCAGCCTCATCCCCTGCCCAGCCCTAGCCCTGCCCCAGCCCAAGCCCCAGCCCCAGCCCCAGCCCCATCCCTGCCCCCAGCCCAGCCCCAGCCCCAGCCCTGCCCCATCCCAGCCCCAGCCCCAGCCCTGCCCCATCCCAGTCCCAGCCCCAGCCCAAGCCCTGCCACAGTCCCTGCCCCAGCCCAGTCCTGGTCCCAGCCCAGTCACAGCCCAGCCCCAGCCCAGCCCCAGCCCCAGCCCAAGCCCTGCCCTGGACCCAGCCCCAGCCCCAGCCCAGCCCCTGCCCTGTACCTAGCCCCAGCCCAGCCCCAGCCCCAGCCCAGCCCCAGCCCTGCCCAGCCCGAGTCGCAGCCCCGGCCCCAGCCCCGCCCTAGCCCAGCCCCAGCCCCACCCTCAGCCCCAGCCCAGCTCCAGCCACAGCCCAGCCACAGCCCTGGACCCAGCCCCAGCCCAGCCCCATCCCCAGCCCTGCCCCAGCCCTGCCCTCAGCCCAGCCCCAGCCCCAGCCCGGCCCCAGTCCTGCCCCAGCCCTGGACACAGCCCCACCCTGGACCCAGCCCCAACCCCAGCCCAGCCCCAGCCCTGCCCCAGCCTAGCCCCAGGCCCAGTCCAGCCCCTGCCCTGGACCCAGCCCCAGCCCAGCCCCTGCCCTGTACCTAGCCCCAGGCCAGCCCCTGCCCCAGCCCAGCCCCAGCCCTGCCCAGCCCCAGCCCAGCCCCATCCCCAGCCCTGCCCCAGCCCTGCCCTCAGCCCAGCCCCAGCCCCAGCCCGGCCCCAGTCCTTCCCCAGCCCTGGACACAGCCCCAACCCCAGCCCAGCCCCAGCCCTGCCCCAGCCTAGCCCCAGCCCCAGTCCAGCCCCATCCTGGACCCAGCCCCAACCCCAGCCCAGCCCCATTCCTGCCCCCAGCCCAGCCCCAGCCCCAGCCCTGCCCCAGTTCAGCCCTAGCCCAGCCCTGCCCCAGCCCCCGCCCTGCCCCAGCACCAGCTCTGCACCGAACGCAGCCCCAGCCCGACCCCAGCCCTTCCCCAGCTCTAGCCCCAGCCCTGCCCCCAGCCCCGGCCCCTGCCCCAGCCCTGCCCCAGCCCTAGCCCAGCCCTGCCCTCAGCCCCAGCCCCAGCCCCACCCTCGGCCCCAGCCCAGCCCCTGCCCCAGCCCTTCCCCAGCCCAGCCCCAGCCCCAGCCCAGCCCCTACCCTGGACCCAGCCCCAGCCCAGCCCCAGCCAAGCCCCAGCCCCAGCCCCAGCCCAGCCCTAGCCCAGCCCCAGCCCCACCCTCAGCCCCAGCCCAGCTCCAGCCACAGCCCAGCCACAGCCCTGGACCCAGCCCCAGCCCAGCCCCATCCCCAGCCCTGCCCCAGCCCTGCCCTCAGCCCAGCCCCAGCCCCAACCCGGCCCCAGTTCTGCCCCAGCCCCAGACCCAGCCCAACCCTGGACCCAGCCCCAGCCCCAGCCCAGCCCCAGCCCCAGCCCAGCCCCAGTCCAGCCCCTGCCCTGGACCCAGTCCCAGCCCCAGCCCAGCCCCAGCCCAGCCCCAGCCACCACCCAGCCCCAGCCCTGCTGCCAGCCCAGCCCTAGCCCCACTCACGTCCCCATCCCCGGCCCCAGCCCAGCTCCAGTCACAGCCCAGCCACAGCCCCTGCCCTGCCCTGCCCCAGCCCAGCCCCAGCCACAGCCCAGCCCCTGCCATGGACCCAGCCCCAGCCCAGCCCCAGCCCCAGACCCAGCCCCAGCCCTGCCCCAGCCCCACCCTCAGCACCAGCCCAGCCCCAGCCCCAGCCCCAGCCCAGCCCCAGCCCCACCCTCAGCACCAGCCCAGCTCCAGCCACAGCCCAGCCACAGCCCTGCACCTAGCCCCAGCCCAGCCACAGCCACAGCCACAGGCCTGCCACAGCCCTGGACCCATCCCCAGCCCTGCCCCAGCCCAAACCCAGCCCCAGCCCAGCCCCCAGCCCCAGCCCTACGCCTGCCCAGTCCCGGTGCATGCCCAGCCCCAGCCCCGCCCTGCCTCAACCCCAGCCCCAGCCCTGCCCAAGACTTGGTTCCAGCCCCAGCCCCAGCCCTGCCCTCGGCCCCAGCCCAGCCCCAGCCCCAGCCCAAGCCCTGCCCTGGACCCAGCCCCAGCCCCACCCCAGCCTCATCCCCTGCCCAGCCCTAGCCCTGCCCCAGCCCAAGCCCCAGCCCCAGCCCCAGCCCCATCCCTGCCCCCAGCCCAGCCCCAGCCCCAGCCCTGCCCCATCCCAGCCCCAGCCCCAGCCCAAGCCCTGCCACAGTCCCTGCCCCAGCCCAGTCCTGGTCCCAGCCCAGTCACAGCCCAGCCCCAGCCCTGCCCCAGCCCTGCCCTCGGCCCCAGCCCAGCCCCAGCCCCAGCCCAAGCCCTGCCCTGTACCCAGCCCCAGCCCCAGCCCAGCCCCTGCCCTGTACCTAGCCCCAGCCCAGCCCCAGCCCAGCCCCAGCCCTGCCCAGCCCCACCCTCAGCCCCAGCCCAGCTCCAGCCACAGCCCAGCCACAGCCCTGGACCCAGCCCCAGCCCAGCCCCATCCCCAGCCCTGCCCCAGCCCTGCCCTCAGCCCAGCCCCACTCCCAGCCCGGCCCCAGTCCTGCCCCAGCCCTGGACACAGCCCCACCCTGGACCCAGCCCCAACCCCAGCCCTGCCCCAGCCCTGCCCCAGCCTAGCCCCAGCCCCAGTCCAGCCCCATCCTGGACCCAGCCCCAACCCCAGCCCAGCCCCATTCCTGCCCCCAGCCCAGCCCCAGCCCCAGCCCTGCCCCAGTTCAGCCCTAGCCCAGCCCTGCCCCAGCCCCCGCCCTGCCCCAGCCCCAGCTCTGCACCGAACGCAGCCCCAGCCCGACCCCAGCCCTTCCCCAGCTCTAGCCCCAGCCCTGCCCCCAGCCCAGCCCCAGCCCCAGCCCTGCCCCAGTTCAGCCCTAGCCCAGCCCTGCCCCAGCCCCCGCCCTGCCCCAGCCCCAGCTCTGCACCGAACGCAGCCCCAGCCCGACCCCAGCCCTTCCCCAGCCCTAGCCCAGCCCTGCCCTCAGCCCCAGCCCCAGCCCCACCCTCGGCCCCAGCCCAGCCCCTGCCCCAGCCCTTCCCCAGCCCAGCCCCAGCCCCAGCCCAGCCCCTACCCTGGACCCAGCCCCAGCCCAGCCCCAGCCCAGCCCCAGCCCCAGCCCCAGCCCAGCCCTAGCCCAGCCCCAGCCCCACCCTCAGCCCCAGCCCAGCTCCAGCCACAGCCCAGCCACAGCCCTGGACCCAGCCCCAGCCCAGCCCCATCCCCAGCCCTGCCCCAGCCCTGCCCTCAGCCCAGCCCCAGCCCCAACCCGGCCCCAGTTCTCCCCCAGCCCCAGACCCAGCCCAACCCTGGACCCAGCCCCAGCCCAGCCCCAGCCCCAGCCCAGCCCCAGTCCAGCCCCTGCCCTGGACCCAGTCCCAGCCCCAGCCCAGCCCCAGCCCAGCCCCAGCCACCACCCAGCCCCAGCCCTGCCGCCAGCCCAGCCTCATCCCCTGCCCAGCCCTAGCCCTGCCCCAGCCCAAGCCCCAGCCCCAGCCCCAGCCCCATCCCTGCCCGCAGCCCAGCCCCAGCCCCAGCCCCAGCCCTGCCCCATCTCAGCCCCAGCCCCAGCCCTGCCCCATCCCAGCCCCAGCCCCAGCCCAAGCCCTGCCACAGTCCCTGCCCCAGCCCAGTCCTGGTCCCAGCCCAGTCACAGCCCAGCCCCAGCCCTGCCCCAGCCCTGCCCTCGGCCCCAGCCCAGCCCCAGCCCCAGCCCAAGCCCTGCCCTGGACCCAGCCCCAGCCCCAGCCCAGCCCCTGCCCTGTACCTAGCCCCAGCCCAGCCCCAGCCCCAGCCCAGCCCCAGCCCTGCCCAGCCCCACCCTCAGCCCCAGCCCAGCTCCAGCCACAGCCCAGCCACAGCCCTGGACCCAGCCCCAGCCCAGCCCCATCCCCAGCCCTGCCCCAGCCCTGCCCTCAGCCCAGCCCCACTCCCAGCCCGGCCCCAGTCCTGCCCCAGCCCTGGACACAGCCCCACCCTGGACCCAGCCCCAACCCCAGCCCAGCCCCAGCCCTGCCCCAGCCTAGCCCCAGCCCTGCCCAGCCCCAGCCCAGCCCCTGCCCTGTACCTAGCCCCAGGCCAGCCCCTGCCCCAGCCCAGCCCCAGCCCTGCCCAGCCCCAGCCCAGCCCCATCCCCAGCCCTGCCCCAGCCCTGCCCTCAGCCCAGCCCCAGCCCCAGCCCGGCCCCAGTCCTTCCCCAGCCCTGGACACAGCCCCAACCCCAGCCCAGCCCCAGCCCTGCCCCAGCCTAGCCCCAGCCCCAGTCCAGCCCCATCCTGGACCCAGCCCCAACCCCAGCCCAGCCCCATTCCTGCCCCCAGCCCAGCCCCAGCCCCAGCCCTGCCCCAGTTCAGCCCTAGCCCAGCCCTGCCCCAGCCCCCGCCCTGCCCCAGCCCCAGCTCTGCACCGAACGCAGCCCCAGCCCGACCCCAGCCCTTCCCCAGCTCTAGCCCCAGCCCTGCCCCCAGCCCAGCCCCAGCCCCAGCCCTGCCCCAGTTCAGCCCTAGCCCAGCCCTGCCCCAGCCCCCGCCCTGCCCCAGCCCCAGCTCTGCACCGAACGCAGCCCCAGCCCGACCCCAGCCCTTCCCCAGCTCTAGCCCCAGCCCTGCCCCCAGCCCCGGCCCCTGCCCCAGCCCCTGCCCTCAGCCCCAGCCCCAGCCCCACCCTCGGCCCCAGCCCAGCCCCTGCCCCAGCCCTTCCCCAGCCCAGCCCCAGCCCCAGCCCAGCCCCTACCCTGGACCCAGCCCCAGCCCAGCCCCCGCCCAGCCCCAGCCCCAGCCCCAGCCCCAGCCCCAGCCAGCCCTAGCCCAGCCCCAGCCCCACCCTCAGCCCCAGCCCAGCTCCAGCCACAGCCCAGCCACAGCCCTGGACCCAGCCCCAGCCCAGCCCCATCCACAGCCCTGCCCCAGCCTTGCCCTCAGCCCAGCCCCAGCCCCAACCCGGCCTCAGTTCTGCCCCAGCCCCAGACCCAGCCCAACCCTGGACCCAGCCCCAGCCCCAGCCCAGCCCCAGCCCCAGCCCAGCCCCAGTCCAGCCCCTGCCCTGGACCCAGTCCCAGCCCCAGCCCAGCCCCAGCCCAGCCCCAGCCACCACCCAGCCCCAGCCCTGCCGCCAGCCCAGCCCTAGCCCCACCCTAGACCCAGCCCCAGCCCCAGCCCAGCCCCTGCCCTGGACCCAGCCCCAGCCCCAGCCCCACCCCCGGCCCCAGCCCCGGCCCCAGCCCAGCTCCAGCCACAGCCCAGCCACAGCCCCAGCCGCAGCCCAGCCCCAGCCCCTGCCCCACCCTCGGCCCCAGCACAGCCCCTGCCCCGGCCCAGCCCCTGCCCTGGACCCAGCCCCAGCCCAGCCCCAGCCCCACCCCAGCCTCATACCCTGCCCAGCCCCAGTCCAGCCCCAGCCCCACCCCAGCCTCATCCCCTGCCCAGCCCCAGCCACTGCCCAGCCCCAGCCCTGCCCCAGCCTAGCCCCAGCCCCAGCCCAGCCCCAGCCCCAGCCCAAGCCCTGCCCTGGACCCAGCCCCAGCCCCACCCCAGCCTCATCCCCTGCCCAGGCCTAGCCCTGCCCCAGCCCAAGCCCCAGCCCCAGCCCCAGCCCCATCCCTGCCCCCAGCCCAGCCCCAGCCCCAGCCCTGCCCCATCCCTGCCCCAGCCCCAGACCAAGCCCTGCCCCAGTCCCTGCCCCAGCCAAGTCCTGGTCCCAGCCCAGCCACAGCCCATCCCCAGCCCAGCCCCAGCCCAGCCCCAGCCACAGCCCAGCCACAGCCCTGGACCCAGCCCCAGTCGCAGCCCCGGCCCCAGCCCCAGCCCCAGCCCAACCCCAGCCCCCAGCCCTGGCCCTACCCCTGCCCAGTCCCGCTCCATGCCCAGCCCCAGCCCTGCCTCACCCTCGTCCCCAGCCCAGCCCCAGCCCTGCCCAGCCCGAGTCGCAGCCCCGGCCCCAGCCCCGCCCTAGCCCAGCCCCAGCCCCACCCTCAGCCCCAGCCCAGCTCCAGCCACAGCCCAGCCACAGACCTGGACCCAGCCCCAGCCCAGCCCCATCCCCAGCCCTGCCCCAGCCCTGCCCTCAGCCCAGCCCCAGCCCCAGCCCGGCCCCAGTCCTGCCCCAGCCCTGGACACAGCCCCACCCTGGACCCAGCCCCAACCCCAGCCCAGCCCCAGCCCTGCCCCAGCCTAGCCCCAGCCCCAGTCCAGCCCCTGCCCTGGACCCAGCCCCAGCCCCAGCCCAGCCCCTGCCCTGTACCTAGCCCCAGGCCAGCCCCTGCCCCAGCCCAGCCCCAGCCCTGCCCAGCCCCAGTCGCAGCCCCGGCCTCAGCCCCGCCCTAGCCCAGCCCCAGCCCCACCCTCAGCCCCAGCCCAGCTCCAGCCACAGCCCAGCCACAGCCCTGGACCCAGCCCCAGCCCAGCCCCATCCCCAGCCCTGCCCCAGCCTTGCCCTCAGCCCAGCCCCAGACCCAGCCCGGCCCCAGTCCTTCCCCAGCCCTGGACACAGCCCCACCCTGGACCCAGCCCCAACCCCAGCCCAGCCCCAGCCCTGCCCCAGCCTAGCCCCAGCCCCAGTCCAGCCCCACCCTGGACCCAGCCCCAACCACAGCCCAGCCCCATCCCTGCCCCCAGCCCAGCCCCAGCCCCAGCCCTGCCCCAGTTCAGCCCTAGCCCAGCCCTGCCCCAGCCCCCGCCCTGCCCCAGCCCCAGCTCTGCACCGAACGCAGCCCCAGCCCGACCCCAGCCCTTCCCCAGCTCTAGCCCCAGCCCTGCCCCCAGCCCCGGCCCCTGCCCCAGCCCTGCCCCAGCCCTAGCCCAGCCCTGCCCTCAGCCCCGGCCACAGCCCCACCCTCGGCCCCAGCCCAGCCCCTGCCCCAGCCCTTCCCCAGCCCAGCCCCAGCCCCAGACCCAGCCCAACCCTGGACCCAGCCCCAGCCCCAGCCCAGCCCCAGCCCAGCCCCAGCCACCACCCAGCCCCAGCCCTGCCGCCAGCCCAGCCCTAGCCCCACCCTGGACCCAGCCCCAGCCCCAGCCCAGCCCCTGCCCTGGACCCAGCCCCTGCCCCAGCCCTTCCCCAGCCCAGCCCCAGCCCCAGACCCAGCCCAACCCTGGACCCAGCCCCAGCCCCAGCCCCAGCCCAGCCCCAGTCCAGCCCCTGCCCTGGACCCAGTCCCAGCCCCAGCCCAGCCCCAGCCCAGCCCCAGCCACCACCCAGCCCCAGCCCTGCCGCCAGCCCAGCCCTAGACCCACCCTGGACCCAGCCCCAGCCCCAGCCCAGCCCCTGCCCTGGACCCAGCCCCAGCCCCAACCCAGCCTCATCCCCAGCCACAGCCCTGCCCCAGCCCCAGCCCTGCCCTGGCCCAGCCCCAGCCCCAGCCCAGCCCCTGCCCTGGACCCAGCCCCTGCCCTGGTCCCAGCCCCAGCCCAGCCCCAGCCAAGCCCCAGCCCAGCCCCAGCCCCACCCTCAGCCCCAGCCCAGCTCCAGCCACAGCCCAGCCCCAGCCCTGGACCCAGCCCCAGCCCAGCCCCAGCCCCACCCCAGCCCTGCCCTATTACAGCCCCAGCCCTGCCCCAGCCCTACCCCAGCCCCAGCCCTGCTCCCAGCCCAGCCCCAGCCCCAGCCAAAGCCCTGCCCCAGCCCAGCCCCAGCCACCGCCCTACCCCAGCCCTGGACCCCACCCCAGCCCCAGCCCTCTCCCAGTCCCCGCCCCAGCCCCAGCCCCAGCCACACCCCCGGCCCCAGCCCCGGCCCCAGCCAAGCCCCACTCACGTCCCCATCCCCGGCCCCAGCCCAGCTCCAGCCACAGCCCAGCCACAGCCCCAGCCCTGCCCCAGTCCCTGCCCCAGCCCAGTCCTGGTCGCAGCCCCAGCCCCAGCCCAGCCCCAGCCCAGCCCCATCCCCAGCCCAGCCCCTGCCCTGGACCCAGCCCCAGCCCCACTCCAGCCTCATCCCCAGCCCAGGTCCAGCCCTGCCCCAGCCCAAGCCCCAGACCCAGCCCCATCCCTGCCCCCAGCCCAGCCCCAGCCCCAGCCCTGCCCCAGTTCAGCCCTAGCCCAGCCGTGCCCCAGCCCCCGCCCTGCCCCAGCCCCAGCTCTCCACCGAACACAGCCCCAGCCCGACCCCAGCCCTGCCCCAGCTCTAGCCCAGCCCTGTCCCCAGCCCTGGCCCCTGACCCAGCCCCAGCCCTAGCCCCACCCTCGGCCCCAGCCCAGCCCCTGCCCCGGCCCAGCCCCTGCCCTGGACCCAGCCCCAGCCCAGCCCCAGCCCCACCCCAGCCTCATCCCCTGCCCAGCCCCAGCCCAGCCCCAGCCCCACCCCAGCCTCATCCCCTGCCCAGCCCCAGCCACTGCCCAGCCCCAGCCCTGCCCCAGCCTAGCCCCAGCCCCAGTCCAGCCCCTGTCCTGGACCCAGCCCCAGCCCCACCCCAGCCTCATCCCCAGCCCAGCCCCATCCCTGCCCCCAGCCCAGCCCCAGCCACCGCCCTGCCCCACCCCAGCCTCATCCCCAGCCCAGGCCCAGCCCTGACCCAGCCTAGCCCCAGCCCCAGCCCAGCCCCTGCCCTGGACCCAGCCCCAGCCCCACCCCAGCCTCATCCCCAGTCCAGCCCCATCCCTGCCACCAGCCCAGCCCCAGCCACCGCCCTGCCCCACCCCAGCCTCATCCCCAGCCCAGGCCCAGCCCTGACCCAGCCCAGCGCAGCCCCATCCCCATCCCTGCCCCCAGCCCTGCCCCAGCCCCAGCCCCAACCCAGCCTCATCCCCAGCCACAGCCCTGCCCCAGCCCCAGCCCTGCTCTGGCCCAGCCCCAGCCCCAGCCCAGCCCCTGCCCTGGACCCAGACCTTGCCCTGGTCCCAGCCCCAGCCCAGCCCCAGCCAAGCCCTAGCCCAGCCCCAGCCCCACCCTCAGCCCCAGCCCAGCTCCAGCCACAGCACAGCCCCAGCCCTGGACCCAGCCCCAGCCCAGCCCCAGCCCTGCCCTATTACAGCCCTAGCCCTGCCCCAGCCCAACCCCAGCCCCAGCCCTGCCCCCAGCCCAGCCCCAGCCCCAGCCAAAGCCCTGCCCCAGCCCAGCCCCAGCCACCGCCCTACCTCAGCCCTGGACCCCACCCCAGCCCCAGCCCTCTCCCAGTCCCCGCCCCAGCCCCAGCCCCAGCCCCAGCCCCGGCCCCAGCCCCGGCCCCAGCCCAGCTCCAGCCACAGCCCAGCCCCAGCCCCAGCCCAGCCCCTGCCCTGGACCCAGCCCCAGCCCCAACCCAGCCTCATCCCCAGCCACAGCCCTGCCCCAGCCCCAGCCCTGCCCTGGCCCAGCCCCAGCCCCAGCCCAGCCCCTGCCCTGGACCCAGCCCCTGCCCTGGTCCCAGCCCCAGCCCAGCCCCAGCCCAGCTCCAGCCACAGCCCAGCCCCAGCCCTGGACCCAGCCCCAGCCCAGCCCCAGCCCCACCCCAGCCCTGCCCTATTACAGCCCCAGCCCTGCCCCAGCCCAACCCCAGCCCCAGCCCTGCCCCCAGCCCAAACCCAGCCCCAGCCCAGCCCCAGCCCCAGCCCTGCCCTGCCCAGCCCCAGCCCCGCCCAGCCCCAACCCCAGCCCCAGCCCTGCCCAAGACTTGGTTCCAGCCCCAGCCCCAGCCCTGCCCCAGCCCTGTGCTCGGCCCCAGCCCAGCCCCAGCCCCAGCCCAAGCCCTGCCCTGGACCCAGCCCCAGCTCCACCCCAGCCTCATCCCCTGCCCCGCCCTAGCCCTGCCCCAGCCCAAGCCCCAGCCCCAGCCCCAACCCCATCTCTGCCCCCAGCCCAGCCCCAGCCCCAGCCCTGCCCCATCTGTAATGGGTTGGGGCAGACCCCCCTCCCCACCACGCGCAGAAATAATGACTCAAACAAACGGATTGCAAAGGTGATGAAAAGTTTAAATAGAACAGTGAGTGCGTGCAGGAAAAAAAAAAAACCTAAAAATACAGTGACGAGAGAGAGAGACCCAAAAACAGACCCAGAGAAAATCCCATCCCCACCTGGGGGTGCACCCATACCCCCAGGGCTCCTCCTTCCCCCCCCCCACTGCTAGGCTAGTCTCAGCTGGCCAGATCTGAGACTGCCCATCCCCCCGTGGCCTTGGGCCTAACCAGGCCCATGGCCGGGAGATCTCCACCCCAGTTACCCAGTGGCGAGGAGGAAGGAAAGAGGAAGTGCCAGACCCCGCCGCGAAACTTATAGTGGTGCAAGGGATCATGGTAGGAAATAACCTAATTTCCTGTGTCCACCCACTGGGCTGGACTTCTGGACACAGGAAACACCCCTGTAGCAGAGGACAGCCAGCCCAAACTACGACACCATCCCAGCCCCAGCCCCAGCCCAAGCCCTGCCACAGTCCCTGCCCCAGCCCAGTCCTGGTCCCAGCCCAGCCACAGCCCAGCCCCAGCCCTGCCCCAGCCCAGCCCCAGCCCCAGCCCGGCCCCAGTTCTGCCCCAGACCCAGACCCAGCCCAACCCTGGACCCAGCCCCAGCCCCAGCCCAGCCCCAGCCCCAGCCCTGCCCAGCCCCAGCCCGCCCAGCCCCAACCCCAGCCCCAGCCCTGCCCAAGACTTGGTTCCAGCCCCAGCCCCAGCCCTGCCCCAGCCCTGCCCTCGGCCCCAGCCCAGCCCCAGCCCCAGCCCAAGCCCTGCCCTGGACCCAGCCCCAGCCCCATCCCTGCCCCCAGCCCAGCCCCAGCCCCAGCCCTGCCCCATCCCAGCCCCAGCCCAAGCCCTGCCCCAGTCCCTGCCCCAGCCCAGTCCTGGTCCCAGCCCAGCCACAGCCCAGCCCCAGCCCAGCCCCAGCCACAGCCCAGCCACAGCCCTGGACCCAGCCCCAGTCGCAGCCCTGGCCCCAGCCCCAGCCCTAGCCCTGTCCCCAGCCTCAGCCCGTACCCCTGCCCCAGTCCCAGTCCTGCCCCAGCCCTGTCCCCAGCCCCAGCCCCAGCCCAGCCCCAGGCCCTGCCCCAGCCTAGCCACAGCCCTGCCCCAGCCCTGGCTCCTGCCCCAGCCCTGGCTCCAGCCCCAGCCCCAGCCCTGCCCAAGCCTTAGTTCCAGCCCCAGCCCCAGCCCTGCGCCAACCCAGCCCCAGCCAAGGCCCAGCCTCAAGCCTAGTCCTGCCCCAGACCAAGCCCCAATCCAGCCCCAGCCCTAAACCTACCTCAGCCCTAGCCCCAGCCCTGTCCGCAGCCCCAGCCCCAGCCCCACCCTCGCCACCAGCCCAGCCCCAGCCCCAAACTTGCCCCCAGCCCAGCCCCAGTTCCAGCCCTGCCCCAGCCCTGCCTCTGCCCCGGCCCCAGCCCCTACCCAAGACTCGGCCCCAGCCCAACCCCAGCCCAGCCCCAGCCCCAGCCCTGCCCCAGCCCAGCCCCAGCCACCGCCCAGCCCCAGCCCCAGCCCCAGCCCTGGCCCCAGCCCTGCCCCAGGTCTGGCCCCAGCCCTGGCCCCAGCCCCAGCCCCAGCCCCACCCTCGGCCCCAGCCCAGCCCCTACCCCAGCCCTGCCCCAGCCCCAGCCCAGCCCCTGCCCTGGACCCAGCCACAGCCCAGCCCCATCCCCAGCCCTGCACCAGCCCGGCCCTCAGTCCTGCCCCAGCCTAGCACCAGGCCCAGTCCAGCCCCTGCCCTGGACCCAGTCCCAGCCCCAGCCCAGCCCCAGCCCTGCCCCAGCCTAGCCCCAGCCCCAGTCCAGCCCCACCCTGGACCCAGACCCAGCCCCAGCCAAAGCCCTGCCCCAGCCCAGCCCCAGCCACCGCCCTACCCCAGCCCTGGACCCAGCCCCAGCCCCAGCCCCAGCCCGGCCCCAGTCCTGCCCCAGCCCTGGACACAGCCCCACCCTGGACCCAGCCCCAGCCCCAGCCCAGCCCCAGCCCTGCCCCAGCCTAGCCCCAGCCCCAGTCCAGCCCCTGCCCTGGACCCAGTCCCAGCCCCAGCCCAGCCCCAGGCCAGCCCCAGCCACCGCCCAGCCCCAGCCCTGCCCCCAGCCCTGCCCCAGCCCTGCCCCAGCCTCATCCCCAGCCCCAGCCCAGCCCCTGCCCTGGACCCAGCCCCAGCCCCACCCCAGCCTCATCCCAAGCCCAGGCCCAGCCCTGCCCCAGCCCAACCCTAGCCACTGCCCAGCCCCAGCCCTGAACCCAGCCCCAGCCCCAGCCCTCTCCCAGTCCCCGCCCCTGCCCCAGCCCCACCACCGGCCCCAGCCCCGGCCCCTGCCAAGCCCCACTCACGGCCCCATCCCCTGCCCCAGCCCAGCCCTACCCCAGCCCCCGCCCTGCACCAGCCCCAGCCCTCTACCGAACCCAGTCCCAGCCCTGCCCCAGCCCAGCGCTGCCCCGGCCCAGCCCCAGCCCAGCCCCAGCCACCGCCCAGCCCCACCCCAGCCTCATCCCCAGCCCAGGCCCAGCCCTGACCCAGCCCAGCGCAGCCCCATCCCCATCCCTGCCCCCTGCCCAGCCCCAGCCCCAGCCCTGCCCCAGCCCAGCCCCAGCCACCGCCCAGCCCCTGCCCTAGACCCAGCCCCGTCCACACGCCAGCCCCAACCCCAGCCCCAGCCCTGCCCCAGCCGCAGCCCCAGGCCTGACCTCAGCCCTGCCCCAGACCTGGCTCCAGCCCAAGCCCCAGCCCTGCCCATGCCTTGGTTCCAGCCCCAGCCCCAGCCCTGCCCCAGCCCAACCCCAGCCACTGCCCAGCCCCAGCCCTGAACCCAGCCCCAGCCCCAGCCCTCTCCCAGTCCCCGCCCCTGCCCCAGCCCCACCCCCAGCCCCAGCCCCGGCGCCTGCCAGCCCCACTCACGGCCCCATCCCCTGCCCCAGCCCAGCCCTGCCCCAGCCCCCGCCCTGCACCAGCCCCAGCCCTCTACCGAACCCAGTCCCAGCCCTGCCCCAGCCCAGCGCTGCCCCGGCCCAGCCCCAGCCCAGCCCCAGCCACCGCCCAGCCCCACCCCAGCCTCATCCCCAGCCCAGGCCCAGCCCTGACCCAGCCCAGCGCAGCCCCATCCCCATCCCTGCCCCCTGCCCAGCCCCAGCCCCAGCCCTGCCCCAGCCCAGCCCCAGCCACCGCCCAGCCCCTGCCCTAGACCCAGCCCCGTCCACACGCCAGCCCCAACCCCAGCCCCAGCCCTGCCCCAGCCGCAGCCCCAGGCCTGACCTCAGCCCTGCCCCAGACCTGGCTCCAGCCCAAGCCCCAGCCCTGCCCATGCCTTGGTTCCAGCCCCAGCCCCAGCCCTGCCCCAGCCCAACCCCAGCCACTGCCCAGCCCCAGCCCTGAACCCAGCCCCAGCCCCAGCCCTCTCCCAGTCCCCGCCCCTGCCCCAGCCCCACCCCCAGCCCCAGCCCCGGCGCCTGCCAGCCCCACTCACGGCCCCATCCCCTGCCCCAGCCCAGCCCTGCCCCAGCCCCCGCCCTGCACCAGCCCCAGCCCTCTACCGAACCCAGTCCCAGCCCTGCCCCAGCCCCAGCCCTGCACCGAACCCAGCCGCAGCCTGGCCCCAGCCCTGCCCCAGCCCAACCCTGCCCCGGCCCAGCCCCAGCCCAGCCCTACCCCTGCACAGTCCCGGTCCATGCCCAAGCCCAGCCCTGCCCAAGACTTGGTTCCAGCCCCAGCCCCAGCCCTGCCCCAGCCCCGCCCTCTGCCCCAGCCCAGCCCCGGCCCCTGCCCCAGACCCAGCCCTAGCCCAGTCCCGCCCTCGGCCCCAGCCCCAGCCCTAGCCCAGCCCTGCCCTCAGCCCCAGCCCCAGCCCCGGCCCCTGCCCCAGCCCCAGGCCTAGCCCAGCCCCTGAACTCAGCCCAGCCCCAGCCCTGGACCAAGCCCCAGCCCTGAGCCAAACCCAGCCCCAGCCTGGCCCCAGCCCTGCCCTAGCTCCAGCCCTAGCCCTGTCCCCAGCCTCAGCCCGTACCCCTGCCCCAGTCCCAGTCCTGCCCCAGCCCAGCCCCCAGCCCCAGCCCTGCCCTCAGCCCAGCCCCTGTCCTAGCCTGGCCCCAGCCCTGTCCCCAGCCCCAGCCCTAGCCCTGTCCCCAGCCTCAGCCTGTACCCCTGCCCCAGTCCCAGTCCTGCCCCAGCCCTGTCCCCAGCCCCAGCCCCAGCCCAGCCCCAGGCCCTGCCCCAGCCTAGCCACAGCCCTGCCCCAGCCCTGGCTCCTGCCCCAGCCCTGGCTCCAGCCCCAGCCCCAGCCCTGCCCAAGCCTTAGTTCCAGCCCCAGCCCCAGCCCTGCGCCAACCCAGCCCCAGCCACCGCCCAGCCCCACCCCAGCCTCATCCCCAGCCCAGGCCCAGCCCTGACCCAGCCCAGCGCAGCCCCATCCCCATCCCTGCCCCCAGCCCAGCCCCAGCCCCAGCCCCAACCCAGCCTCATCCCCAGCCACAGCCCTGCCCCAGCCCCAGCCCTGCCCTGGCCCAGCCCCAGCCCCAGCCCAGCCCCTGCCCTGGACCCAGCCCCTGCCCTGGTCCCAGCCTCAGCCCATCCCCAGCCAAGCCCTAGCCCAGCCCCACCCTCAGCCCCAGCCCAGCTCCAGCCACAGCCCAGCCCCAGCCCTGGACCCAGCCCCAGCCCAGCCCCAGCCCCACCCCAGCCCTGCCCTATTACAGCCCCAGCCCTGCCCCAGCCCAAACCCAGCCCCAGCCCTGCCCCAAGCCCAGCCCCAGCCCCAGCCAAAGCCCTGCCCCAGCCCAGCCCCAGCCACCGCCCTACCCCAGCCCTGGATCCCACCCCAGCCCCAGCCCTCTCCCAGTCCCCGCCCCAGCCCCAGCCCCAGCCCCAGCCCCACCCCCAGCCGCAGCCCAGCTCCAACCACAGCCCAGCCACAGCCCCTGCCCTGCCCCAGCCCAGCCCCAGCCCAGCCCAGCCCCTGCCATGGACCCAGCCCCAGCCCAGCCCCAGCCCTGGACCCAGCCCCAGCCCAGCCCCAGCCCTGCCCTATTACAGCCCTAGCCCTGCCCCAGCCCAGCCCCAGCCCCAGCCAAAGCCCTGCCCCAGCCCAGCCCCAGCCACCGCCCTACCTCAGCCCTGGACCCCACCCCTGCCCTGCCCTGCCCCAGCCCAGCCCCAGCCCCAGCCCCGGCCCCAGCCCAGCTCCAACCACAGCCCAGCCACAGCCCCTGCCCTGCCCTGCCCCAGCCCAGCCCCAGCCCAGCCCAGCCCCTGCCATGGACCCAGCCCCAGCCCAGCCCCAGCCACAGACCCAGCCCCAGCCCTGCCCCAGCCCCATCCTCATCACCAGCCCAGCCCCAGCCCCAGCCCCAGCCCAGCCCCAGCCCCACCCTCAGCACCAGCCCAGCTCCAGCCACAGCCCAGCCACAGCCCTGCACCTAGCCCCAGCCCAGCCCCAGCCACAGCCACAGCCCTGCCCCAGCCCTGGACGCAGCCCCAGCCCTGCCCCAGCCCAAACCCAGCCCCAGCCCAGCCCCCAGCCCCAGCCCTACCCCTGCCCAGTCCCGGTCCATGCCCAAGCCCAGCCCTGCCCAAGACTTGGTTCCAGCCCCAGCCCCAGCCCTGCCCCAGCCCCGCCCTCTGCCCCAGCCCAGCCCCGGCCCCTGCCCCAGACCCAGCCCTAGCCCAGTCCCGCCCTCTGCCCCAGCCCCAGCCCTAGCCCAGCCCTGCCCCAGCCCCAGCTCTCCACCGAACACAGCCCCAGCCCGACCCCAGCCCTGCCCCAGCTCTAGCCCAGCCCTGTCCCCAGCCCTGGCCCCTGACCCAGCCCCAGCCCTAGCCCCACCCTCGGCCCCAGCCCAGCCCCTGCCCCGGCCCAGCCCCTGCCCTGGACCCAGCCCCAGCCCAGCCCCAGCCCCACCCCAGCCTCATCCCCTGCCCAGCCCCAGCCCAGCCCCAGCCCCACCCCAGCCTCATCCCCTGCCCAGCCCCAGCCACTGCCCAGCCCCAGCCCTGCCCCAGCCTAGCCCCAGCCCCAGTCCAGCCCCTGCCCTGGACCCAGCCCCAGCCCCACCCCAGCCTCATCCCCAGCCCAGGCCCAGCCCTGACCCAGCCTAGCCCCAGCCCCAGCCCAGCCCCTGCCCTGGACCCAGCCCCAGCCCCACCCCAGCCTCATCCCCAGCCCAGCCCCATCCCTGCCCCCAGCCCAGCCCCAGCCACCGCCCTGCCCCACCCCAGCCTCATCCCCAGCCCAGGCCCAGCCCTGACCCAGCCCAGCGCAGCCCCATCCCCATCCCTGCCCCCAGCCCTGCCCCAGCCCCAGCCCCAACCCAGCCTCATCCCCAGCCACAGCCCTGCCCCAGCCCCAGCCCTGCTCTGGCCCAGCCCCAGCCCCAGCCCAGCCCCTGCCCTGGACCCAGACCCTGCCCTGGTCTCAGCCCCAGCCCAGCCCCAGCCAAGCCCTAGCCCAGCCCCCGCCCCACCCTCAGCCCCAGCCCAGCTCCAGCCACAGCCCAGCCCCAGCCCTGGACCCAGCCCCAGCCCAGCCCCAGCCCTGCCCTATTACAGCCCTAGCCCTGCCCCAGCCCAACCCCAGCCCCAGCCCTGCCCCCAGCCCAGCCCCAGCCCCAGCCAAAGCCCTGCCCCAGCCCAGCCCCAGCCACCGCCCTACCTCAGCCCTGGACCCCACCCCTGCCCCAGCCTTCTCAAGGTCCCCGCCTCAGCCCCAGCCCCAGCCCCAGCCCCGGCCCCATCCCCGGCCCCAGCCCAGCTCCAGCCACAGCCCAGCCCCAGCCCCAGCCCAGCCCCTGCCCTGGACCCAGCCCCAGCCCCACCCCAGCCTCATCCCCAGCCCAGCCCCATCCCTGCCCCCAGCCCAGCCCCAGCCCCAGCCCTGCCCTGCCCAGCCCCAGCCACCGCCCTGCCCCACCCCAGCCTCATCCCCAGCCCAGGCCCAGCCCTGACCCAGCCCAGCGCAGCCCCAGCCCCATCCCTGCCCCCAGCCCAGCCCCAGCCCCAGCCCCAACCCAGCCTCATCCCCAGCCACAGCCCTGCCCCAGCCCCAGCCCTGCCCTGGCCCAGCCCCAGCCCCAGCCCAGCCCCTGCCCTGGACCCAGCCCCTGCCCTGGTCCCAGCCCCAGCCCAGCCCCAGCCAAGCCCTAGCCCAGCCCCAGCCCCACAGTCAGCCCCAGCCCAGCTCCAGCCACAGCCCAGCCCCAGCCCTGGACCCAGCCCCAGCCCAGCCCCAGCCCCACCCCAGCCCTGCCCTATTACAGCCCCAGCCCTGCCCCAGCCCAACCCCAGCCCCAGCCCTGCCCCCAGCCCAGCCCCAGCCCCAGCCAAAGCCCTGCCCCAGCCCAGCCCCAGCCACCGCCCTACCCCAGCCCTGGATCCCACCCCAGCCCCAGCCCTCTCCCAGTCCCCGCCCCAGCCCCAGCCCCAGCCCCACCCCCGGCCCCAGCCCAGCTCCAACCACAGCCCAGCCACAGCCCCTGCCCTGCCCTGCCCCAGCCCAGCCCCAGCCCAGCCCAGCCCCTGCCATGGACCCAGCCCCAGCCCAGCCTCAGCCCCAGCCCCAGCCCCAGACCCAGCCCCAGCCCTGCCCCAGCCCCGCCCCAGCCCCATCCTCAGCACCAGCCCAGCCCCAGCCCCAGCCCCAGCCCAGCCCCAGCCCCACCCTCAGCACCAGCCCAGCTCCAGCCACAGCCCAGCCACAGCCCTGCACCTAGCCCCAGCCCAGCCACAGCCACAGCCACAGCCCTGCCCCAGCCCTGGACGCAGCCCCAGCCCTGCCCCAGCCCAAACCCAGCCCCAGCCCAGCCCCCAGCCCCGGCCCTACCCCTGCCCAGTCCCGGTGCATGCCCAGCCCCAGCCCTGCCCAGCCCCAGCCCCGCCCAGCCCCAACCCCAGCCCCAGCCCTGCCCAAGACTTGGTTCCAGCCCCAGCCCCAGCCCTGCCCCAGCCCTGTGCTCGGCCCCAGCCCAGCCCCAGCCCCAGCCCAAGCCCTGCCCTGGACCCAGCCCCAGCTCCACCCCAGCCTCATCCCCTGCCCCGCCCTAGCCCTGCCCCAGCCCAAGCCCCAGCCCCAGCCCCAACCCCATCTCTGCCCCCAGCCCAGCCCCAGCCCCAGCCCTGCCCCATCTGTAATGGGTTGGGGCAGACCCCCTCCCCACCACGCGCAGAAATAATGACTCAAACAAACGGATTGCAAAGGTGATGAAAAGTTTAAATAGAACAGTGAGTGCGTGCAGGAAAAAAAAAAACCTAAAAATACAGTGACGAGAGAGAGAGACCCAAAAACAGACCCAGAGAAAATCCCATCCCCACCTGGGGGTGCACCCATACCCCCAGGGCTCCTCCTTCCCCCCCCCCCACTGCTAGGCTAGTCTCAGCTGGCCAGATCTGAGACTGCCCATCCCCCCGTGGCCTTGGGCCTAACCAGGCCCATGGCCGGGAGATCTCCACCCCAGTTACCCAGTGGCGAGGAGGAAGGAAAGAGGAAGTGCCAGACCCCGCCGCGAAACTTATAGTGGTGCAAGGGATCATGGTAGGAAATAACCTAATTTCCTGTGTCCACCCACTGGGCTGGACTTCTGGACACAGGAAACACCCCTGTAGCAGAGGACAGCCAGCCCAAACTACGACACCATCCCAGCCCCAGCCCCAGCCCAAGCCCTGCCACAGTCCCTGCCCCAGCCCAGTCCTGGTCCCAGCCCAGCCACAGCCCAGCCCCAGCCCTGCCCCAGCCCAGCCCCAGCCCCAGCCCGGCCCCAGTTCTGCCCCAGACCCAGACCCAGCCCAACCCTGGACCCAGCCCCAGCCCCAGCCCAGCCCCAGCCCCAGCCCTGCCCAGCCCCAGCCCGCCCAGCCCCAACCCCAGCCCCAGCCCTGCCCAAGACTTGGTTCCAGCCCCAGCCCCAGCCCTGCCCCAGCCCTGCCCTCGGCCCCAGCCCAGCCCCAGCCCCAGCCCAAGCCCTGCCCTGGACCCAGCCCCAGCCCCCCCCCAGCCTCATCCCCTGCCCAGGCCTAGCCCTGCCCCAGCCCAAGCCCCAGCCCCAGCCCCAGCCCCATCCCTGCCCCCAGCCCAGCCCCAGCCCCAGCCCTGCCCCATCCCAGCCCCAGCCCAAGCCCTGCCCCAGTCCCTGCCCCAGCCCAGTCCTGGTCCCAGCCCAGCCACAGCCCAGCCCCAGCACTGCCCCAGCCCCAGCCCAGCCCCAGCCCAGCCCCAGCCACAGCCCAGCCACAGCCCTGGACCCAGCCCCAGTCGCAGCCCTGGCCCCAGCCCCAGCCCCAGCCCAGCCCCAGCCCCAGACCTGCCCCAGCCCAACCCCAGCCCCATCCCAGCCCCCAGCCCCGGCCCTACCCCTGCCCAGTCCCGGTCCATGCCCAAGCCCAGCTCTGCCCAAGACTTGGTTCCAGCCCCAGCCCCAGACCTTCCCCAGCCCAACCCCAGCCCCATCCCAGCCCCCAGCCCCGGCCCTACCCCTGCCCAGTCCCGGTCCATGCCCAAGCCCAGCCCTGCCCAAGACTTGGTTCCAGCCCCAGCCCCAGCCCTGCCCCAGCCCCGCCCTCTGCCCCAGCCCAGCCCCGGCCCCTGCCCCAGACCCAGCCCTAGCCCAGTCCCGCCCTCGGCCCCAGCCCCAGCCCTAGCCCAGCCCTGCCCTCAGCCCCAGCCCCAGCCCCGGCCCCTGCCCCAGCCCCAGGCCTAGCCCAGCCCCTGAACTCAGCCCAGCCCCAGCCCTGGACCAAGCCCCAGCCCTGAGCCAAACCCAGCCCCAGCCTGGCCCCAGCCCTGCCCTAGCTCCAGCCCTAGCCCTGTCCCCAGCCTCAGCCCGTACCCCTGCCCCAGTCCCAGTCCTGCCCCAGCCCAGCCCCCAGCCCCAGCCCTGCCCTCAGCCCAGCCCCAGTCCCAGCCTGGCCCCAGCCCTGTCCCCAGCCCCAGCCCTAGCCCTGTCCCCAGCCTCAGCCCGTACCCCTGCCCCAGTCCCAGTCCTGCCCCAGCCCTGTCCCCAGCCCCAGCCCCAGCCCAGCCCCAGGCCCTGCCCCAGCCTAGCCACAGCCCTGCCCCAGCCCTGGCTCCTGCCCCAGCCCTGGCTCCAGCCCCAGCCCCAGCCCTGCCCAAGCCTTAGTTCCAGCCCCAGCCCCAGCCCTGCGCCAACCCAGCCCCAGCCAAGGCCCAGCCTCAAGCCTAGTCCTGCCCCAGACCAAGCCCCAATCCAGCCCCAGCCCTAAACCTACCTCAGCCCTAGCCCCAGCCCTGTCCGCAGCCCCAGCCCCAGCCCCAGCCCCACCCTCGCCACCAGCCCAGCCCCAGCCCCAACCTTGCCCACAGCCCAGCCCCAGTTCCAGCCCTGCCCCAGCCCTGCCTCTGCCCCGGCCCCAGCCCCTACCCAAGACTCGGCCCCAGCCCAACCCCAGCCCAGCCCCAGCCCCAGCCCTGCCCCAGCCCAGCCCCAGCCACCGCCCAGCCCCACCCCAGCCTCATCCCCAGCCCAGGCCCAGCCCTGACCCAGCCCAGCGCAGCCCCATCCCCATCCCTGCCCCCAGCCCAGCCCCAGCCCCAGCCCCAACCCAGCCTCATCCCCAGCCACAGCCCTGCCCCAGCCCCAGCCCTGCCCTGGCCCAGCCCCAGCCCCAGCCCAGCCCCTGCCCTGGACCCAGCCCCTGCCCTGGTCCCAGCCCCAGCCCAGCCCCAGCCAAGCCCTAGCCCAGCCCCAGCCCCACCCTCAGCCCCAGCCCAGCTCCAGCCACAGCCCAGCCCCAGCCCTGGACCCAGCCCCAGCCCAGCCCCAGCCCCACCCCAGCCCTGCCCTATTACAGCCCCAGCCCTGCCCCAGCCCAACCCCAGCCCCAGCCCTGCCCCCAGCCCAGCCCCAGCCCCAGCCAAAGCCCTGCCCCAGCCCAGCCCCAGCCACCGCCCTACCCCAGCCCTGGATCCCACCCCAGCCCCAGCCCTCTCCCAGTCCCCGCCCCAGCCCCAGCCCCAGCCCCACCCCCAGCCCCAGCCCAGCTCCAACCACAGCCCAGCCACAGCCCCTGCCCTGCCCTGCCCCAGCCCAGCCCCAGCCCAGCCCAGCCCCTGCCATGGACCCAGCCCCAGCCCAGCCCCAGCCCCAGCCCCAGCCCCAGCCCAGCCCCAGCCCCACCCTCAGCACCAGCCCAGCTCCAGCCACAGCCCAGCCACAGCCCTGCACCTAGCCCCAGCCCAGCCCCAGCCACAGCCACAGCCCTGCCCCAGCCCTGGACGCAGCCCCAGCCCTGCCCCAGCCCAAACCCAGCCCCAGCCCAGCCCCCAGCCCCGGCCCTACCCCTGCCCAGTCCCGGTGCACGCCCAGCCCCAGCCCTGCCCAGCCCCAGCCCCGCCCAGCCCCAACCCCAGCCCCAGCCCTGCCCAAGACTTGGTTCCAGCCCCAGCCCCAGCCCTGCCCCAGCCCTGTGCTCGGCCCCAGCCCAGCCCCAGCCCCAGCCCAAGCCCTGCCCTGGACCCAGCCCCAGCTCCACCCCAGCCTCATCCCCTGCCCCGCCCTAGCCCTGCCCCAGCCCAAGCCCCAGCCCCAGCCCCAACCCCATCTCTGCCCCCAGCCCAGCCCCAGCCCCAGCCCTGCCCCATCTGTAATGGGTTGGGGCAGACCCCCCTCCCCACCACGCGCAGAAATAATGACTCAAACAAACGGATTGCAAAGGTGATGAAAAGTTTAAATAGAACAGTGAGTGCGTGCAGGAAAAAAAAAAACCTAAAAATACAGTGACGAGAGAGAGAGACCCAAAAACAGACCCAGAGAAAATCCCATCCCCACCTGGGGGTGCACCCATACCCCCAGGGCTCCTCCTTCCCCCCCCCCACTGCTAGGCTAGTCTCAGCTGGCCAGATCTGAGACTGCCCATCCCCCCGTGGCCTTGGGCCTAACCAGGCCCATGGCCGGGAGATCTCCACCCCAGTTACCCAGTGGCGAGGAGGAAGGAAAGAGGAAGTGCCAGACCCCGCCGCGAAACTTATAGTGGTGCAAGGGATCATGGTAGGAAATAACCTAATTTCCTGTGTCCACCCACTGGGCTGGACTTCTGGACACAGGAAACACCCCTGTAGCAGAGGACAGCCAGCCCAAACTACGACACCATCCCAGCCCCAGCCCCAGCCCAAGCCCTGCCACAGTCCCTGCCCCAGCCCAGTCCTGGTCCCAGCCCAGCCACAGCCCAGCCCCAGCCCTGCCCCAGCCCAGCCCCAGCCCCAGCCCGGCCCCAGTTCTGCCCCAGACCCAGACCCAGCCCAACCCTGGACCCAGCCCCAGCCCCAGCCCAGCCCCAGCCCCAGCCCTGCCCAGCCCCAGCCCGCCCAGCCCCAACCCCAGCCCCAGCCCTGCCCAAGACTTGGTTCCAGCCCCAGCCCCAGCCCTGCCCCAGCCCTGCCCTCGGCCCCAGCCCAGCCCCAGCCCCAGCCCAAGCCCTGCCCTGGACCCAGCCCCAGCCCCCCCCCAGCCTCATCCCCTGCCCAGGCCTAGCCCTGCCCCAGCCCAAGCCCCAGCCCCAGCCCCAGCCCCATCCCTGCCCCCAGCCCAGCCCCAGCCCCAGCCCTGCCCCATCCCAGCCCCAGCCCAAGCCCTGCCCCAGTCCCTGCCCCAGCCCAGTCCTGGTCCCAGCCCAGCCCCAGCCCAGCCCCAGCCCAGCCCCAGCCACAGCCCAGCCACAGCCCTGGACCCAGCCCCAGTCGCAGCCCTGGCCCCAGCCCCAGCCCCAGCCCAGCCCCAGCCCCAGACCTGCCCCAGCCCTACCCCTGCCCAGTCCCGGTCCATGCCCAAGCCCAGCCCTGCCCAAGACTTGGTTCCAGCCCCAGCCCCAGCCCTGCCCCAGCCCCGCCCTCTGCCCCAGCCCAGCCCCGGCCCCTGCCCCAGACCCAGCCCTAGCCCAGTCCCGCCCTCGGCCCCAGCCCCAGCCCTAGCCCAGCCCTGCCCTCAGCCCCAGCCCCAGCCCCGGCCCCTGCCCCAGCCCCAGCCCTGCCCCAGCCCCTGAACTCAGCCCAGCCCCAGCCCTGGACCAAGCCCCAGCCCTGAGCCAAACCCAGCCCCAGCCTGGCCCCAGCCCTGCCCTAGCTCCAGCCCTAGCCCTGTCCCCAGCCTCAGCCCGTACCCCTGCCCCAGTCCCAGTCCTGCCCCAGCCCAGCCCCCAGCCCCAGCCCTGCCCTCAGCCCAGCCCCAGTCCCAGCCTGGCCCCAGCCCTGTCCCCAGCCCCAGCCCTAGCCCTGTCCCCAGCCTCAGCCCGTACCCCTGCCCCAGTCCCAGTCCTGCCCCAGCCCTGTCCCCAGCCCCAGCCCCAGCCCAGCCCCAGGCCCTGCCCCAGCCTAGCCACAGCCCTGCCCCAGCCCTGGCTCCTGCCCCAGCCCTGGCTCCAGCCCCAGCCCCAGCCCTGCCCAAGCCTTAGTTCCAGCCCCAGCCCCAGCCCTGCGCCAACCCAGCCCCAGCCAAGGCCCAGCCTCAAGCCTAGTCCTGCCCCAGACCAAGCCCCAATCCAGCCCCAGCCCTAAACCTACCTCAGCCCTAGCCCCAGCCCTGTCCGCAGCCCCAGCCCCAGCCCCACCCTCGCCACCAGCCCAGCCCCAGCCCCAAACTTGCCCCCAGCCCAGCCCCAGTTCCAGCCCTGCCCCAGCCCTGCCTCTGCCCCGGCCCCAGCCCCTACCCAAGACTCGGCCCCAGCCCAACCCCAGCCCAGCCCCAGCCCCAGCCCTGCCCCAGCCCAGCCCCAGCCACCGCCCAGCCCCAGCCCCAGCCCCAGCCCTGGCCCCAGCCCTGCCCCAGGTCTGGCCCCAGCCCTGGCCCCAGCCCCAGCCCCAGCCCCACCCTCGGCCCCAGCCCAGCCCCTACCCCAGCCCTGCCCCAGCCCCAGCCCTGCCCCAGCCCTGCCCTCAGCCCAGCCCCAGCCCCAGCCCGGCCCTCAGTCCTGTCCCAGCCTAGCACCAGGCCCAGTCCAGCCCCTGCCCTGGACCCAGTCCCAGCCCCAGCCCAGCCCCAGCCCTGCCCCAGCCTAGCCCCAGCCCCAGTCCAGCCCCACCCTGGACCCAGACCCAGCCTCAGCCAAAGCCCTGCCCCAGCCCAGCCCCAGCCACTGCCCTACCCCAGCCCTGGACCCAGCCCCAGCCCCAGCCCCAGCCCGGCCCCAGTCCTGCCCCAGCCCTGGACACAGCCCCACCCTGGACCCAGCCCCAGCCCCAGCCCAGCCCCAGCCCTGCCCCAGCCTAGCCCCAGCCCCAGTCCAGCCCCTGCCCTGGACCCAGTCCCAGCCCCAGCCCAGCCCCAGGCCAGCCCCAGCCACCGCCCAGCCCCAGCCCTGCCCCCAGCCCTGCCCCAGCCCTGCCCCAGCCTCATCCCCAGCCCCAGCCCAGCCCCTGCCCTGGACCCAGCCCCAGCCCCACCCCAGCCTCATCCCAAGCCCAGGCCCAGCCCTGCCCCAGCCCAACACTAGCCACTGCCCAGCCCCAGCCCTGAACCCAGCCCCAGCCCCAGCCCTCTCCTAGTCCCCGCCCCTGCCCCAGCCCCACCCCCGGCCCCAGCCCCAGCCCCTGCCAAGCCCCACTCACGGCCCCATCCCCTGCCCCAGCCCAGCCCTACCCCAGCCCCCGCCCTGCACCAGCCCCAGCCCTCTACCGAACCCAGTCCCAGCCCTGCCCCAGCCCAGCGCTGCCCCGGCCCAGCCCCAGCCCCAGCCCCAGCCCCAGCCCAGCCCCAGCCACCGCCCAGCCCCACCCCAGCCTCATCCCCAGCCCAGGCCCAGCCCTGACCCAGCCCAGCGCAGCCCCATCCCCATCCCTGCCCCCTGCCCAGCCCCAGCCCCAGCCCTACCCCAGCCCAGCCCCAGCCACCGCCCAGCCCCTGCCCTAGACCCAGCCCCGTCCACACGCCAGCCCCAACCCCAGCCCCAGCCCTGCCCCAGCCGCAGCCCCAGGCCTGACCTCAGCCCTGCCCCAGACCTGGCTCCAGCCCAAGCCCCAGCCCTGCCCATGCCTTGGTTCCAGCCCCAGCCCCAGCCCTGCCCCAGCCCAACCCCAGCCACTGCCCAGCCCCAGCCCTGAACCCAGCCCCAGCCCCAGCCCTCTCCCAGTCCCCGCCCCTGCCCCAGCCCCACCCCCAGCCCCAGCCCCGGCGCCTGCCAAGCCCCACTCACGGCCCCATCCCCTGCCCCAGCCCAGCCCTGCCCCAGCCCCCGCCCTGCACCAGCCCCAGCCCTCTACCGAACCCAGTCCCAGCCCTGCCCCAGCCCCAGCCCTGCACCGAACCCAGCCGCAGCCTGGCCCCAGCCCTGCCCCAGCCCAACCCTGCCCCGGCCCAGCCCCAGCCCAGCCCTACCCCTGCACAGTCCCGGTCCATGCCCAAGCCCAGCCCTGCCCAAGACTTGGTTCCAGCCCCAGCCCCAGCCCTGCCCCAGCCCCGCCCTCTGCCCCAGCCCAGCCCCGGCCCCTGCCCCAGACCCAGCCCTAGCCCAGTCCCGCCCTCGGCCCCAGCCCCAGCCCTAGCCCAGCCCTGCCCTCAGCCCCAGCCCCAGCCCCGGCCCCTGCCCCAGCCCCAGGCCTAGCCCAGCCCCTGAACTCAGCCCAGCCCCAGCCCTGGACCAAGCCCCAGCCCTGAGCCAAACCCAGCCCCAGCCTGGCCCCAGCCCTGCCCTAGCTCCAGCCCTAGCCCCAGCCCTAGCCCTGTCCCCAGCCTCAGCCCGTACCCCTGCCCCAGTCCCAGTCCTGCCCCAGCCCAGCCCCCAGCCCCAGCCCTGCCCTCAGCCCAGCCCCTGTCCTAGCCTGGCCCCAGCCCTGTCCCCAGCCCCAGCCCTAGCCCTGTCCCCAGCCTCAGCCTGTACCCCTGCCCCAGTCCCAGTCCTGCCCCAGCCCTGTCCCCAGCCCCAGCCCCAGCCCAGCCCCAGGCCCTGCCCCAGCCTAGCCACAGCCCTGCCCCAGCCCTGGCTCCTGCCCCAGCCCTGGCTCCAGCCCCAGCCCCAGCCCTGCCCAAGCCTTAGTTCCAGCCCCAGCCCCAGCCCTGTGCCAACCCAGCCCCAGCCAAGGCCCAGCCTCAAGCCTAGTCCTGCCCCAGACCAAGCCCCAATCCAGCCCCAGCCCTAAACCTACCTCAGCCCTAGCCCCAGCCCTGTCCGCAGCCCCAGCCCCAGCCCCACCCTCGCCACCAGCCCAGCCCCAGCCCCAACCTTGCCCACAGCCCAGCCCCAGTTCCAGCCCTGCCCCAGCCCTGCCTCTGCCCCGGCCCCAGCCCCAGCCCCACCCTAGGCCCCAGCCCAGCCCCTGCCCCAGGGCTGCCTCGGCCCAGCCCCAGACCCAGCCCAGCCACAGCCCTGGACCCAGCCCCAGTAGCAGCCCTGGCTCCAGCCCCAGCCCCAGCCCAGCCCAAGCCTTAGTTCCAGCCCCAGCCCCAGCCCTGCGCCAACCCAGCCCCAGCCAAGGCCCAGCCTCAAGCCTAGTCCTGCCCCAGACCAAGCCCCAATCCAGCCCCAGCCCTAAACCTACCTCAGCCCTAGCCCCAGCCCTGTCCGCAGCCCCAGCCCCAGCCCCACCCTCGCCACCAGCCCAGCCCCAGCCCCAACCTTGCCCCCAGCCCAGCCCCAGTTCCAGCCCTGCCCCAGCCCTGCCTCTGCCCCGGCCCCAGCCCCTACCCAAGACTCGGCCCCAGCCCAACCCCAGCCCAGCCCCAGCCCCAGCCCTGCCCCAGCCCAGCCCCAGCCACCGCCCAGCCCCAGCCCCAGCCCCAGCCCTGGCCCCAGCCCTGCCCCAGGTCTGGCCCCAGCCCTGGCCCCAGCCCCAGCCCCACCCTCGGCCCCAGCCCAGCCCCTACCCCAGCCCTGCCCCAGCCCCAGCCCAGCCCCTGCCCTGGACCCAGCCACAGCCCAGCCCCATCCCCAGCCCTGCCCCAGCCCTGCCTTCAGCCCAGCCCCAGCCCCAGCCCGGCCCTCAGTCCTGCCCCAGCCTAGCACCAGGCCCAGTCCAGCCCCTGCCCTGGACCCAGTCCCAGCCCCAGCCCAGCCCCAGCCCTGCCCCAGCCTAGCCCCAGCCCCAGTCCAGCCCCACCCTGGACCCAGACCCAGCCCCAGCCAAAGCCCTGCCCCAGCCCAGCCCCAGCCACCGCCCTACCCCAGCCCTGGACCCAGCCCCAGCCCCAGCCCCAGCCCGGCCCCAGTCCTGCCCCAGCCCTGGACACAGCCCCACCCTGGACCCAGCCCCAGCCCCAGCCCAGCCCCAGCCCTGCCCCAGCCTAGCCCCAGCCCCAGTCCAGCCCCTGCCCTGGACCCAGTCCCAGCCCCAGCCCAGCCCCAGGCCAGCCCCAGCCACCGCCCAGCCCCAGCCCTGCCCCCAGCCCTGCCCCAGCCCTGCCCCAGCCTCATCCCCAGCCCCAGCCCAGCCCCTGCCCTGGACCCAGCCCCAGCCCCACCCCAGCCTCATCCCAAGCCCAGGCCCAGCCCTGCCCCAGCCCAACCCTAGCCACTGCCCAGCCCCAGCCCTGAACCCAGCCCCAGCCCCAGCCCTCTCCCAGTCCCCGCCCCTGCCCCAGCCCCACCCCCGGCCCCAGCCCCGGCCCCTGCCAAGCCCCACTCACGGCCCCATCCCCTGCCCCAGCCCAGCCCTACCCCAGCCCCCGCCCTGCACCAGCCCCAGCCCTCTACCGAACCCAGTCCCAGCCCTGCCCCAGCCCAGCGCTGCCCCGGCCCAGCCCCAGCCCCAGCCCCAGCCCCAGCCCCAGCCCAGCCCCAGCCACCGCCCAGCCCCACCCCAGCCTCATCCCCAGCCCAGGCCCAGCCCTGACCCAGCCCAGCGCAGCCCCATCCCCATCCCTGCCCCCTGCCCAGCCCCAGCCCCAGCCCTACCCCAGCCCTGCCCCAGCCACCGCCCAGCCCCTGCCCTAGACCCAGCCCCATCCACACGCCAGCCCCAACCCCAGCCCCAGCCCTGCCCCAGCCGCAGCCCCAGGCCTGACCTCAGCCCTGCCCCAGACCTGGCTCCAGCCCAAGCCCCAGCCCTGCCCATGCCTTGGTTCCAGCCCCAGCCCCAGCCCTGCCCCAGCCCAACCCCAGCCACTGCCCAGCCCCAGCCCTGAACCCAGCCCCAGCCCCAGCCCTCTCCCAGTCCCCGCCCCTGCCCCAGCCCCACCCCCAGCCCCAGCCCCGGCGCCTGCCAAGCCCCACTCACGGCCCCATCCCCTGCCCCAGCCCAGCCCTACCCCAGCCCCAGCCCTCTACCGAACCCAGTCCCAGCCCTGCCCCAGCCCCAGCCCTGCACCGAACCCAGCCGCAGCCTGGCCCCAGCCCTGCCCCAGCCCAACCCTGCCCCGGCCCAGCCCCAGCCCAGCCCCAGCCCTGCCCCAGCCCAGCCCCAGCCCCAGCCCCAGCCCAGCTCCAGCCCTGGATCCAGCCCCAGTCGCGGCCCCGGCCCCAGCCCAGCCCTAGCCCAGCCCTAGCCCCATCCTCAGCCCCAGCCCAGCACCAGCCACAGGCCAGCCCCAGCCCTGGACCCAGCCCCAGCCCCAGCCCCAGCCCCAGCCCCAGCACTGCACCGGACCCAGCCCCAGCCCAAGCCCTGCCCCAGTCCCTGCCCCAGCCCAGTCCTGGTCCCAGCCCAGCCACAGCCCAGCCCCAGCACTGCCCCAGCCCAGGCCCATCCCCAGCCCTGCCCCAGCCCTGGACCCAGCCCTGCCCTCAGCCCCAGCCCCAGCCCTAGCCCAGCCCTGCCCTCAGCCCCAGCCCCAGCCCCAGCCCCACCCTAGGCCCCAGCCCAGCCCCTGCCCCAGGGCTGCCCCGGCCCAGCCCCAGACCCAGCCCAGCCACAGCCCTGGACCCAGCCCCAGTAGCAGCCCCGGCCCCAGCCCCAGCCCCAGCCCAACCCCAGCCCTGGACCCAGCCCCAGTAGCAGCCCCGGCCCCAGCCCCAGCCCCAGCCCAACCCCAGCCCAGCCCTAGCCCAGCCCTAGCCCCATCCTCAGCCCCAGCCCAGCACCAGCCACAGGCCAGCCACAGCCCTGGACCCAGCCCCAGCCCATCCCCAGCCCCAGCCCCAGCACTGCACCGGACCCAGCCCCAGCCCCAGCCCCACCCCCGGCCCCATCCCCGGCCCCAGCCCATCCCTAGCCCAGCCCTGTCCCAGCCCCAGCCCTAGCCCAGCCCTGCCCTGCCCCAGTCCCAGCCCCAGCCCCAGCCCTGCCCAGCCCAGCCCCAGCCACTGCCCAGCCCCAGCCCTGCCCCAGCCTAGCCCCAGCCCCAGCCCAGCCCCTGCCCTGGACCCAGCCCCAGCCCCAACCCAGCCTCATCCCCAGCCCAGCCCCATCCCTGCCCCCAGCCCAGCCTCATCCCCAGCCCAGGCCCAGCCCTGCCCCAGCCCCAGCCCCACCCCCGGCCCCAGCCCTGCCCCAGCCTAGGCCCATCTCCAGCCCAGCCCCATCCCCAGGCCAGCCCCTGCCCTGGACCCAGCCCCAACCCCACTCCAGCCTCATCCCCAGCCCAGGTCCAGCCCTGCCCCAGCCCAAGCCCCAGACCCAGCCCCAGCCCTGCCCCCAGCCCAGCCCCAGACCCAGCCCTGCCCCAGCCCAGCCCCAGCCCTGCCCCAGCCTAGCCCCAGCCCCAGCCCATCCCCTGCCCTGGACCCAGCCCCAGCCCCACCCCAGCCTCATCCCCAGCCCAGGCCCAGCCCTGCCCCAGCCCCAGCCCCAGCCCCGGGACCAGCCCTGACCCCAGCCAAGCCCCACTCACGGCCCAAGCCCCGGCCCCAGCCCAGCCCTAGCCCAGCCCTGCCCCAGCCCTGCTCCGAACCCAGCCCCAGCCGTGCCCCAGCCCTGCCCCAGCTCTGGCCCCAGCCCTGCCCCAGCTCTGGCCCCAGTCCTGTCCCCAGCCCCGGCCCCTGCCCCAGCCCCAGCCCTAGCCCAGCCCTGCCCTCAGCCCCAGCCCCAGCCCCAGCCCCAACCTCGGCCCCAGCCCAGCCACAGCCACAGCCCAGCCCCTGCCCTGGACCCAGCCCCAGTCGCAGCCCCGAGCCCAGGCCTGCCCTAACCCAGCCCCAGCCCCAGCCCCACCCCCAGCCCCATCCCCGGCCCCAGCCCATCCCTAGCTCAGCCCTGTCCCAGCCCCAGCCCTAGCCCAGCCCGGCCCTGCCCCAGTCCCAGCCCCAGCCCCGGCCTCAGCCCAGCCCTAACCTAGCACTGCCCCAGCCCCAGGCCTAGCCCAGTCGTGCCCTCAGCCCAGCCCCATCCCCAGCCCAGCCCATCCCCAGCTCCAGACCCAGCCTGGCCCCAGCCCTGTCCCCAGCCCCAGCCCAGCCCAGCCCCAGGCCCAGCCCTATCCTTGCACCCAGCCCAGCCCTAGCCCAGCCCCAGCCCCAGCCCCAGCCCCAGCCCTGCCCTAGTCTCTGCCCCAGCCCAATCCTGGTCCCAGCCCAGGCCCAGCCCTGCCCCAGCCCAAGCCCCAGCCCAGGCCCAAGCCCCAGCCCTGCCCCAGCCTAGCCCCAGCCCCAGTCCAGCCACTGCCCTGGACCCAGTCCCAGCCCCAGCCCATCCCCAGCCCTGCCACAGCCTAGCCCCAGCCCCAGTCCAGCCACTGCCCTGGACCCAGTCCCAGCCCCAGCCCAGCCCAAGCCCAGCCCCAGCCACTGCCCAGCCCCAGCCCTGCCCCAGCCTAGCCCCAGCCCCAGCCCAGCCCCTGCCCTGGACCCAGCCCCAGCCCCACCCCAGCCTCATCCCCAGCCCAGACCCATCCCTGCCCCCAGCCCAGCCTCATCCCCAGCCCAGGCCCAGCCCTGCCCCAGCCCCAGCCCCACCCCCGGCCCCAACCCTGTCCCCAGCCCTGGCCCCTGCCCCAGCCCCAGTCCTAGCACAGCCCTGCCCTCAGCCCAGCCCTAGCTCGGCCACAGCCCTGTCCGCAGCCCCAGCTCCAGCCCCAGCCCAGCCCAGCCCAGCCCCAGCCCCAGACCCAGCCTGGCCCCAGCCCTGTCCCCAGCCCCAGCCCAGCCCAGCCCCAGCCCCAGCCCCACACTCGGCCCCAGCCCAGCCCAGGACCCAGCCCAGCCCCTGCCCCAGCCCTGCCCCAGCCCAGCCCCAGCCCCAGCCCAGCCCCTGCCCTGGACCCAGCCCTGCCCCAGCCCCAGACCCAGACCCAGCCCTGCCCAAGACTTGGATCCTGCCCCAGCCCCAGCCCTGCCCCAGCCCCACCCTCGGTCCCAGTCCAGCCCAAACCCTGGCCCAACCCCAGCCCAAAACCCATCCTTGCCCCCAGCCCAGCCCTAGCCCTGCCCCAGTCCCAGCCCCGGCCCAGCCCCAGCCCTGGACCCAGCCCCAGCCCGGAACCAGTCCTGCCCCAGCCCTGGACACAGCCCCACCCTGGACCCAGCCCCAGCCCCAGCCCAGCCCCAGCCCTGCCCCAGCCTAGCCCCAGCCCCAGTCCAGCCCCTGCCCTGGACCCAGTCCCAGCCCCAGCCCAGCCCAAGCCCAGCCCCAGCCACTGCCCAGCCCCAGCCCTGCCCCAGCCTAGCCCCAGCCCCAGCCCAGCCCCTGCCCTGGACCCAGCCCCAGCCCCACCCCAGCCTCATCCCCAGCCCAGCCCCATCCCTGCCCCCAGCCCAGCCTCATCCCCAGCCCAGGCCCAGCCCTGCCCCAGCCCCAGCCCCACCCCGGCCCCATCCCCGTCCCCAGCCCCGGCCCCTGCCCCAGCCCCAGTCCTAGTCCAGCCCTGCCCTCAGCCCAGCCCTAGCTCGGATACAGCCCTGTCCGCAGCCCCAGCTCCAGCCCCAGCCCAGCCCAGACCCAGCCCCAGACCCAGCTTCGCCCCAGCCCTGTCCCCATCCCCAGCCCAGCCCAGCCCCAGCCCCAGCCCCACCCCCACCCTCGGCCCCAGCCCAGCCCCTGGCCCAGCCCTGCCCCTGCCCCAGCCCTGCCCCGGCCCAGCCCCAGCCCCAGCCCAGCCCCTGCCCTGGACCCAGCCCCAGCCCAGCCCCAGCCACAGCCCAGCCCCAGCCCTGGACCCAGCCCCAGCCCAGCCCCAGCCACAGCCCAGCCCCAGCCCCAGCCCCACCCCAGCCTCATCCCCAGCCCAGCCCCATCCCTGCCCCCAGCCCACCCTCATCCCCAGCCCAGGTCCAGCCCTGCCCCAGCCCAAGCCCCAGACCCAGCCCCAGCCCTGCCCCCAGCCCAGCCCCAGCCCCAGCCCTGCCCCAGCCCAGCCCCAGCCCTGCCCCAGCCTAGCCCCAGCCCCAGCCCATCCCCTGCCCTGGACCCAGCCCCAGCCCCACCCCAGCCCCAGCCCCGGGACCAGCCCTGACCCCAGCCAAGCCCCACTCACGGCCCAAGCCCCGGCCCCAGCCCAGCCCTAGCCCAGCCCTGCCCCAGCCCTGCTCCGAACCCAGCCCCAGCCGTGCCCCAGCCCTGCCCCAGCTCTGGCCCCAGCCCTGCCCCAGCTCTGGCCCCAGTCCTGTCCCCAGCCCCGGCCCCTGCCCCAGCCCCAGCCCTAGCCCAGCCCTGCCCTCAGCCCCAGCCCCAGCCCCAGCCCCAACCTCGGCCCCAGCCCCAGCCCCAGCCTGGCCCCAGCCCTGTCCCCAGCCCCAGCCCAGCCCAGCCCCAGGCCCAGCCCTATCCTTGCACCCAGCCCAGCCCTAGCCCAGCCCCAGCCCCAGCCCCAGCCCCAGCCCTGCCCTAGTCTCTGCCCCAGCCCAGTCCTGGTCCCAGCCCAGGCCCAGCCCTGGCCCAGCCCAAGCCCCAGCCCAGGCCCAGCCCCAGCCCTGCCCCAGCTTAGCCCCAGCCCCAGTCCAGCCACTGCCCTGGACCCAGTCCCAGCCCCAGCCCATCCCCAGCCCTGCCACAGCCTAGCCCCAGCCCCAGTCCAGCCACTGCCCTGGACCCAGTCCCAGCCCCAGCCCAGCCCAAGCCCAGCCCCAGCCACTGCCCAGCCCCAGCCCTGCCCCAGCCTAGCCCCAGCCCCAGCCCAGCCCCTGCCCTGGACCCAGCCCCAGCCCCACCCCAGCCTCATCCCCAGCCCAGCCCCATCCCTGCCCCCAGCCCAGCCTCATCCCCAGCCCAGGCCCAGCCCTGCCCCAGCCCCAGCCCCACCCCCGGCCCCAACCCTGTCCCCAGCCCTGGCCCCTGCCCCAGCCCCAGTCCTAGCCCAGCCCTGCCCTCAGCCCAGCCCTAGCTCGGCCACAGCCCTGTCCGCAGCCCCAGCTCCAGCCCCAGCCCAGCCCAGCCCAGCCCCAGCCCCAGACCCAGCCTGGCCCCAGCCCTGTCCCCAGCCCCAGCCCAGCCCAGCCCCAGCCCCAGCCCCACACTCGGCCCCAGCCCAGCCCTGGACCCAGCCCAGCCCCTGCCCCAGCCCTGCCCCGGCCCAGCCCCAGCCCCAGCCCAGCCCCTGCCCTGGACCCAGCCCTGCCCCAGCCCCAGCCCCAGACCCAGCCCTGCCCAAGACTTGGATCCTGCCCCAGCCCCAGCCCTGCCCCAGCCCCACCCTCGGTCCCAGTCCAGCCCAAACCCTGGCCCAACCCCAGCCCAAAACCCATCCTTGCCCCCAGCCCAGCCCTAGCCCTGCCCCAGTCCCAGCCCCAGCCCAGCCCCAGCCCTGGACCCAGCCCCAGCCCGGAACCAGTCCTGCCCCAGCCCTGGACACAGCCCCACCCTGGACCCAGCCCCAGCCCCACCCCCACCCTCGGCCCCAGCCCAGCCCCTGGCCCAGCCCTGCCCCTGCCCCAGCCCTGCCCCGGCCCAGCCCCAGCCCCAGCCCAGCCCCTGCCCTGGACCCAGCCCCAGCCCAGCCCCAGCCACAGCCCAGCCCCAGCCCTGGACCCAGCCCCAGCCCAGCCCCAGCCACAGCCCAGCCCCAGCCCCAGCCCCACCCCAGCCTCATCCCCTGCCCAGCCCCAGCCCTGCCCCAGCCCAAACCCCAGCCCCGGCCCCATCCCCATCCCTGCCCCCCGCCCAGCCCCAGCCCCAGCCCTGCCCCATCCCAGCCCCAGGCCCAGCCCCAGCCCTGCCCTCAGCGCATTCCTGGTCCCAGCCCAGCCACAGCCCAGCCCCAGCACTGCCCCAGCCCAGCCCCAGCCCCAGCCCAGCCCCAGCCCTGGACCCAGCCCCAGCCCCAGCCCAGCCCTAGCCCATCCCTGACCCAGCCCCAGCCTTAGCCCAGCCCTGCCCTCAGCCCAGCCCCAGGCCCGGACCCAGCCCATTCCTGGTCCCAGCCCAGGCACAGCCCAGCCCCAGCACTGCCCCAGCCCAGCCCCAGCCCCAGCCCAGCCCCAGCCCTGGACCCAGCCCCAGCCCCAGCCCAGCCCTAGGCCAGCCCTGACCCAGCCCCAGCCCCAGCCCCAGCCCTGCCCCAGCCCCAGCCCCAGCCCCAGGCCCAGCCCCAGCCCCAGCCCTGCCCCAGCCCCAGCCCCAGCCCCAGCCCCAGCCCCAGCCCTGCCCAAGACTTGGATCCTGCCCCAGCCCCAGCCCCAGCCCTGCCCAAGACTTGGATCCTGCCCCAGCCCCAGCCCTGCCCCAGCCCCACCCTCGGTCCCAGCCCAGCCCAAACCCTGGCCCAACCCCAGCCCAAAACCCATCCTTGCCCCCAGCCCAGCCCTAGCCCTGCCCCAGTCCCAGCCCCAGCCCAGCCCCAGCCCTGGACCCAGCCCCAGGCCCAGCCCCAGCCCTGCCCCAGCCCTGCCCTCAGCCCAGCCCCAGCCCCAGCCCGGAACCAGTCCTGCCCCAGCCCTGGACACAGCCCCACCCTGGACCCAGCCCCAGCCCCAGCCCATCCCCAGCCCTGCCCCAGCCTAGCCCCAGCCCCAGTCCAGCCCCTGCCCTGGACCCACTCCCAGCCCCAGCCCAGCCCAAGCCCAGCCCCAGCCCCAGCCCATCCCCAGCCCTGCCCCAGCCTAGCCCCAGCCCCAGTCCAGCCCCTGCCCTGGACCCACTCCCAGCCCCAGCCCAGACCAAGCCCAGCCTCATCCCCAGCCCAGCCCCATCCCTGCCCCCAGCCCAGCCTCATCCCCAGCCCAGGCCCAGCCCTGCCCCAGCCCCAGCCCCACCCCCGGCCCCAGCCCTGCCCCAGCCTAGGCCCATCTCCAGCCCAGCCCCATCCCCAGGCCAGCCCCTGCCCTGGACCCAGCCCCAACCCCACTCCAGCCTCATCCCCAGCCCAGGCCCAGCCCTGCCCCAGCCCCAGCCCCAGCCCCGGGACCAGCCCTGACCCCAGCCAAGCCCCACTCACGGCCCAAGCCCCGGCCCCAGCCCAGCCCTAGCCCAGCCCTGCCCCAGCCCCAGCCCTGCTCCGAACCCAGCCCCAGCCGTGCCCCAGCCCTGCCCCAGCTCTGGCCCCAGCCCTGCCCCAGCTCTGGCCCCAGTCCTGTCCCCAGCCCCGGCCCCTGCCCCAGCCCCAGCCCTAGCCCAGCCCTGCCCTCAGCCCCAGCCCCAGCCCCAGCCCCAACCTCGGCCCCAGCCCCAGCCACAGCCCAGCCACAGCCCCTGCCCTGCCCTGCCCCAGCCCTGACCCAGCCCAGCCCCAGCCCCAGCCCCAGCCCCAGCCCAGCTCCTGCCCCACCCTCAGCACCAGCCCAGCTCCAGCCATAGCCCAGCCACAGACCTGGACTACTGCAAGAAGGGGGCCACTTATTCGACCAATTTGATCAGCGGATTCCACTTTATTGAGCATCAGACACATCTTATATACAATTTGCCATAATTATGCCCACTTGGCAACATATTATTGGTTGCTCTCTAAAAGGTTACATCATTGTTTTCACAACTCTGTGGAATTCTTCCATCCGGCCTAATTGCTCTCTTTCCCAGATCTCGCCTCCTGCTTATCTTGCTTGCCTCCCATCTCAGGGGCAGCTGGACTTCAGCATACCAAGCAATCAGCACTTTCTCACATCTCCTACTCCGCCACTATATTATCAACAGAGAATTCTTCAAGGCCTGAATTGCACAGGTGTTCCTGGGACCCATGTCCCCTCTTGCTCAAAACAAACCCCAACAACAATTCCCCCGTTTTTCTTTTGTGCAAGTAAGGCCTTGGAAGTTATTCTTTGAAAACTTTGCATAATACAATTATAAACAAGTTTAACAATAATCAAAATGAGTACAATGATACCTAAGAACCTTAAAACTTACTACTATAATTAACAAACATATTTACATTAAGTCTGGGTATCCCTATCAGACACGTCTGAAAAAGTTTAATCAATTCATTATTACCTGTTATGTTGCACCTTTATTTTCTCTAGGATGGTCAAAAATCATAATTTGTTTAATGGTAGCAAGATTTCTTTAATCTGTAAAGGTAGATCTGGCCAGGCTCTAGCTTCACAGACAGAAAACTTGCAGGCAATCAACAAGAGCAAAAGAGCTTCATTGCTTTGCCCAATATAAAATTACCCATAATAATGTGTTTTTGCTCATCCTAGTAATACTGATCTCTTATTGGTACCATTTGTTGATGTTTTCAACCGAAAATGAAAATGCATGTTGTGTTGTTATGAATTTTGATTTTCCCTCTAGGTGTGTAAAATTATAGCGAACTGGTGAGATAACATATAAATCCCTTCTCCCTACATTCAGTGTGGTAAGGGTCAAAGCATCCACTTTCACACATGCCCAATTGTGCAGGCTTCTTATCTGAAGAAAACAAATTCCCAGTTCTGAATGTTTATCTTTAAGACAGCTCCTTCTCAGCCGTGGTGTCTCCAATTAACCAGACAGTGTCCTTGCAAGTCTGCAAGAGAGGTTTCTTTCCCTTTACCCTCTAAACAGGCCTCACAAGATCCTGACCCTTAATCCCAGTGCACTCTAAGTCTTACAATTTTAACACAAATCACCAGTATATTCATCACAATCCCCCCCCTTTTTTTTTGTCACCATTGATTTGTGTTAAAATTTCCAGATATTTCAGAACCTTCTTAATTGGATCATAATTAAGTTCCTCTGTTTTGATCACCTTCTGATCATAACCATTTGCTTGTAACTTATTGGCATAAACAATTTTACCTAAAGGTCTTACCATTTTAAAACAACAATTACAATGAATTACACAGATCAGTATTACAATTATTCCAACAGGTATTACAAACAATTTTTTAAAGCAACTTATATTCGATAAGCAAGAAGTTAACTTATCCCATATTTCTTTAAATCCAGAAGAAGTATTATCCAAAGAAATCTGATGTAATATCTGATTGTGGTTTACAATCGCCTGTAAATCTGTTTTCACTCGTTTATCTAGATTAACATAACTACAACAACTTGCATTTATGACTACACATACACCCCCTTCCTTATATAAAAAGTCCAAAGCTAATCTATTCTGAGTAGATATTTTTGAGAGACTACTGATTTCAATTTGCTGCACTTTTATTGCATCTATGCTTGCATTCATCATAATTTCAACTGTAGCAGAAAAATTTACCATTGCTTTTTCAAGTTCAAGTCTTTTCTCTCCGGTCTGATCAAGATTCCACATATTTGCTTCTCCATAACTGTGAACACTTTTGTGAACACTTTGAATATTGCCTTATAAAAATTACATCTCCACATCCAGGGTCAGTTCTATTTCCCCCTTTACTCTTGCCTATAGTTATTTCCCAACATCGCTGGACACAAGGTACTGGCATATTCGCATGTAAAGGTTCCTCAAATTGTAATTTCCACCTTAACTGAGATTGTGGGATCTCCACATGACCCTCATGCTTATGATTTTGGAATACTTTTGTATTTCTGTTACATTAGGAAAGGCTGTTCCTATTAAAGGAAGCCCATGGGCTGAATTTTTAGGTAGCCGGGAACAGATCCAACAATCAGTCAAATTATAACTATTCACTATCCCTTTCAATAGATGCAGATAAGTGTTTTGTTCCCATGACCTTACTTCAAATGGTGCTATCATCAATGTGATTAATGGAGTTATGATCTTAGCTCCTTTTAATCTGTATATCATTACTGATGTTGAAAGAGAATTCATCCACACATGGGAACGTGGTTTATGATCTCGATTGGACTCCTTATGTGCAAATAGGGTTAGGATCAAAATTAGGCTCCACCAGTATATGTGAACTCTGCCTCCCCGGCCTACTGGGGTGCAACCAGCAGCCGGGTGTATTTTCTTCTCGGCAGCAGTTACATTCTTCAGGAGCCCTACAGATTTTTTAACTCCTTAACCCACTTCAAAATTCCATTTGGAGTCTCTTCTCTACTTCCTTGGTTAGTTCGTTTACCATTTCCCATTGTGCTTTTGTTATTTCAATTCCTCTGCCTTCAAAATCTTATGTCTCTTACTTTTCCTTTTACTAATCCTTTTAATTATTCCTGATATTTCCCAACTAAAATTTCTCTAGTCTTTATTTCCCACTTATGCCAATCCCTTTCAATAATTTTCCATGGGGATTTAAATCCTTTTTCTCACCACAAAATAGGTTTTCTGTATTTACCAGTCCAAACTGCCTATTTTCAAATTCAGCATTCAGGACAAATTTTTTTTTTTTTTTTTTTTTTTTTTTTTTTTGATTGATGCTTTTGACCCCAGATTATCAGAACAGTTATTGTGATCGATGTTCGACTTCGTGGGAAATGCTGTTTCCTCTCAGTCTTGGTTCTTCTGCACATTAGTGAAGGAATAGTTGTTAAAATTAATACCTATTTACTACAAACCTTAACTTATGCTAATACTAAAAAATCCTTAAAACCTTAAAAAACTATGTTAAAATTAATCCATCAAATCAGTGTCTAAAAAGAAATAAAATTGTTACATTAACTAAAAAACACTTTCCAAAATTAAAACCTGTTTATACATTCCTTAACTATATTACATGGAGCTCCTTTGAAATGCCTAGGCAGACAACTAAGAAGGTTCGAACCAAAAGAAAATCTTACAATTTGAACTCTTAACTAAGTGCATACACCTTACTGCAATTACTATGTACTAAGTACTTATAAATACCAAATGCTTACTTATTCATTATGCTTATTAGAAAAACTTAACAAAACTCTAAATAACAAATCTCTGAAAGACGTTACAATCAGAAATGACAAAATGAGTACTGTTGCTTTAAATCAAAACAGAGTAGTGCGGCTAAAGCCGCTGCAGGGGAAAGGGGTGGGGGCTGCTGCCGTGGCAGCTGCTCCGCTGCTACTGTCGGTGCTGTCGGTGTCGGTGGTGCGTCAGCCGGTACCCGCCTTGGTCGGAGCCGTCGGTATCCGCGGGGGCCGGCAGGGCTCGCGGGAGGAGTGCGGTGGCAGGAACGCTGTAACCGCGAGCCTCCAAGCGCTCCATTTTTCCTAAGAGGGGCCGTAAAGCAAAGTCGGCGCTGTTTGAATTCCTCGCTGCCGGTATTGTCTTCCGAGTCCGAGCCGTCGCTGGCGATGTCAGAGGAAGGTTCCCCGCTGTGTGCAAACGGCAGTGGTGACGGCTGGTAAACGCGGTGTGGTCGCCGCAAGATGTATCGGGGGCGGCCCCGGTCGATCGGTCGACAGTTCTCAGACACATCTTTCAGCTGCAACTCAGATACACCTGGCGCTGCATCTCGTCCTGACAAAGTTGCTCTAACTGCAGCAGCCATTCGCTGTTTCAGTTCGTAGATTTTAACACAGTTCATGCATTCTCACCACGACTTTTGCAGCTTTATAGCAGTTTTATGACCATCTATAACCAAGTCCCACAACTTGTTCCTGTATTCTCTCCAACAAGCTTCATCAAAATAACTATCTCCGCTAGGGAAATGCCCTAAAGCGGATCTATGGGCCAAAAGTCCAGGCATTACTTTAGACGCACATGTCCCATTTTGCCGCAACGATGACACTGTATTTCGTCTGATGACTGCTTATAGGGTCGGCCTTGCCCTTTCGAGTTTGTGCGCAAAGGTACTAAGGCTGCCATAACCTGCTGACTATGCTCAAGCTGTTTTGTCATTGTCATTGACAACACCTCAGCCTGTTTTTGTAATCCCTTATCAATCACCTCCGTCAACATGGCCATCGGATTGCTTGGCAAGTCCTGAGCCCTCTGCAACAATTCGGCTACCGTCCATCTAGGATCTGCTGATGTAATAAGCTGCTGCGTCTGCTGGTTCCCATTCTGCATTAAACACTGCCTTAAAATTGCCTCTCGGATACCTTCTCCTACGCTTGCTGCTCTAAGTGTGGCAAGCAACTTATCCACAAATTCACCAAGAGGTTCCTGTCTACCTTGCTTAATTCCCATATAGTGAGGATTTGCATTTCCATCCTTCTGCTTGTCAAAAGCCATCCTCACTATCTGGGCTGATGCTTGCAAAACAGGCGGCTGTAAAAGTGCCTGTAACTCTGGTCTCTCATACTGTCCCGTTCCACACAACTGATCTACTGTTACATCACATAGTGGGTCGTTTTGCTGTCTTTGTACTCCAGCTGATTGTCTAGCTAGGTGTTCCCACTCATTCAAAAATGTCATAAATTGAGATGCTGTTAGGATCAGCTTCATAACATTATAAGAATCTCTAGGTAACATATTATAGTTCATGTAAATAAAATCAATCATCTGTCTACCTGGTTCAGATTGAACCCCAAACTGACTCGCAGTCTGTCGTAATTGAGATAACAATTTCCATGGCAATTGGGTTACATCAGCCTGAAAACATTTTGCTCCCCAGGGACCTGTGTATACATTACTGGAAGAACTTGATGTGAAGCAGCCAGCTGGCTAAGCCCTTCCTGATCTCCTTCGGCATTTAAGTGTTCTGCAACCTTTCGCCAATACTCTGTGTGCTTTCTTACATGATCTTTAACACCACCTCCAGCATCTATCGCCCTGTTTGTCTTCTCTCCCTCACCTACTTTCTTGTCCTGTACAATTTGCTCAGCTAAAAGATACGGGGAAGGCTCCTCAGCAGAGTCCTGTGTTACAGATTGTAATTCGACTCTGCCACCTAGTCCTTTTACACACGCAGCCTTCTCCTTTCTTAAATAATCCTGAACCTCTTCTGACAAAGGCAACCCAGCATGTGTAACACTTGCTCCATTTGGGTCCGTATAATCTAATCGTACCCTGGCTTGATAAGCTGCCACTTGCACAGCACGATGCTGATCCAATGCTGTCATAACCATCTTCCACCATTTTCCACACTCCTTTGCTCGTTTTTCATCACCTAAGCCACGCAGCCACAAGTCTTGTCCAGACTTTTTCCACTGCAATTTTTCAAACACCTCATTTGGGTCCTTAAAATATCCTAACTCTTCTGCATAGCTTAACAGCGGCACCAACTCCTTTGTAAAATATAACTTACACTGTCGCTTTTCTAAAAAGCATATAAATAAATCATACGCTGCCTGCCTATCCATGTCCGTATTTAAACGTTAATACCTGTGCGCACAGACCTCGTTTAAGCAGTTTCCGGCTCTACAGCGTCTTCGGCTTCAAGGCTGTCTTCCCTTTTCTTGCAGCCTCCGGTACTGCTATCCCGGGCCGGCCTTCTTCTTGCCTCCCGGCTTACTGCGAATCTCCCAACGTCCCGAAGAACTTCTTAAACCCTAACGTTTGTCTTCATTAGGGTCCCGTGTTCGAGCGCCACTTACTGCAAGAAGGGGGCCGCTTTAACGACCAATTTGATCAGCGGATTCCACTTTATTGAGCATCAGACACATCTTATATACAGTTTGCTATAATTATGCCCACTTGGCAACATACTATTGGTTGCTCTCTAAAAGGTTACATCATTGTTTTCACAACTCTGTGGAATTCTTCCATCCGGCCTAATTGCTCTCTTTCCCAGATCTCGCCTCCTCCTTATCTTGCTTGCCTCCCATCTCAGGGGCAGCTGGACTTCAGCATACCAAGCAATCAGCACTTTCTCACATCTCTTACGGCGCCACTATATTATCAACAGAGAATTCTTCAAGGCCTGAATTGCACAGGTGTTCCTGGGACCCATGTCCCCTCTTGTCCGACAACACCAGCCCTGGACCCAGAGCCAGCCCCAGCCACAGCCCCAGCCCTGCCCCAGTCCCTGCCCTAGCCCAGTCCTGGTCCCAGCCCAGCCCCAGCCCCGGTCCCAACCTCACTCCCAGCCCTGTTCCCAGTCCCGGCCCCCGCCCCAGCTCCAGCCCTATCCCAGCCCTGCCCCAGCCTCGTGCCCAGCCCCTTCCCAGGCCCAGCCCAGACCCCGGCCCAGCCTCAGCCCCTGACCCAGCCCTGACCCCAGCCCAGCCCCAGCCCAAGGCCCAGCCTCCAGCCTAGTCCTGCCCCAGCCCCTGCCCCAGCCCCAGCCCAGCCTCCAGCCCAACCCTGTCTCCTGCCCCAGCCACAGCCCAGCCCCAGCCCTGTCCCAGTCCCCGCCCCAGCCTCATTCCCAGCCCCAGCCCCGGCCCCAGCCCTGTCCCAGTCCCCGCCCCAGCCTCATTCCCAGCCCCAGCCCCGGCCCCAGCCCTGGCCCCAGCCCTGCCCCAGGCCCAGCCCTGCCCCCAGCCCAACCCCAGCCCCAGGGTAGCCCCAGCGCTGCCCCACCCCTGGCCTCATCCCCGGCCCCATCCCCAGCCCCATCCCCTGCCCCAGCCCCGGTCCCAGCCCTGTCCCCAGCCCAGCCCCAGCCCTGCGCCAGTCCCAGCCACAGCCCCGGCCCCAGCCACAGCCCAGCCCCTACCCCATTCCTGCCCCCAGCCCTGCCTGAGCACCAGCCCCAGCCCCAGCCCTGGCCCAAGCCCTGCCCCAGCCCCAGTCCTGTCCCAGCCCCGGCCCCAGCCCTGCCCCCAGCCCAGCCCCAGCCCAAGGCCCAGCCTCCAGCCTAGTCCTGCCCCAGCCCCAGCCAGAACCCTGCTCCCAGCCCCAGCCCTACCCCAGCCCTGCCCCAGCCTCGGGCCCAGACCTGCCCCAGGCCCAGCCCAGACCCCAGCCCAACCCCACCCTCAGCCGCAGCTCAGCCCCAGCCCCAGCTCTGCCCCAGCCCAGCCCCAGCCTCAGCCCAGCCCCAGCCCCGGCCCCAGCCCCAGTCTCTGCTCCAGCCCAGCCCCAGCCCCAGCCCTGTCCCAATCCCCGCCCCATCCCAGCCCCAGCCCTGGTCCCAACCTCAGTCCCAGCCCTGTTCCCAGTCCCGGCCCCCGCCCCGGCTCCAGCCCTATCCCAGCCCTGCCCCAGCCTCGGGCCCAGCCCTGTCCCAGGCCCAGCCCCAGCCCAAGGCCCAGCCTCCAGCCTAGTCCTGCCCCAGCCCCAGCCAGAGCCCTGCTCCCAGCCCTGGCCCCAGCCCTGGCCCCAGCCCTACCCCAGCCCTGCTCCCAGCCCCGGCCCCAGCCCTGCCCCAGCCCCGCCCCCAGCCCGGTCCCCAGCCACAGCCACAGCCCAGCCACAGCCCTGTCCCAGTCTCCGCCCCAGCCTCATCCCCAGCCCTGCCCCAGCCCCAGCCCCATCCCTGCCTGTAGTGGTTTGAGCCCTAACTGAGAGTTAAAAGCTCAAATGGGGAAAAGGCTGAGAATCTCTTCCCCACTTCCCCCCCACCTCCTCCCTCCAAACAGGGAGAGGAGGGGAAAAAAAAAAAGTAAGGAGCAAACCCACTAAGCAACAATCTGGAGTCAGCTTGGAAGTAGAGAGGCAAGTAATTTTTTTTTTTCTTCAATATATATATATATATATATATAGCAATAACAGGGAAAAAAGGTTCACAAGGGCAAGGAACAAAAATGGATGGGAGGGGAATAGAAAAAGAATAATACAAAACCAGTCTGTCTCTGAGGAGGCGCAGAGGCAGCAGGGAGAAGGATCAGGTCCGGCCACGTGGCTGAGGATCAGGAGAGCAGCTGCAGTAGCTCTTATCCAGCAGAGGCAGGAGCCAAAAAGGAGATCCAACAGCTATGAGGTCCTGCTTTTTTATACCCTTGCTGGGCAGGGAGGGGGGAGTGGAACAAACAGCTTTCCTAGGGGGGAGATGCCCTTCAGGCAGTGTAAAGTACCCGCAAGCCCTCCACCCTGCTTTCTTCTTTTGTTTTCAGAAAAAGGTGTTAACCCACCACAATCCACCCCTCTGTTCCACTTCCTCTCTCCTGCCACAGCCCCTTTATGTGATTTTGACACATGGTATTTGAATCCTTGGTGCAAGTCTCTTGCTATCCCAGCTTGCTCTCTCCCAGGGCAGTCTCTCTCTCTGCTGATGGTCACTGTAGGTGGTGCTTGAACTGGGCAGGCATGTGGAGAAGAATCAGGAATCAGTCTGTCTTTGAAAGGGAAAGGAAAAAGTCAGGAACAGTCTGTTGCTGTATGGACATAGGGAACAGTCCGTTGCTGTAGGGACATCAGGAACGGGTACAGGTGAGATGATGCTCTTTGGGTTGGTGAGCAGTGGGTCCGTTGGGTCCTGGATGCTGGGCTGGTATTAAACTAGGATGGAGAAACTTAGAACAACATATAACTATTCACATAATTACATTGATGAGTGTTGCCTCCTCTGAGTTCATCCTCTCTCAGCCAGAGTCACGTTCTGCTGTGGGATACACTGAATGTCCCCAGTTTCTAACATAACCCAGTACGTGTGACCAGGCCCCTCAGCCGAGACCACCCCTCGGGTTGGTTTGCCCCCACCAGCAGCAGGGAAAACCCACACTGACTTACCCAGCAGGTTCTTCTCAGCAATCACAGGAACTCCATCTCCATTCACTGTTTGCAGCAGGTCGGACTGGGCAGGACCAGCTCGGTTCACAGATCCTCTGCTGTTCACTAACCAAGTGGCTTGAGCTAGGTGCTTTTCCCAGTTCCTGAAGGTTCCACCCCCATGGCTTTTAGGGTGGTCTTTAGCAAGCCATTGTAGCACTCGACCTTCCCTGCAGCTGGTGCATGGTATGGGATGTGGTAAATCCACTCAATCCCATGTTCCTTTGCCCAGTCCCTTATGAGATGGTTCCTGAAGTGGGTTCCATTGTCTGATTCAATCCTCCCAGGGGTGCCGTGTCTCCACAGGATATGTCTCTCTAGGCCCAGGATGGTGTTGCGAGCAGTGGCATGAGGAACTGGATAGGTCTCCAGCCACCCTGTACTTGCCTCCACCATAGTCAGTACGTACTGCTTGCCACTCTGTGGCCGGTTGACGTTGCCCCCTTAAGAAAGGGAATATGGTGGACGGAAGTTGGTAAACGGAAGGAATAGTCTAAACTATTTCATTGGTAAAGTGGGAGGAAGCACCTTCTGAACTGGGAGTGAAGTGGACATTTGCACGACTTTTCTGTCAGTCTTGCTTCCGCCTTTTCTTCGTGCAGCAGCTCTGCCTGTGCTGGGCTTTCTGCCAAGGCCTAGGCCTTGAAGACCAGATAACAGCCGGTATTAACTCCTTTCCAATTAACACGAACTGCTTCTAACTTTTTTCCTTTCTTTTCTTTCTCTTTCTATCCCATTCTGGGGAAAGGGGGGGAAAAGAGGGGAGAGCGGAGGTGGGGGACCCCTCTGCCGAGGGGGGGGACCACTCTCATTTCTGTGTTGCTCTGTTGTATATCTTTGTATATATTGTAGATATTGTAAATTTGTAAATATTCCCCCTGCAAATCCTACATTGCTTTGTAAATATAGCTCCACTGCTTTGCTAATTCAGCTTGCGAGTTTTTTTTCTTTTCCCTTCAATTTTTTTTTCCCTTTTACTTTAAAAGGGGGAAGGGAGGAGGCTTCTCGGCCTTACCCCTTCCATAACCCACGACATTTTTTTTTATTGGCGTACCCAACGTGCGGCAGATAATTAGTTTAATTTATTATTTGATTGATTTAGTGTTTTCTAGCTGAATCAGCAAACATGAAGGTATTGTGGTTTGTGGAGCGATTGTTCTTTTCAATTTTTGGGGCTCTGGTTTACAGGTATTGTTTGGGTTTGATTTTGGATTACCTGGGTAAATATTTGGTGCGGACAATTTATATGTGGGTTATGTATAAAGTTAAATTGTGGTATGGAAAATGTATTAATTTATTATGGCCAGTGAGATACAGGAATGTTACCTCCACCACTCTCCCAATTGAGATAAAGGGTTTTAAGATTCCACCTGAGGAGAGAGTAACTTTAGGTGATGCTTGGGATCCAAAAGTGATTTATTTGATGTGTATAAATCTGTTGCTGGTGATGGTAATCGCATATTTACTGTTCTCTTTACGGCGAGAGAGAAAGGTGTCCAGGGCGTGTTTTGTTATTAAAACTAGATCAAAAAGAAAACACCGTGGCTCTCAATCAGTCCCAGAGACATCTAGTGACGAGGAATGTGGAGAACCCGTGTCAGTTAAAAAGAAGGCTAAAAAGTTAATTGGTAAGGCAGCTCTAAATGACTTTGCTGATTCTAGCAAGCAGCCAAGGACATCGGCTGGTATCAACATGGCACCTACTCCTTCTCCCACTCCTTCTCCTTCTTCTTCTTCTCCGTCGGCCATTAACGGAGCAATGTCACTTCCACCCACTCCCTCGGTGGGACCGGAAGTCACTGCCCCAGCAGCTGATTTATCTCAGGACCTGTCAGCTTCCATTAAGGTGGCTGTAAATTCAAACACAGCTCCAGTTAAGGTGGCTCCTTTAAAGACTAGAGCTGGAAAGGGCAAAGATGGAGAAGAAGAGGAGGAGACTGATCCTGGTGAGGGGCCCTCTACTCTAAAAGATCCTGCTCAGGAGGAAGAGAAGGTTTGTTTTAAAGATCTAGCTAACCTAGTGAGATCAAAGCAGGATAGAGATGAAGTTAGGAAAGCAGCTGGCAAAGGTGGTTCTCAGCTTAAAGAGATCCTTAGGAGAATGACAGCAGGATTTTACGGGCAAAGAATTCAGGGAGACGAGGAGGAAGATGATATTACAGACTGTTCGTCACCACGGGAGGAATTGCGAAATGTCCATAAAGATTTCACCAGGGCAGATAAGGAGCCAGTTCTAGCTTGGCTTAGTAGGTGTTATGATACAGGTGCTTCAGCTCTAACAGTTGGAGACAAGTCAGCAGCTCAGTTAGGAACTCTCTCAAGGGACAATGGAATAGATAGACATCTAGGCGAAGCTCTCGGTAAGGTTAATCTGTGGATACGCCTTTTAATAGCGGTTGCCCTGAGATACCCTTCCCGAGATGATCTTCCATGGAATCCTAAACCCTGGACTACCATAGATGAGGGAATTAAGCGCTTGAGAGAATTTGCTGTTAGAGACCTACTCTATGGTGAACATGAAACTCTGAATCCTGATGACATTCCTGTGGGTATTGGTCTTGCTAAAAAGATCATCAAACTTGCTCCTTCCAATTATGCAAACATTCTGGCAAGCAGAATTGTGTCAAGAAGTTATGGTGGAGCTTCTCCTACGGTTGGCCAATTCAGTGATCAAATGAGACAATTGGAGGATAGCATGACACGTGGTTCTTTGGTTTCAGCCATTGAAACTCTGTCTGGAAAAATTGAGAACTGTATGAGAGAGTTAAAAGATGAATTTAGAAATTCCATATCCCAATTGGCACAAAGGGATAATTTCAATTCTTCCTCCAGGTGGGTACAAGTTTCATCTGTGAGGAATACACGTCCTCCAAGGAGGTCATTCCAAAACAGGACATTCCAAAACAGGTCGTTCCAAAACAGACCACCAAGGCAATCACGTAGAACTATTTGGATAACTCTGCGTGATCAGTTTGGTGAGAACATGAACCGCTGGGATGGCCAACCAACTTCTAGTCTTTTCAGGAGACTGAGGGAATTGCAAAGTGGCAGAACCCGAGGTAGGAATACCAGAAGGGTAGCTGTTACTTCCACAGTTCCCCAGAACAACTCTTATGGCTCCAACAGTGGCTCCAGTTATAACACACAAAGTTATAACCCTGCAAACTATGTGCAATGCACATGTGCGCATGTTCCCCATAACTAGGGGTGCCCTGCCTCCCGCCAGGGGGAGGAGAGGGATAACAGAGATAACAGAATCTATTGGGATGTGTACATCCAGTGGCCTGGCACTTCACAATTTCGGAAGTACAGGGCCTTGGTTGACACAGGAGCTCAGTGCACCATAATACCATCAAATTATCAGGGATCAGAGTCTATAACTATTCTGGGAGTCACTGGTGGATCTCAAGAGTTAAGTAAGGTAGAGGTTAATATAAGTTTAACTGGTAAACAATGGAGGAAGCATACAGCTGTGACCGGACCTGATGCACCTTGTATTTTGGGAATTGATTTTCTGAGAGAAGGGCGTTTCAAAGACCCTAAAGGTTACAAATGGGCTTTTGGAGTGGCTTCAATAGAAATTGATGGACAAAAATTGAAGCTGTCTGCCAGACCTGAACTTTCTGATGAATCTGCAGTTGTGGGACAACATAAAATACAGGACATTAAATTGCCGGTTGCTTCTCAGACTGTGCATCACAGACAATACAGAACCAACCGTGACTCTTTGTTGCCCATTCAGAATCTGATTCGTCAGCTGGAGAGTCAGAAAGTCGTCAGCAAAACTCATTCACCTTTCAACAGTCCAGTGTGGCCTGTGCGGAAGCAGAATGGAGACTGGCGTCTGACGGTAGACTACCGAGCCCTAAACGAAGTGACACCACCTATGAGTGCAGCAGTACCAGACATGATGGAGCTACAGTATGAGCTGGAATCCAAAGAGGCCAAATGGTATGCTACCATAGACATTGCTAATGCATTTTTCTCTATTCCCATAGCAGAGGAATGCAGGCCTCAGTTTGCTTTCACCTGGAGAGGAATCCAGTACACTTTCAACAGATTGCCAATGGGCTGGATCCACAGCTCAAGCATCTGTCATGCAGTGATCCACGATGCTCTGGAGAAAGGCGGTGCTCCAGAACACATCCAGTTCATCGATGATATCATCGTCTGGGGTAAAACTGCTGAGGAAGTCTTCAAGAAAGGTAACAAAATCATTGACGTTCTTCTGAATGCAGGTTTTGCCATCAAGCGAGACAAAGTGAAAGGACCTACTACAGAAATTCAGTTTCTGGGAGTGCGGTGGCAGGATGGACGCCGACACATTCCAGTGGATGTGGTAAATAGAGTCTCTACCATGGCAAGTCCCACAAACAAGCAAGAGACCCTACGTTTCTTGGGGATAGTGGGATTTTGGAGACTACACATTCCTGGATACAGTCAGATTGTGAAACCTCTGTATGATGTGACTCGAAAGAGAAACCATTTCCACTGGGGACCTGAACAACAAGCAGCCTTTGACCAGATAAAGCAACAGGTAATTCAAGCAATGGGTCTGGGACCTGTCCGAGATGGTCCAGACATTAAGAACATTTTGTACACGGCTGCAAGTGACAATGGTCCAACCTGGTGCTTGTGGCAAAAAGCTCCAGGTGAGACACGTGGACGACCTCTTGGTTTCTGGAGTCGAGGTTACAGAGGTTCAGAGGCTAACTATACTCCAACAGAGAAAGAAATTTTAGCTGCCTATGAAGGAGTAAAAGCATCTTCTGAAGTGATTGGAACTGAATCACAACTTCTCTTAGCTCCCAGATTACCAGTTTTGAATTGGATGTTCAAAGGCAAAGGTTCCACACTACATCATGCCACAGACTCAACCTGGTCTAAGTGGATGGCTCTGATAACACAGAGAGCTCGAATGGGAAATCTTGAAAGACCTGGTCTAGTGGAGGTGATCTCAAGTTGGCCTGAAGGCATCAACTGTGCTAAACCTCCAGAGGAGAAAGTAACTCGTGCTGAGGAAGCTCCTCCTTACAATGACCTTTCTGATGATGAAAAGAAATATGCTTTGTTCACAGACGGTTCCTGTCGTCTTGTTGGGAACAAGTGAAGGTGGAAGTCTGCAGTGTGGAGTCCAACACGCCGAGTTGCAGAGGCGAAAGATGGAGAAGGAGAATCCAGTCAGTTCGCAGAGGTAAAAGCTGTCCAGCTAGCTCTCGACGTGGCTGAACGTGAGAGATGGCCAAAGCTTTATCTCTACACCGACTCATGGATGGTAGCCAATGCTCTATGGGGTTGGCTAAAGTGTGGTAAGGGTCAAAGCATCCACTTTCACACATGCTCAATTGTGCAGGCTTCTTATCTGAAGAAAACAAATTCCCAGTTCTGAATGTTTATCTTTAAGACAGCTCCTTCTCAGCCGTGATGTCTCCAATTAACCAGACAGTGTCCTTGCAAGTCTGCATGATAGGTTTCTTTCTCTTTACCCTCTAAACAGGCCTCACAAGATCCTGACCCTTAATCCCAGTGCACTCTAAGTCTTACAATTTTAACACAAATCACCAGTATATTCATCACAATTCCCCCCTTTTTTTTTTTTTGTCACCATTGATTTGTGTTAAAATTTCCAGATATTTCAGAACCTTCTTAATTGGATCATAATTAAGTTCATCTGTTCTGATCACATTCTGATCATAATTCTCTACTTGTAACTCATTGACATGAGCAATCTTACTTAAAGGTCTTAGTATTTCGTAACAACAATTGCAGAGTATTATGCATAGCAATATTACAATTGTTCCAACAATATTACAAACAAATGTTGAAGCCAATTTAGATCTGGTAACCAGAAAGTTAATTTATCCCATATTTCTTTAAATCCACAAGAAGTATCATCTAAAGAAATCTGATGTAATATCTGATTGTGGTTTACAATCGCCTGTAAATCTGTTTCCACTCGTTCATCTAGATTAACATAAGTACAACTTACATTTATGACTACACATACACCCCCTTCCTTAACATATAAAAAATCCAAAGCTAATCTATTCTGAGTAGACATTTTCGAGAGACTATTGATTTCAATTTGCTGCGCTTTTATTGCATCTGTGCTTGCATTTACTATGATTTCAACTGTAGCAGAAAAATTTACCATTGCTTTTTCAAGTTCAAGTCTTTTCTCTCCAGTCTGATCAAGATTCCACACATGGGAATGTGGTTTTTGATTTCGATTGGACTACTTATGTACAAATAGGGTTAGGATCAAAATTAGGCTCCACCAAGTATATGTGAACTCTGCCTCCTCGGCCTGCTGGGGTGCAACCAGCAGCCGGGTGTATTTTCTTCTCGGCAGCAGTTACATTCTTCAGGAGCCCTACAGATTTTTTAACTCCTTAACCCACTTCAAAATTCCATTTGGAGTCTCTTCTCTACTTCCTTGGTTAGTTCGTTTACCATTTCCCATTGTGCTTTTGTTATTTCAATTCCTCTGCCTTCAAAATCTTATGTCTCTTACTTTTCCTTTTACTAATCCTTTTAATTATTCCTGATATTTCCCAACTAAAATTTCTCTAGTCTTTATTTCCCACTTATGCCAATCCCTTTCAATAATTTTCCATGGGGATTTAAATCCTTTTTCTCACCACAAAATAGGTTTTCTGTATTTACCAGCCCAAACTGCCTATTTTCAAATTCAGCATTCAGGACAAAATATTTTTTTGATTGATGCTTTTGACCCCAGATTATCAGAACAGTTATTGTGATCGATGTTCGACTTCATGGGAAATGCTGTTTCCTCTCAGTCTTGGTTCTTCTGCACATTAGTGAAGGAATAGTTGTTAAAATTAATACCTATTTACTACAAACCTTAACTTATGCTAATACCAAAAATCCTTAAACCCTTAAAAAACTATGTTAAAATTAATCCATCAAATCAGTCTCTAAAAAGAAATAAAATTGTTACATTAACTAAAAAACACTTTCCAAAATTAAAACCTGTTTATACATTCCTTAACTATATTACATGGAGCTCCTTTGAAATGCCTAGGCAGACAACTAAGAAGGTTCGAACCAAAAGAAAATCTTACAATTTGAACTCTTAACTAAGTGCATACACCTTACTGCAATCACTATGTACTAAGTACTTATAAATACCAAATGCTTACTTATTCATTATGCTTATTAGAAAAACTTAACAAAACTCTAAATAACAAATCTCTGAAAGACGTTACAATCAGAAATGACAAAATGAGTACTGTTGCTTTAAATCAAAACAGAGTGGTGCGGCTAAAGCCGCTGCGGGGGAAAGGGGTGGGGGCTGCTGCCGTGGCAGCTGCTCCGCTGCTACTGTCGGTGCTGTCGGTGTCGGTGGTGCGTCAGCCGGTACCGCCTTGGTCGGAGCCGTCGGTATCCGCGGGGGCCGGCAGGGCTCGCGGGAGGAGTGCGGTGGCAGGAACGCTGTAACCGCGAGCCTCCAAGCGCTCCATTTTTTCTAAGAGGGGCCGTAAAGCAAAGTCGGCGCTGTTTGAATTCCTCGCTGCCGGTGTTATCTTCCGAGTCCGAGCCGTCGCTGGCGATGTCAGAGGAAGGTTCCCCGCTGTGTGCAAACGGCAGTGGTGACGGCTGGTAAACGCGGTGTGGTCGCCGCAAGATGTATCGGGGGCGGCCCCGGTCGATCGGTCGACAGTTCTCAGACACATCTTTCAGCTGCAACTCAGATACACCTGGCGCTGCATCTCGTCCTGACAAAGTTGCTCTAACTGCAGCAGCCATTCGCTGTTTCAGTTCGTAGGTTTTAACACAGTTCATGCATTCTCGCCACGACTCTTGCAGCTTTATAGCAGTTTTATCACCATCTATAACCAAGTCCCACAACTTGTTCCTGTATTCTCTCCAACAAGCTTCATCAAAATAACTATCTCCGCTAGGGAAATGCCCTAAAGCGGATCTATGGGCCAAAAGTCCAGGCATTACTTTAGACGATATCTCCGCCTTACGCTTTTCGATGACACTGTATTTCGTCTGATGACTGCTTATAGGGTCGGCCTTGCCCTTTCGAGTCTGTGCGCAAAGGTACTAAGGCTGCCATAACCTGTTGACTATGCTCAAGCTGTTTTGTCATTGTCATTGACAACACCTCAGCCTGTTTTTGTAATCCCTTATCAATCACCTCCGTCAACATGGCCATCGGATTGCTTGGCAAGTCCTGAGCCCTCTGCAACAATTCGGCTACCGTCCATCTAGGATCTGCTGATGTAATAAGCTGCTGCGTCTGCTGGTTCCCATTCTGCATTAAACACTGCCTTAAAATTGCCTCTCGGATACCTTCTCCTACGCTTGCTGCTCTAAGTGTGGCAAGCAACTTATCCACAAATTCACCAAGAGGTTCCTGTCTACCTTGCTTAATTCCCATATAGTGAGGATTTGCATTTCCATCCTTCTGCTTGTCAAAAGCCATCCTCACTATCTGGGCTGATGCTTGCAAAACAGGCGGCTGTAAAAGTGCCTGTAACTCTGGTCTCTCATTCTGTCCCGTTCCACACAACTGATCTACTGTTACACCAAATAATGGATCGTTTTGCTGTCTTTGTACTCCAGCTGATTGTCTAGCTAGGTGTTCCCACTCATTCAAAAATGTCATAAATTGAGATGCTGTTAGGATCAGCTTCATAACATTATAAGAATCTCTAGGTAACATATTATAGTTCATATAAATAAAATCAATCATCTGTCTAGCTGGTTCAGATTGAACCCCAAATTGACTCGCAGTCTGTCTTAATTGAGATAACAATTTCCATAGCAATTGGGTTACATCAGCCTGAACAACATTTTGCTCCCCAGGGACCTGTGTATACATTACTGGAAAAGCTTGATGTGAAGCAGCCAGCTGGCTAAGCTCTTCCTGATCTCCTTCGGCATTTAAGTGTTCTGCAACCTTTCGCCAATACTCTGTGTGCTTTCTCGCATGATCTTTAACACCACCTCCAGGATCTATCGCCCTGTTTGTCTTCTCTCCCTCACCTACTTTCTTCTCCTGTACAATTTGCTCAGCTAAAAGAGACAGGGAAGGCTCCTCACCAGAGTCCTGTGTTACAGATTGTAATTCGACTCTGCCACCTAGTCCTTTTACACACGCAGCCTTCTCCTTTCTTAAATAATCCTGAACCTCTTCTGACAAAGGCAACCCAGCATGTGTAACACTTGCTCCATTTGGGTCCGTATAATCTAATCGTACCCTGGCTTGATAAGCTGCCACTTGCTCAGCACGATGCTGATCCAATGCTGTCATAACCATCTTCCACCATTTTCCACACTCCTTTGCTCGTTTTTCATCACCTAAGCCATGCAGCCACAAGTCTTGTCCAGACTTTTTCCACTGCAATTTTTCAAACACCTCATTTGGGTCCTTAAAATATCCTAACTCTTCTGCATAGCTTAACAGCGGCACCAACTCCTTTGTAAAATTTAACTTACACTGTCGCTTTTCTAAAAAGCATATAAATAAATCATACGCTGCCTGCCTATCCATAACCGTATTTAAACGTTAATACCTGTGCGCACAGACCTCGTTTAAGCAGTTTCCGGCTCTACAGCGTCTTCGGCTTCAAGGCTGTCTTCCCTTTTCTTGCAGCCTCCGGTACTGCTATCCCGGGCCGGCCGTCTTCTTGCCTCCCGGCTTACTGCGAATCTCCCAACGTCCCGAAGAACTTCTTAAACCCTAACGTTTGTCTTCATTAGGGTCCCGTGTTCGAGCGCCACTTACTGCAAGAAGGGGGCCGCTTTAACGACCAATTTGATCAGCGGATTCCAACTTTATTGAGCATCAGACACATCTTATATACAGTTTGCTATAATTATGCCCACTTGGCAACATACTATTGGTTGCTCTCTAAAAGGTTACATCATTGTTTTCACAACTCTGTGGAATTCTTCCATCCGGCCTAATTGCTCTCTTTCCCAGATCTCACCTCCTCCTTATCTTGCTTGCCTCCCATCTCAGGGGCAGCTGGACTTCAGCATACCAAGCAATCAGCACTTTCTCACATCTCCTCTCCGCCAGTATATTATCAACAGAGAATTCTTCAAGGCCTGAATTGCACAGGTGTTCCTGGGACCCATGTCCCCTCTTGTCCGACAACACTTTGAAATCCTGAAGAAGATTGCAGAGACACAAACATCTCCTTAGGGCACTTGGGACTCATTGCAGGAACCTCAGGTACCAAGAGAAGACTGAAGAAACTTCTTAAGAAGTCAGAAGGAAAACACAAAGTGCCTTGAAGCACTGATTGGCCCCACTGAGGGGCATTACCAACAAAGCCTCCCAAGGGCTCCTTAGAGCAGCTCAGTGGAGGCCATGATTGCAGCAGACAAAGGCAAAGTGCAGGAGAGCAAACTCTGGGTATGGTTTATGGAGCAGAAAGGCCAAACCCTGACCACAGTGCCTGGGCAGGCAGATCCTGCCCCTCATGTATGGGTCAGGGCTTCTCAGGTGCTGTGGGCTGTGGGGTTTTGTGATGCTGAGTAAAGGACAAGGGGATGAGAGTCCCCAGCCTTCCTGGGGGTGTTTAAGGAAGCACTGAGGACCCCCTGGTGCCTTAGGAAGTTTCCTCACAGCCCTTGGTGGTGGATGATTTCCACAGCCAAGAAGGCAAAGCCTTGGGTTCTCTTGATGACTTCCAGCCTTGCCAGTGCCCATTGCCATCCCCACCACAGGTTGTCCTACACTGTCCCCCACACTGGATTTGGTTTCTGCAGCAGAAAGGCCAAGCCCTGACCACAGAGCCTGGGCAGTCAGATGCAGAGTGGCTCAAGCTAAAGTTTCACCTCCCTGGCCTTGGAGACAGAGCCAACTACCATAGACAGGAGGAGAAAGACCTCAGTCCTGTTGAGCTTTCAGCCTTGCAGGTGGTGCTACACTGCCCCATGCCTGCAGCTCTTTCCCTTCATGCTCTTGACACCCATCTTGCTTTCCTAGCAGCTCTCAGCATCACATTTCTGTACCCTCCCTGCTCTGTCTGTTCTCCATGGCCATTTCTTGAAACACAGAGCCAGGGCCTCTTGGATCACAAGGATCCCCTTTGAGTGACCTTTCTTTCTCCTCAACTCCTGTATACTCTCAAGGGCAAGAAAGGATCTGCCTGGTCTCAAACCATCTCAGAACATCTCCACTCTGGACCCTAAAATTTGCACTCTATGGAGGTTGTCTTCCTGTCCCACAATCACCAGAAGCTGCATCATTCCCAGATTTCAAGCAGGTGCACAATGCATCTGTAGTGCCCTGAGCTTGGACTTCACCAGGTTACAGAAGCCCCAGTCCCTCAGGCTCTCCATCCCAGTCCTTGCAGATATCTTCTGAAGCTTCTCAGGCTCTTCAAAAGTCCTTCAGAGCAGAAGTCCCAAAGCCAGACACCAAGAATCCAGATGTGGTCACAGCAGTGCTGAGTGCAGGAGAGGACAGCCTCTGTGTCTGGATGGCCACACTCCTCCTGCCATAGCCCAGCTGCACTTGGCCTTCTGCACTCTGCTCAGCCTCTGCTCCATCCCAAGCCATTGGGAATGGTCCCTGCCAGAGGCCTTTCTGCCTGGGCACAGAGCAGAACCTCCAGTTGCAAAGCAAAACCCAAGGCACCTCCCTGCTGCTGCCTCTCAGCTGGGCAGGCACAAGGGATGGCACAGTCCCCAGCCCAGCCCTGAGCCTGCTGCTGTGCAGGAGAGCCTGAAGCACAGTTGAGCTGCCCATGACATTGCCACCCATCTCCTCCCTTGTGTCCATGAGCTGCTCAGCCACAGGTCACCTCCTGTTCCTGTTGCTTGCCAATGGCACAAAGGGACTGGACTTTGCAGTGGCCTCACACTCACCTCAGAGCCATGTGGCTCCTCCTGCCCTACGAGCTTCTCAGCCATCCCTGATGTCCCAATGCTGGCCCAAGGCCTCAGCCTGCTTGTGGCCTGGCAGCTGAGCAGGCACAAGAAACCTCTCCTGGGCCTTCCAAGGCAGCTCCCTGCTGCTGCCTTTCAGCTTCTCCAGCTGCCACAGCCAAGCCCTGTCCCTGTTGCTGTCCCATCAGGCCCTCAGGTGGCAGGGAGGTGACAACCCAGCTCCAAGGCTCTTCCAGCAGGGGCCACCAGGTGCTTAGGGACAGGGAGTCACACAAGTCCCTTGCCCACCACATGCCTTCTCTTGCCTACTGGGGCCTCAGGCAGCTGGGAGGCCCAAAGCGCAGAGGCCAGGCAGGAGTCAGGGGCAGCCCTCTCAGCTGCTGCAGCAAGAAGTGACATCCCAGTCTCTTTGCTGCCCTCTTCCTGCTGCTGCCCTATCAGCTGCTGAACCAGCAGTGACCTCCCAGCCCCTTCCCAGCCTTGTGGCTGCTGCTGTGCAGGAGATCCTGAGGCACAGCTGAGCTGCCGACGGTATTGTTACCCATCTGCTCCTGGTGTTTGTGAGCTGCTCAGCCACAGACCACCTCCTGCTCATGAGGCTGCTCTGAGAGCTCCCAGCCCCTGCCCTGTGCCAGGGGCCAAGCAGAATCCCTCAAGAGTGGGAGGGGATGCAGGTAAAGAGTCAGAGCAGAGGATGGAGGACTGGGGCTGAGGTGTCAATATTGGGACTGAGGGCTCAGATCTGTCCTTCAAGTCTGTGGTTCAGGCCAAGGCTGAGGAGAGGCTTTGGTGTCCTGCTGAGGGTGCTACGTAGGGCTGAGGGGAGAACTAGCTCTGAATTGCACAGCTTAGGCTGGGGATCTGTTGAGGGCTGGGGTAAAGGGTAAGGCCTCAATGCCAAGGGTAAGGGCCTGGACCAAGGTGAACAATGATTACAAAGTCAGGGTCAGGGGTAGGTGTGGGAGAGGCTGAGTTGGGATGGGTGAGTTGAGGGATGAGTTCACTGCCTGTGGGTTAGAGCACGGGACTGCTTTCAGGGGAGGAGCAGGGTTGGTGGGAACTGATTACAGTGTGAGGGGTCCAGGCTGTACTGGGAGGCAATCAGAGGATGAAGTTTTTATTGGGACAAGGCCTAATGTGTATTTGGATGGATTAAAGGGATCCTGTTTGGACTGGGGGCAGGTCCCAGACTGTACTGGGAGGGCATGAGGGTGTGCAGTTTATACTGAGATGGATGCATTCAGTGCTGGGAGGGGAGCCAGGGGATCATTTCTGTGCTGAGATAGGACCCAGACTATAGAGGAAGAAGATAATATGAGATAGCCTGTACTGGGATGAGACACATTCTTCCTTGAGAAGAACTCAAGGAATTAACTCAAAGGAACAACTCTCTGCAGGGTCCTTTATTGTGTTGAGCAGACACAGGGAGCACAGTTCCTCATGACTGCAGCCTGTGGGTCACACCAGACAGGACAACACTGAACCAGAAATGGTCTGAAGAAAGACATTGGTGTGGGAACAACATTCTCACAAAGGGAACAGCAACAGCAGCAGCCAGAGAAGCCAGGCTGGGCCTGCACTGAGTGACATCAGATCTGCTCTGCAGGAGAAGACAAAGAGTTTATTGCTTCTGAAAGCATCCAGTGATCAGTTGGTTCAGGGCAGCCTTCAGCTCCTTGTTCCTCAGGCTGTAGATGAGAGGGTTCACTGCTGGAGGCACCATTGAGTACAGAACTGACACCACAAGGTCCAAGGATGGGGAAGAGATGGAGGAGGGCTTCAGGTAGGCAAAAAAGCCAGTGCTGAGAAACAAAGAGACCACAGCCAGGTGAGGGAGGCAGGTGGCAAAGGCTTTGTGGCGTCCCTGCTGAGAGGGGATCCTCAGCACTTCCCTGAAGATCTGCACATAGGACACCACAATCAACACAAAAAAGGCAGATGAAAAACAGACACTGACCACAAGAAGCCAAAGTTCCCTGAGGTAGGATGAGGAGCAGGAGAGCTTGAGGATCTGAGGCACTTCACAGAAGAATTGATCCACAGCATTGCCCTGGCAGAGAGGCAGGGAAAATGTATTGGCTGTGTGCAGCAGAGCATGGAGAAAGCCACAGGCCCAGGCAGCTGCAGCCAGGTGGAGACAAACTCTGCTGCCCAGGAGGGTCTCATAGTGCAGGGGTCTGCAGATGGCAACGTAGCGATCGTAGGACATGGTGGTGAGGAGAAAATACTCTGTGTCCATCAAGAATAACACAAAGAAGACCTGAGCAGCACATCCTGTATAAGAGATGTCCCTAGTGTTGCTCAGGGAATTGACCATGGATTTTGGCACTGTGGTAGAGATGGCACCCAGGTCAAGGAGGGCAAGGTTGAGGAGGAAGAAGTACATGGGGGTGTGGAGGTGGTGGTCCCAGGCTATGGTGGTGATGATGAGGCCATTGCCCAGCAGGGCAGCCAGGTAGATGGCCAGGAAGAGGCAGAAGTGCAGGAGCTGCAGCTGCCTTGTGCCTGAGAATGGCAGGAGGAGGAAGTGGGTGATGGAGCTGCTGTTGGCCATCTGCTGCCTCTGGCCATGGAGACCTGTGCAAGGAGGGAAAGACAGTGACAAGTTATGGCACACTTCTCTCAGCCTCATTGTAACCCCTGTCTCTGAGCTGAATGAGGAATGGATCAATTCATTCCCCATCACTACCAACCAGGGATGGTTCATCACAGCTTCATATGCAGCAGGGACCCAGAATTGTCATGAAGATTCCTCTGGAGTCAGAACGGAAAGTGACCTACAGCTCAATCCCAGGGAATGAGAGTCCCATGGAGAGTTAGAGAAAGAGGGAACAGCTCTGCAGTGCTGCAGAGACAGTGAAGGGAAGAGACAAAGGCAGAGGGGCTGGGGGTGAAGCCTCCTTACCCAGCTCTGCTCACTGCTGCTCACAGGATGGAACTGAAGGGCTTTGGACCTCCTTCTGTGTGCACACTCCAGGAGCCTCCAGATGAATGTCAGCTGCCAAGGTTGTGACTCCTGACCTGGAGCCCATAGCTTTGAGGGCACTGCCTCTGCTGGGTAGAAGAGAAGAACAAAAGGTTGCATTGGGAAATGTGTCTGCAGTGCAGAGAATGGCACAGAGGTGCCTGATCCCCCTTGCCAGGGCATCTCTCCCAGCTGATCACTCTCTCCCCGCTGCCCAAGTCCCTGCTGCTGGAAGCTGTCCCTGTCAGGAGCTGCTTCTCTGTGCCCAGCTCTTCTCCCTGTCCCTGCCACCCCTCCCACCTGCTGTGTTCACAGCTCTGCCCTGCAGACCCCTCCCAGCAGCAGGACACTGCCCAGGGGCAGCTCTGGGTGTGCAGAGCTCAGGAGCAGCTCAGACAAAGGCTAATGAGACCTCAGATTCTTATGAACAGCAGTGAAATAAACTCTAGTCTCACACTGCCCTCCCAGCACACCAAGGGGATCAACATTCAAAGCCAAGACTCCTTCCCTTCCAGCAAAATGCTGCCTTGATGCTCTTCTGGAAAGCCTCCTCAGAAATGCCCAGGGGGGAGCCAGGACTGTGAGCAGCTCTGGACAACACAGCTCCTTCCCCACAGCAGAAGGACCCTGCCGTGCCCTGCCGTGCCCTGCCCTACCCTGCCCTGCCCTGCCCTGCACTGCACTGCCAGGGCTGTCTTCTGCCACTCACAGCTTCTCCCCACAGCACTGTGTGGAGCTCCCTGGGCAGGCTGAGAGCTGAGCCTGGCAGGCAGCAGAGTCCCTGCCCCAGCACACAGCCCCTGGGCTGCAGGGACCCTGCTCTGAAGGACAGCCCTCACCACCCCTGCCTGCACCCCAGGGCTCCACAGCTCTTCAGAAAAGCCTGAAAAGAGCCTCTGCACAGGAAGATTTCCTTCCAGCCCCCACCAGCTGTGGCTGTGCCAGCTTTAGGAGATGCCTCCAGGAGCTGCACCTGCACTGCCCTGCCCCCATAGACTCACCATGTCAGTGACTGCAGTGACTTCTCCTCCTGTCAGCTCTCAGTCACCCTCCTGGACACCTCCAAGCTCTCTCTGCCTTCTTCATCTCGCTGAGATCCACTGACAGTGCCCTCAGCCCTGCTGTGCAGTGCAGAGGAGCTGCTCCTGGGCACAGCTGACACTTTTCATTGCTGCCTACTTTCCAGCAGCTCCCTTCAGCCACGGAGCTCAGCCCAGCTGAGCAGCAGAGGACCAACCCAAGGGCATTTTAATGACCCTCTGGTGGCTTTGGTGCCTGGTAAACATCAGAGACTGAGAGGAAGATGATGAAACCTCTCCAGAAGTTGAAGTCACTTTCAAACTCTGAAGTTTCTTCTCTTGTTGATGGGTCCCAGTGAGGACACTGCTGGGAAAGTGTCTGCAGGCTGTGGTTGGAGCAGAGAACTGAAGGCAGTGCTGAGAGGTCAGGACAAGCAGAGGAAGATGTCTCTGATGCTGAGCAAACCTGGAGGTGTTTCCTTAATCCAAAGGGTCAAGCCCTGAGCCCTGGCTCCTGGACAGGCAGATCCTGTCCCTCACTCACCCCTCAGGGTGATTCCTGGAGCACTGAGATGTGGAGAGGACCAATGCTAAGAGCAGGACTATGGCACAACCCCTCCCAGGCTCCTGAGGATGGACAAGGAGGCAATGAGGCCCCAGAGCTAGAAGGAGGAGTTGTCTCCTCAGAGGCATCAGTGGCACAGACCACAGCCAGAACCAAAGGCATGAAGAGCTTGGCTCTGCCAGGAGCCTTTCAGCTCTTGCACAGCCCTCTGTCATCTGCCCCTCAGGCTGTCCTCTGCTGCTGCATCAGCTGAGCCTCTTTCCCTGCAGGCTGCTGTCACCCAGCCGGCTGCTGTCACCCAGCCAGCTGCCCCACCTTGCTGGCACCTTCCTTTGCTGCTCTCTCTCCATCCTCCCTGGGTGTTCCTTGAGACTCCAGGCCTTGGAGTGCTTCAGGCTTCTGCTGGGGGATGTCTTGCAGTGACATTTCTTTCTCCTCATGCCCAGTCTGGACCTCCCCAGCTGCACTTTGTGGCTTTCTTTCTTTCTCTTGCACTTATTCACTGTGCAGAAAAGCTTCTCCATGTCTCAAACCACTCCCCAAGCACTCTCAGGCTGCTCTGCTCCTGTCCTCACTCTTCACACCTTTGAGCCCATGGCCTTCAGTCTCTATCTACTGGTCATGTGCCTGAGGCCTCCCAAGCACATCTTGGGAGATCTTTGGGCACTCTCCAAGGTCTTTGAAGATGGAAATGTGGTGGTCATAGGACAACAAAGAGACCAAGTGCCCGATGTGCCTTCAAGAGGACTGGACCCCTGAGGGTGAGATCTGCCCAGTTGCCAGGGAGGGACATAGCCGAGTCCAGCAGTGCAAACATCTGCCTCAGCCTGAAGCAGCAGACTGAGGAGCTGCACAGAGCAGGAGCAGCATTTAGCTGCATGGCTGTGTGACCCTGCTGCTGTGGGAGAGAAGAGGAGTCGCTGCTTCCACCGCTCCATGCCCTGTGAACCCCAGAGGAATCCAGAGCACTGTTCCTGCCCTGTGCTCCAAAGCCAGGACTGCTCTGATAGGTTCCTGCTCACACTTGTTTTTCCAGGGCTGTTCTCAGTCCACCTCCACACTCTCCTGCTGAGCCCCTGTGCTGGGGCAAGGCCTGAGTGCTCTGGCAGCTTGGGCACCATCCTGCTGCGTGGCAGTCCCATGACCACAGGCAGACACAGGCCATGGGAACCTCTTTGGCTCAGATGGCCTCCACAAGAGCAGTTCCACACAGAGAGCTGATCTGCTTAGGGCACTGTCTGAAGGCTTAGGTCTTCTTCCAAAGTTTCCTTCAAGAGTATGCCCAAGAAATTGTCCAACAGATGCAAACAGCAGGGAACAGCTAAAGTGTGTGAGTGTGCAGGGCTGGGGCACACAGCAGTGTCCTCATACAGCCAGGACTCCTGCAAGAGACCGGAAGGATGAGCAGAGAAGGGTCTGGACTGTGTCTGCGTTCACTGGACACCCTGGGGAAGCTGTTCCAGGGCAGTCATCCTAGACTGGGCTTCACAACCACTGTTTCCAGCATCAGCCTCACACCTCAGTTTGGATAGACTCTTTGTCCCTCCACAGCAGGACATGGCCTCAGGAGGTCAGCAGTGTCTGTTTGCATTGTGCAGATGAGATGTCAGCAGATGAGCTGAGGTGAACCTGAGTGAGCACAAACACCATCAGCTATTGCTGGGGGTGCCAAGGCACTGAAGGTGTAAGGAGCCCCTGCCAGCCTCTGGCAGGGGCAGCAGGAGGCCAGGGAGACTCTCTGACTGCTGCAGGGCAGGGCCTGTGTGAGTGATGGGGAAAGACTCTGTCTCTGAACATCCCACACTCCATTAAGGGTCCATGAGGCCAGCTCAGATGTAAACACCTGACAGAGCTGGGACATTGCTGTGTGTCTCTGCAGAACAAACCCTACTGGCCCAGGGAGATTCATCTCAGTTATCTTGGGCAGGCTGCTGTCTGCTCACATCACCCTTGCTGGACTGTGCCCTGAGATGTGCACAGAGCCATCCCAGAGGTTCTGGGCTCCTTGGAAAAGGCCTCTCCAGGAACACCAAAAAGGAGGGTGGGGAACATTGCAGGTTGGTCACCCTCAGCACAGTCCCTGGGAAGGTGAAGGCTCAAACTCCTCTGCAGCCATTTGCAGGCCCTTGCAGGACAAGAGAGGTATTGCTGAAGCCATATGGGTAGGGGCAAGAAGGGGATGCTTTGTGCCTGGACCTTAGCCAGGGCTTTGCCATAGTCCACCTTAGTCTCTTTAGAGCCAGAGTGCTGAAAGCTGGAGTGTAGACATGGATGGGGTGATGGAGGAAGCCCAACTGTCACCAGTGGAGAGTCCTCCTGTCAGACACTTCCCAGTGGCATGCCTCAGGGCAAGCCCTTGGGCCAGCACTGGGCAATGTCTTCATGAACTCCCTGCACTATCTGACCCAGGGCCCTTGCAGCTCCTCTGGAGATGAAGCCAAACTGGGCAGAGGCCTTGAGGGACCTCATCTGCTTAACACTGCCCTGAGCAGGATCATTGGACAAGAGGATGTGCAGGAGTCTGCTCCACACATGCAGCAGGACAGAGCCAGCAGCTTCTCCACTCAAACCCTTGGTAGGAAATCTCCCAGATGGATCTGGTGAAACTTTGATCTGCTCAGGCTCTGGCCACAAGGAGGCTGAGGGCTGAGTGTGCAATCCTGTGCTCAGTTGTGTCTCAGGAACTCACCATTCAGTAGGAAGCCAAGGACTGGGAAGGGGGAGGTGAGGCCACTTCTGCCTCCTGAGAGGATTGGCCAACAGCAGGAACACAGCTGGGAAAGGGACTGTGAGGTCAGTTGTGTCTGCAGGAGCTGATAGGGCAGCCCTGGGCTCATGGCTGGCAGATTGGCACAGTGATCAGGGAGATGCCCTCTGCCAAAGGGCCTGGGCTGACTGCAGGAAGGGGCTGATGGGTTGGTTGCTGTGCCTCTGCTGCCTGAGTACCTGATGGGACAGCAGCAGCCACAGGGCTTGGTGCTGTCTCTGCAAGAAACTGCAAGGCCAGCAGCCTTGGGAGCTCCTGGTGAGGTAGAAAAGAGCAGGAGAGAGGAACACTGGCAGGTGGTGCAGCCTGGCAGGTGGAGACTGGCCATGAGGAGCAAGAAACCTCTCTCAAAGGGTAGTGCTGTGGCCTGAGAAGTTCTCCAGCAGGAGTCTGGGATCAGCCCTTCTCTTTGTGTCCCAAGGAGCAGAGTGTGGGTGTGGGCAGGTGTCAGTGAAGGCATGGAAAGGCCAAGGTGGGGAAGTGAGATGAGTGTCTGCAGCCTGCAGGGCAGGAGAAGCAGCTGTGAGACAGTGCAGGACAAAGCTGTGGGAGAGCTGGCAAAGGGCAATGGCAGTGGTGGGAGTGATGAAGGGAAGCCAAGGCTGTGCCTTCTTGACTCTGACAATTCTCTGCCCCTGAGGCCTGTGAGGAGATGTTGTCCTAAGGCACTGGGAGGGCCTCACTGCCTCTTTCCATAGCCCCAGGAAGGCTGGGGACTGTCAGGCCCTTGTCCTCCACTCAGCATCACAAAGCCTACAGGGATCCTAAAGGAAGACTGGAGAGGAAATTTTCATGAGGGTGTCTGGTGACAGGAGAGGAGGGAAAGGTTTGAAGGTGAGGAAAAGGAGGTTTAGACTGGGCCTTAGAAAGAAGTTCTTCTGTATGAATGTTGTGGGACTCTGGAATAGGCTTTGCAGGTAGGATGCCCTCTCCTAAGGGTGTTGAAGGCCAGGCTGGATGAAGTCTTGAGCAGCTGAGTCTATTGGAGAGGCATCCCTGCCTATGGCAGGGAGGTTGGAGCAGAGGAGCTCTGAGGTCCCTTCCAACCTAGCCCATGCTATGCTGCTATGAAACCCACCCCCCACCCCCACTGCACCTGAAGAGCCTTGACCCACACATGTGGGACAGGCTCTGCCTGTGGGGCAGGATCTGCCTGCCCAGGGGCTGTGCTCAGGCCTTGGCCTTTGTGCTCCAGGAACCAGAGCCAGAGTTTGCTCTCCTGCACTTTGCCTTTGTCTGCTGCAATCACAGCCTCTCCTGAGCTGCTCTAACGAGTCCCTGGGGAGGCTTTGGCAGTAACAAGCCTCAGTGGGGCCAATCAATGCTTCAAGGTACTTTGTGTTTTGCTTCTTGCTTCTTGCAGAGTTTCTTCACTCTTCTCTCCGTACCTGAGGTTCATGGAATGATCCCCAAGTGCCCTGAGGAGCTCTTTGTGTCTTTGTTGTTGACTTCCAGATTTCAAAGTGCACCTCACAAAGCTCAGATTTTGATGGTAAACTCTTTGATTCTTTCTCAGATGAAAGCAGAGGTGACAGAAGCATCCACCAAGCCAGAATGATGCAGGGTGTCTGCTCAGGAGGTCTGGACTGGGAGGATAAGCTGTCCTTTGAGGGCTGACACTGAGTGGACAACTTTGCTGCTCACCCTCCCCAACCTCCCCATTGCTGTCCCTGCCCACCTGGGGCTTACATCACTGCTCCTTGCATCAGACTTCTCCACTGCTCTCTGCAGCTGGAGCTCAGAGCTCCATGGCACCAGCTGCCCCCTGCTCTCCTTAGAGAGCTGCCTGCACACAGCCACAGAAGAATTGTTGCTCTTTGGAAACAAAGCAAAGCCAAGGCTGAGAAAGTTGCCTCAGCAATCCAAGCCCTCTGGAACCATCTGCTCAGCACAAGCTGTCTCTCAGCAGCTTGCCTGTCCACAATGCTGAGGCAAAGCCAACAAGTTGTGACATGGCTGTGATTTCTCAGCCAGTCAAGAGTTCTTGAGAGTGAGAAGCAGATGAAAAGGTTGGATCCTAGCAGCCCTTCCTCATGAAGCAATGTGCAATCCCCAAGCTGATTCAGCAGAATGTGTTCTAATCAAAGAGCCTCTGAATGACAGAGTGGATAAGGACAAGGCTGACCCTGACTGGCTACAAGGGATCTTGTATTCAAATCTATTTCTATGGCTGGAGAGAATCACAAAAGACTCAAACACAGGACAGAGATGGCAGAATCCAGTGGAAGTAGAGACTCCCACTCTGGTGACAGCAAAGGTGTCTGTCCAAAGACACAGAGAGGTGGAGAGGTAGCATGCAGAGAGGCTGCTTGGAGTTCAGTTTCCTTTTACTGGAGCTCAGGGTAAACATTCACAAAGCTTCAACATTCTCAGAGGATGAGAATTGAGCCTGGAGAAGTCTGACTTGGTGCTGGCCCTTGGTGCAGGTTGTGCCTGAGAGCTGTCTGAGTGGGGGAGATGCTGGACACAGCTGCTGTGATCCAGGAGAGCTCCAAGGCTCTGGCTTTAGGGTCACTGTTTTTAGAGTTGGAGATCATTGGCTTCCATCAGGTGTTTCACTGAGCTGGAGAACCTTGAATGCTGAATCATCCTGGGATCTTTTGCCACTTATACAGACCCTGAATTTTTTTACTTTCAGAGTTTTCTATCAGCTCCCTGTTGACTGTGATCCAAGCACAGATGCACTAAGCTGGCAGGAGGTGACCAACCTCCAAGCCATAGGGAGAGCAGTGCAAGGCTGGGAGAGCCCTGGTCAGGGCTGAGCCATTCCTTGCAGGTCAGTCCTCTCTTCTGAACCCTTTACTTCTCTCTGCCTGGGGTCATATCCTTCTCTTCTCTCCATCAGCCCTGCTCCTTTGTGCTGGGGAGGAGCAAAGTTTGCAGATCTGCTCCTTGCAACAGGCCAGAAGGTAAAGAGCCCAACTTTGGGACAGCAGCAAGATCCCAGGCTCCAGCTGGCCCCTGAGCACCTCCCAACCCTCTCTAGACCCTCCTCCCAAACCACACTTCACCACTTGTGGAGCACCGAGGGTCATTGGCTGTGTGTCATCTCCGTGAGTCCCAGGTGATCAGGTATCAGTTGCATGGCCAGAGGGAGAGAGATGGGATGGCTACATCCTGTGGGTGTCAGCCCCATTAGCACTACAACCAGGGGACTCAGCACAGGAGTCCCTCCATTGCAAGAAGTCACACACAGTGTCCTTACTTCTCAGTCACTTGGTCCCCAAGGAATTGCCCAAGAGCACAGGGGTGACCATTCCTCTCAGCAGCATGGCCTCCCAGAAGGACCTGAACATGATCTTGAAAGAGAAGAATCACTTGAAGAATAATTTGGTGGAGTCAAAGCTCAGCCTTGAGGAATAGTAGAAGTGGTTGATGAAGACATGGATGAGAACAGGAAGGATGAAGTATGTTCGGATTAGGAGGAGGAGGAGGAAGACAAAGGTGATGATGTGGAAGAAGATTAGGATATAGAATAGGAGAAGAATGAACCAAAGGAGGAGGAAGAGGAAGAGGAGGAAGAGGGCAAACCCATATCAGCACCTCTGTGCCACCCAAGCAGCCACATCAGTGCCCTGAGGGTAGGCAAAGCTTACCACCCATCATGGAGCTGGTAAAACCCCACTGCCCCCAGCCCAGTTCCCAGCCCTCTATCTCTGGTGACTACAGCAAGGGCTTCACCCTCAGCTCAAACCTCATCTGGCACTGCTGCGTCCGCAGCCAGAAGCAGCTGCACCTCTGCTCTGCCTGAGGCAAGAGCTTCACCCAGATGGCCACCCTCAGCCAGCACCGCTGCACCCACACCTGTGACAGCCCCCCTCAACTGTACAGGCTGCAGCAAGGGCTTCATTTGCAGCTCCTCCCTCACCTGCCATATTCACCCCCATGCAGGTGACCAGCGTGCCCCAGGGGGCACAGCAATACACCGACCCCAGCACTGCCAGGCCAAACGTGACCCCCCCGGGGGGCCTTCTTCAGTAGGCCTTTTACACCTTCTTTCCTCAGAAGCAAATGTGCCTCTGCCCTTCTCAACACCAGCCAGTGCTGAGGGGAGTAATGACAGTGCTGAGTCAGCAGAGCCACTGCCACCACTGCAGCTGGGTTGGGATTTGGCTGTTTGTTCCTCAACACTTTGGGTTTCCTAGAGGTAAAAGAAAAACCTCATCCCAAGGATAATGCCTAATTAGAATGGAAACCCAAACCCTAATAAAGTATTTTGGGGTGCATCTATCTAGAAGGGGTAAAAGAGTCCTGGCACTGGAGTTGGCAGGGCTCATTAGGAGGGCTTTAAACTAGGTCTGAAGGGGGTGGGTGAGGCAATCGGTCCCTCTGCAGAGGTAAGAGTAGGGCGCAAGGTAGGGTCAGTTGAGAAGTCAGGAACCCAGCTGCGATGCATGTACACCAATGCACGCAGCCTGGGCAACAAGCAAGAGGAGTTGGAGGTCCTGATCCATCAGGGCGACTATGATGTAGTCGCCATCTCAGAAACTTGGTGGAACAGCACCCACGATTGGAGTGCTACCCTGGGGGGTTACAGGCTCTTTAGGAGAGACAGGCGAGGGAGAAGAGGAGGAGGGGTGGCTCTGTATATTAGAGTCACTCTCTGCCACACAACTTGAGGTGTGGAAGATGAGGTAGTTGAGAGCCTGTGGGTCAAAATCAGAGGACAGCCTAACAAGTCTGACATCCTGATTGGAATCTGTTACAGACCACCCAACCAGGATGAGGAGGCTGATGAAGTATTCTGCAAGCAGCTGGAGGCCGTCTCAAGATCATCAGATCTTGTCCTTGTTGGTGACTTCAACCTCCCAGATATCTGCTGGGAAATTAATTCAGCAGGGAGGAGGCAGTCCAGAAGATTCCTGGAGCGAATGGAGGACTGCTTCCTGACACAGCTGTTAAGCGAGCCTACCAGGGGACAGGCTCTGCTTGACCTGCTGTTCTCCAATAGGGAAGGGCTGGTGGGAGAGGTGATGGTGGGAGGCTGCCTAGGGTGCAGTGACCACGAGATAGTGAAGTTTTCAATATGCAGGGAGATTGGGAGGAGCACCAACAGAACCTTCACCTGGGACTTCCGAAGGGCGAACTTCAGCCTATTTAAGAAACTTGTCTGCAAAGTCCCCTGGGTAGCAGCCCTCATGAACCAAGTAGTCCAGGAGGGTTGGACCTACTTTAAACAGGAGCTCTTGAAGGCACAGGAATTGGTGGTTCCCATGTGCCGGAAGGCAAGCCGGCGGGGAAGGCGACCGGCCTGGATGAGCAAGCAGCTCCTGGAGGATTTAAGGGGGAAGAGGAGGCTGTATCACCTTTGGAAGGAGGGGAAGGCTTCTCGAGGTATGTTCAAGGAAGCTGTTAGATTATGTAGGAACAAAATTAGGGAGACTAAGGCCCAGCTGGAACTGAAGCTGAACACCTCTGTCAAAGACAATAAAAAGCATTTTTATAAATATATTAACAATAAGAAGAAGGGCAGGAAGAACCTGCACTCCTTATTGGGTCTGGAGGGGAACACGATGACTGAAGAGGAGGAAAGGGCTGAGGACCTGAACACCTTCTTTGCCTCAATGTTTAACAGCAAGGCAGGAGTTCAGGACGAGTGGCCTCCTGAGCTGGGTGACAGGGTCAGGGAGCAGTGTAGTGCCCCGGAAATCCATGAGGAATTAGTTCGGGACCTGCTGAGCCACTTAGATATTCACAAGTCCATGGGACCAGATGGGATCCATCCTAGGGTGCTGAGAGAGCTGGCAGATGTGCTAGCTAGGCCACTCTCCATCATTTTCCTCCAGTCCTCGCTCACAGGTGAGGTCCCAGATGACTGGAAACTGGCCAGTGTGGTCCCCATCCACAAGAAGGGTCGGATGGAGGAACCTGGAAACTCCAGGCCAGTCAGCCTGACCTCAGTGCCAGGGAAAGTGATGGAGCAGATTATCCTGGCGGCAATAACTGCGCACCTGAAGGATGGCCAAGGGCTCAGGTCCAGCCAACATGGATTTAGGAAGGGCAGGTCCTGCCTCTCCAACCTGATCTCCTTCTATGATCAGGTGACTGCCTGGTGGATGTGGGGAGGCCTGTGGATGTGGTCTACCTGGACTTCAGCAAGGCCTTTGACACCGTCCCCCACAGCAAACTGCTGGCTAAGCTGTCAGCTCATGGCTTGGACCACTACACTCTGTGCTGGGTTAGGAATTGGCTGGAGGGCTGGGCCCAGAGAGTGGTAGTGAACGGTGCCACATCCAGCTGGCAGCCAGTCACCAGTGGCGTCCCCCAGGGATCAGTGCTGGGCCCTGTCCTCTTCAACATCTTCATTGATGATCTGGATGAGGGGGTTGAGTCAGTCATCAGCAAGTTTGCAGATGACACCAAGTTAGGGGCAGATGTTGGTCAGTTAGAGGGGGGAAAGGCTCTGCAGAGGGACCTCGACCAACTGGACAGATGGGCAGAGTCCAATGGGATGGCTTTCAACAAGTCCAAGCGCCGAGTGCTGCACTTTGGCTATGGCAATCCCATGCAGAGCTCCAGGCTGGGGTCGGAGTGGCTGAGAGCTCCCAAAGAGAGAGGGACCTGGGTGTGCTGATCGACAGCCACCTGAATATGAGCCAGCAGTGTGCCCAGGTGGCCAAGAGGGCCAATGGCATCCTGGCCTGCATTAGGAATAGTGTGGCCAGCAGGAGCAGGGAGGTCATTGTGCCCCTGTACTCTGCTTTGGTTAGGCCGCACCTTGAGTCCTGTGTCCAGTTCTGGGCCCCTCAGTTTAAGAAGGACATCGAAACACTTGAGCATGTCCAGAGAAGGGCAACAAGGCTGGGGAGAGGCCTTGAAGACAAGCCCTATGAGGAGAGGCTGAGGGAGCTGGGATTGTTTAGCCTGGAGAAGAGGAGGCTCAGGGGTGACCTCATTGCCCTCTACAACTACCTGAAGGGTGGTTGTAGCCAGGAAGGGGTTGGCCTCTTCTCCCAGGCAACCAGCACCAGAACAAGGGGACACAGTCTCAAGCTGAGCCAGGGGAGGTTTAGACTCGAGGTGAGGAGGAAGTTCTTCACCGAGCGAGTCATTCGTCATTGGAACGGGTTGCCCAGGGAGGTGGTTGAGTCATCGACCCTGGAGGCGTTCAAGGGGAGATTGGACATGGCACTTGGTGCCATGGTCTAGTCATGGGGTCTGTGTTGATAGGTTGGACTCGATGATCCTTGAGGTCCTTTCCAACCTAAGTGATACTGTGATACTGTGAAATCTATCCAAGTCCCTCTGCAGAGCCTCCCTACCCTCATGCAGATCAACTCTGCCACCTAACTTGGTGTCATCTGCTGACTCACTGCTGACACACTCTGTGTCTTCATCAAGGTCATCAATAAAGATGTTAAGCAGAAGTGGTCCCAACACTGAGCCCTGAGGAACACCACTTGTGACCTGCCACCAGCTGGATTTAACTCCATTGACCACCACTCTTTGGGCCCTTTCACCCATCCAGGGCTGTATCCAGCAGAGCATTGCTCATCCAAGCCAGGAGCAGCCAGTTTGACTGCAAGAATCGTGTGGGGAGCAGTGCCAAAGGCTTTTGGAAAGTCCAGGGAGACAATAGCCACAGCCTTTCTGTCATCCAACAGTCACTCATCCTGTCAGAGATGGAGAACAGGTGGGTCAGGCAGGAGGGATTCAGGCAGTACTGGGAGGGGATGAGGGGATCCAGTTTTACTTCATTGAAGCCAAATCTTTACTGGGATCATAGAATCATAGAATGGTCTGGATTGGAAGTGACCTCCAAAAGTCATCCAGTCCAACCCCTGCAGACAGAAAGGGACATCCTCAACTAGATCAGGTTGCCTAGAGCCCTGTCCAGCCTCACCTTGAATTTCTGCAGGGATGGGGCCTCAACCACCTCCCTGAGCTACTTGTTCCAGTGTTCCACCACCCTCATGGTAAAAAAAATCTTCCTCACATCCAATGTAAATCTGCTCTGCTCTAGTTTGATGCCATTGCCTCTGGTGCTGTCCCTGCAGGCCTTTGCTGAAGGACCCTGCTCTTGCTCTTGTTGAACCTCATGAGGGTCACCTGGGCACCACCTCTCCAGCTTGTCCAGGGCCCTCTGGATGCCATCCTGTCCCTCTGGTGTCTCAACAGCACCACTCAGCTTGGTGCAATCTGCACACTTGTTGATGGTGTCTCCATCCCTCTGTCTATAGCACTGATAAAGATATTAAACAGCACAGGATGGGATGAGTGGAATCAGTTTGTACTGGGACAGGGCTGGGGATGATCTTGGAGATGTTAATGGGAGACAGTTTGAAATGGGAGATGGCCCAGCCTGGGTTCTGTTGTGCTTAGGATATGGAGTTGTGACTGTGACAGGGCCCAGTCTGCACTGGGAGTGCATAAAGGGATTTAGGTTTTGCTGAGAAAAGGCCCAATGTACATTTCGAGGGATGAAAGGGATCCTGTTTGGACTGGGACAGGGTGCAGGCTGTAATGGGAGGGCATGAGGGTGTGAAGTTTGTGCAGGGATGGATGCAGATGGTACTGGGAAGGGAGCCAGGGGATACATTCTGTGCTGGGATGGGACCCAGACTGTAGAGGAAGAAGACAATATGAGCTAGCTTGTCCTGGGATGAGGCCACATCTGTACTGGGAGGGGTTAAAGAAACCATGTTTTGACTGAGTCTATACTGGAAGGGGGTCAGGGTATCCAGTTTGGACTCAGAGTAGGTGCAGTCTGTAATGGGAGAGTGTTGGGGTATGAAGGCATGAGGAGACCTCCTGTTCTGATGGCAGTGCTGCTCTAGAGCCCAGCACTCTCCCACAAGCAGCCCTGGCCTGTCCCTGACTGCAATCCCAGCACTGCCACACAGCAGCACAGTGCCCAAGCTGCCAGAGCACTCAGGCCTTGCCCTAGCACAGAGGCTCAGCATGAGCAGGTGGAAGGACAAAAAGAGCAGCTGAGGACCGCCCAAGCTCTGCGGCTCCCTGGCACTGCTGCTGTGCTGGGACTCTGCCCCTCCACCTCTGCACACAGGCACTGCCCTGCAGCTCCACAGAAGCCTTGGAGGAAGGAACTCAGAGAAACAACTCCCTGCAGGGTCCTTTATTATGTTCAGCACACACAGGGAGCACAGCTCCCCACATACACAGTCTCTGGGTCACATCAAACAGACCAACAAGGAACCAGAAATGGTCTGACAAAGGGAACAGCACCAACAGCAGCCAGAACTCGAGCAGCCAAGCTGGGCCTGCACTGGGTGATCATCAGAACTTGCTCTGCAGGAGAAGACAAAAGAGTTTATTGCTTCTGAAAGCATCCAGGGATCAGTTGGCTGAGGGCAGCCTTCAGCTCCTGGTTCCTCAGGCTGTAGATGAGAGGGTTCACTGCTGGAGGCATCACTGAGTACAGAACTGACACCACCAGGTCCAGGGATGGGGAGGAGGTGGAGGAGGGTTTCAGGTAGGCAAAGAAGCCAGTGCTGAGAAACAGGGAGACCACAGCCAGGTGAGGGAGGCAGGTGGCAAAGGCTTTGTGGCGTCCCTGCTGAGAGGGGATCCTCAGCACTGCCCTGAAGATCTGCACATAGGACATCACAATCAACACAAAACAGACAAATAATAAACAGACACTAACCACAATTAGCCAAACCTCCCTGAGGTAGGATGTGGAGCAGGAGAGCTTGAGGATCTGGGGGATTTCATAGAAGAACTGAGCCACAGCATTGCCCTGGCAGAGGGGCAGGGAAAATGTATTGGCTATGTGCAGCACAGCATAGAGAAAGCCACAGCCCCAGGCAGCTGCTGCCAGGTGGACACAAACTCTGCTGCCCAGGAGGGTCTCATAGTGCAGGGGTCTGCAGATGGCAACACAGCGATCGTAGGACATGGTGGTGAGGAGATAAATCTCTGCTGAAAGCAAAAAGAGGATAAAAAAGACTTGTGCAGCACATCCTGCATAGGAGATGTCCCTGGTGTCCCTCAAGGAATTAGTCATGGATTTTGGCACAGTGGTGGAGATGGCACCCAGGTCAAGGAGGGCGAGGTTGAGGAGGAAGAAGTACATGGGGGTGTGGAGGTGGTGGTCCCAGGCTATGGTGGTGATGATGAGGCCATTGCCCAGCAGGGCAGCCAGGTAGATGGCCAGGAAGAGGCAGAAGTGCAGGAGCTGCAGCTGCCTTGTGCCTCTGAATGGCAGAAGGAGGAGGAAGTGGGTGCTGGAGCTGCTGTTGTCCATCTGCTGCCTCTGGCCATGGAGACCTGTGCAAGGAGGGAAAGGCAGTGACAAGTTAGGGCACACTTCTTTCAGCCTCATTCTAACCCCTGTTCCTAAGCTGCATGAGGAATGGATCAGCTCAGTCCTGTCACTGCCAACCAATTGCAGAGTTCATCACAGCTTTAAACACAGCAGGGACCCAGAATTACCATGAAGATTCCTCTGGTGTCAGAACAGAAAGTGACCAACAGTCCAATCCTAGGGAACAAGAGTCCCATTGTGGTGGGTTGAAATTTCCCCCATCATTAGCTTTGCCAGAGCAGCTCAGTTAGAAGCAAATGAAGCTGTATTGATAAGGAAGAGCTACACTCTACAATGGAATGCAATGAACAGGTACAAAACCTACAGGAGTGACAATATTAGAAAGGTAGAGTTACAATTAGCAAATGACACAAATCACCCCTGGTCAGCTGTTCCTCTGCCCCTAACCCCTACCCACCCTGTTCCAAAAGAGAAAGGAGGAGTGAAGAGAGAAAAAAAGCAGTGGGTTAGACTTAGCCAAGGCCAGCCAAAGCAGGTGATCTCTCCTGAGTGAAGCAAAACAGCTGAGATCAGAAGAGAAGAGAGAGAATTGTTATGGTACAGCTCCTCTGATTCCAGATGTTTATCCAATGAATTTGTTTAGAATAATCTTTTCTTTCCCTTTTTACACCCAAGAGTGATCTATTTATTTTGTTTCTAATTTTCTGCTCAATATCTGTAACTAAATTTTAAAGGCATTGCCTAAAACCACCACACCCATGGAGAGGTGGAGGAAGAGGGATCAGGCTTGCAGTGCTGGAGAGACAGTGAAGGGAAGAGAGAAAGGCAGAGGGGCTGGGGGTGAAGCCTTCTCCTTACCCAGCTCTGCTGACTGCTGCTCACAGGATGGAACTGAAGGGCTTTGCTCATCCTTGTGTGTGCACACTCCAGGAGCCTTCAGCTGAGCATCAGCTGCTGAGATGAAGACACCTCCAGGAGCTACAGCTGCAGTGTCCTGCACCCACAGCCTCAATGTCTCAGTGACTGCAGTGACTTCTCCTCCAGTGAGTTCTCAGTCACCCTCCCAGTCCTGGCCACCTTGAAGCTCTCTCTGCCTTCCTCATCTCCCTGAGATCCTCTGGCAGTGTTCTCAGCCCTGCTGTGCTATTCTTCTCCTGGCCAGAGCTGTCTCCTGAAGTGCTGCCTGCTTGCCAGTAGTTCCTTCTAGCCCAGGAGTCCGGCCCGATAGGGCAGCAGAGGACCAGCCCAAGGTGTTTTAATGACTCTTCTGGTGGCTTTTGGTACCCTGTAACCCTCAGGGATTGAGAAGAAGCTGATGAAACCTCTCCAGAAGTCAAAGTCAGATTCAAACTCTGAAGTTTCTTCTACTCTTAATGGGTCCCAGTGAAGCATACTGGGAAAGGGTCCCCAGGGGCTGGTTAGAGCAGAAGGAGACAGTGGATGCAAGGGAAGCATCACTGGAGGCACTGAAGCATCTCCAGGCTGTGGTGAGAGCAGAGAACTGAGGCAGTGCTGACAGCTCAGGACAAGCAGCTCAAGGTGGCTCTGCTGCTGAGGAAACCTGGAGAGGTTTCATTGATCCAAAGGGCCAAGCCCTGACCCCCAGCCCCTGGCAAAGCAGATCCTGTCCCTCACCTGTGGCTCAGGTCTCTGATTCACCTTGTGAAATAATTTTTATCAGATGCTTTGGGCAATAAAAACCTCTCCAATTAGCTGCAGAAACCTTGGCAATAATTAGAGGTTCGGCAGTATTTAATGAGCCCCATGGAGTATTTGGGGCTGATGACATCATCCTCAGGTACTGCCAGGAGACTCTGCCAAGGTACTGCCAAGAAGCCTCTCAAGAAGTCCAAGTCAGAAGCAAACTCCAAAGTACCTTGAAGCACTGATTGGCCTCACTGAGGCTTGTTACTGCCAAAGGCTCCCCAGGGACTCGTTAGAGCAGCTTGTTAGAGGCCAGGATTGCAGGGAGACAAAGGCAAAGTACAGGGCAGAAAAGTATGCCTTTGTTCTATGAAGCATAAAGCCAAACCCTGACCACTGCCCTTGCAATAGAAGAACCTCAAAGCCTCGAAGCAAAGTTTCTCCTCACAGGCCTTGGTGGCAGAGGCAACTGTCAGAGCCAAGGGGACAAAGACCTTGGTCCTGTTGGGCCTCTCAGCCTTGCCAGAGCCCTTGGCCATCCCTACTGCAGCCTGTCCTATACTGTCCCATGCCTGCAGCTCTTTCCCTTCAGGCTGCTGACACCAATCTTGCTTTCCCACCCAGCTCTCCCCCTGCCATTTCCATCCCTTCCCTGATTTGTCTCAGCTCTCCCTGCCATTTCCTGACACCTCTGGATGGCCTCATGCATAGCAGCTCTGCCCTTTGAGGGACATTTCTTTGGCCTCATCTCCACTCTGAACCTTTCAAGCTGCACTTTGTGGAGCTTTTGGTCTCGTAACACACCCAAGGAGAGCTCCATCCTCTCTGAAACTAGCCTTCAGCCATGTGCACACTGCTATGGCAGTGCTCTGAACCCTATTCAGCAGGCTGAAGCAGCCCAGGTCCCTCAGCCTCTCTGTCTAAAAACCTGCACAGACTCCTTGTTGGTGGAGCAGGAATTGTTTATTGGCACAGATCAAGCAGTTTATACAGGAAAAATCCAGCAGGCTAAGCAACTCCCTGACATTCTTCCACCACTGCTGCTCACTGAATTTTCTCCTTTGATATGCAGCTGGCCATTGTTATCTTCATCCCATATCAGGTTAAGCTTCTCCAGCATGGAGGCAAGTGTCCTCCTGTCTCACACTCCAGGTTGTTTACCACAGTCAGCTCTTCATTATCACCAGGCCATCCTTCCAGTATCAGCAGCCTGTTGTTCTTTCTTGTCCTGAAACCTTCCATAGATACTTTCTGCTTTCCTACATCTCCCCATTTTTATATGGTTTAAACCAGCAGCCATCACTTGTGTCCTGACCATCCTCCTGGTCCTGGAGGCTATGATTACAAACACCATTAACACTATAATTACAATGCCAATCACTACAAGGATTCCACCTCTAACCCACACTCATAGATTCAGACCTGAGAACCAATTGTTTGGATTCAGCCAGCTCAGATCTTTGTTCAGTGCTTGCCATGTTGAATCAATCTTCACCTGTTGTGTATTTGCTAGCTGCAGTTTCAGCTGATGCTTCAATGTTTGGACATTATATTTCAAGGAGCTTTCAAAGGCCCCTTGTAAATGTGACCTGAGTGAGTTCCAGTCATGCTGAGAGTCATTCCAAGACAAGGATGTTACACACATGTCCTGCTTATGGTTACACATCTAAGTGCCAGGTTCTGCACATTGGCCACAGCAACCCCATGCAGTGCTAGAGGCTGGGGTCAGAGTGGCTGGAGAGCAGCCAGGCAGAGAGGGACCTGGGGGTGCTGGTTGATGGTAGATTGAACATGAGCCTGCAGTGTGCCCAGGCAGCCAAGAGGGCCAATGGCATCCTGGCCTGTATCAGGAACAGTGTGGCCAGCAGGAGCAGGGAGGTCATTCTGCCCCTGTACACTGCACTGGTTTGGCCACACCTTGAGTCATGTGTCCAGCTCTGGGCCCTTCAGTTTAGGAAGGAGGTTGACTTGCTGGAACGTGTCCAGAGAAGGGCAGCAAAGCTGGGGAGGAGTCTGGAGCACAGCCCTGTGAGGAGAAGCTGAGGGAGTTGGGGTTGCTTAGCCTCGAGAAGAGGATACTCAGGGGAGTCCTTACTGCTCTCTACAACTGCCTGAAGGGAGGTTGTAGCCAGGTGGGGGTTGGTCTCTTCTCCCAGGCAACCAGCACCAGAACAAGAGGACACAGTCTCAAGCTGCACCAGGGGAGGTTCAGGCTGGATGTTAGGAGGAAATTCTACACAGAGAGAGTGATTGCCCATTGGAATGGGCTGCCTGGGGAGGTGGTGGAGTCACCATCACTGGAGGTGTTTAGGAGGAGACTTGATGGGGTGCTTGGTTGCAAGGTTTAGTTGATTAGATGGTGTTGGTTGATGGGTTGGACGTGATGATCTTGAAGGTCTCTTCCAACCTGGTTTATTCCCTTCCCTTCCCTTCCCTTCCCTTCCCTTCCCTTCCCTTCCCTTCCCTTCCCTTCCCTTCCCTTCCCTTCCCTTCCCTTCCCTTCCCTTCCCTTCCCTTCCCTTCCCTTCCCTTCCCTTCCCTATTCCCAATCACACTGCAGCATCATATGGGGCTGCAAGGCAGCTTGTTGGTCTCCTAACCAAACAACACTGGCCTCAAGCATGCATAACCTTGCCATTATTTCCTCATCTATAGCTTCCTGCAGCTGCAGATCATTTGTCACATTGGCTAATAAAGTTCTCACTGTGTCCACAGTTTGTATGCCCTTTGTCAGAGCTGTAACTGAAGCAGCTGGGGATGCTAATATTATCACAGCTGATATTATGGCAAACATTAACCATCCCACAAATCTTTTTATCCTGCTTCTAGAATCTTTCAGTCCCTGGTCTAACAGCCTGAGAACATGATCCAATCCATTCTCACTCTCCCACCCTCTTGTCATATTCACTGGGATCCATGCCTCTGCCCTTCTTTGAAAGGGAATGATCATGCTCTGCTGATCAATGTCCTTATTGTAATGGGTTGGGGCAGACCGCTCCCCACCACGGGCAGAAATAACGACTCAGACAAACAGATTGCAAAAGTGATGGAAAGTTTAAACAGAAAAACAATAAAAACAACAATGAAAGTTGTACAGAGAACCACAAGCACCGTGACAAAAGAGAGAGATCCCAGAACATACCCAAGAACATCCCATCCCCACCTGGGGGTACACCCGAACCCCCCAGGGCTCTTTCATCCCCCCCAACCCAGCCTTGGGCCTGAGCAGGCCCAAGGGAGGCAGCTCATGCCATTTTACCTAGGCAGCAGCAGGGGACAAAAGAGGAAGTGAAGACCCCATGTGGATGTTTTATAGGAGAGCAGGGCATTATGGGAATGCAATACCTGGTTTCCTGTGACCACCCCCCTGGACTGGGCCCACCCCTTGGGACCTCCCAGGTGTAGTCTGTGCAGTGGCATCCAGGCCAGCACCCAGCCTAAACCACCACACTTAGCAATAATACAACTCTTAAAAGTAATATTGCTGCAACTAAGATGATAAATGCTTGATTCGTTATAGATTATACAATCAACAGCTATTCCTAACACCTATGAGTGGGTAGTACACACAGTAGCAAAGGAACTATGAAGTACAGGTTCTACTAAGATGCCTTTACACCTATGAGGTGGTGGAGTCACCATCCCTGGAGGTGTTTAGGGGAAGACTTGATGGAGTGCTTGGTGCCATGGTTTAGTTGATTAGATGGTGTTGGATGATAGGTTGGACTCGATGTTCTTGAAGGTCTCTTCCAACCTGGTCTGGTCTATTCTATTCTATTCTACTCTACTCTACTCTACATAGTTCTCTTTACCAATGGTAAAGCTAACCTCCACAACTGTTTCCTTATCACACTTTCAGTACCATTCCATGAGAGCTGTGACACAGGGCCTTCCCATGATACACAAGTTGATTTTATCTTTGTGGATTCACATCAAGAGATACAAGAGTTAGCCTCTTACACCACCTTGTCAATCAAAGATGGAAGGAAGGATGGAAGGAAGGATGGAAGGAAGGAAGGAAGGAAGGAAGGAAGGAAGGAAGGAAGGAAGGAAGGAAGGAAGGAAGGAAGGAAGGAAGGAAGGAAGGAAGGAAGGAAGGAAGGAAGGAAGGAAGGAAGGAAAGAAGTTTTAAACAAGTTTCACAACAGACATGAGTTTTGATTGGCTAATGGCACCAATCTGTTTTACACCATCATTAGACACCAGTAGCATATTGGACACTACATTTTGAATCAATTATGTAAAATTATACAAGGTAAAAGAGTAACAATGCTGAACCCCATAGCAAATAGGACAAAATTCGTTTCATCCCTGTTCCTCCTGGAAGCAGGAGAACAAATCCATAACCTACCACCTGCCCCAACAGTCCTTCAGTTGGAACTGAAGTGAGAGCTTCCTTCCAGATTCGAATGGATCTGCAGGGACACCAGGAAGGTAGAGTCCTTGAAAGATGTCTTCTGTGATGATGCTGTGAGGAAACTTTTTTCCAAGGGTTGCAGTCTGCAAAACTTGAGAGGTCTTTTATATTGTAGCAAGACAAATCCATCTGTCAATACATCAAGGAATCTTCAGCATTCGAGTTTAAATGAGAAACACAACCTCAAAACATACAAAACTGCTATTGCCAGGTTTCTCACACAGGCACAGAGGTTCTCTGAGCCACCCCCTCAGGTGCTGTCCCTGAAAGAGTTGGGTTAATTGCTTTGAATGGGCCTATAAGTACACTTGATTCAACTTCTTTCAAAGCCAAGCTAAACACAAACCCTTTCCCCCAAACCATGTTCCCTGCACACACATATATACCCCACCTTATTTTTTGCTTTGAGTCCTTAATGATTCACCCCGAGAACAGGGTGCCCTCTGACCTGACAAATGGACCAACCCCCTGCTGGTGTCACGAGATGCCAGAAGGGCAGAGGGTAGAGAACCTCAGGAGTCCTCTCACAAGTCCTTTATTACAACACTGCAGAGTCCCCAGCATGACAGAGTCTTAGAGTGTCCTTAACATCACAAGGCCCAGAAGTCCTTAACAGAAGAAGTAGCTAAGAGGTGTGGAAGTCCCTAACCCAACCTCTCTTGCCCAAGGTACCTCATTTTGGTAGACTTTCTTCCCTCTCCCATTGATTCATGGCAGCAGTAGAATCCAGCCCTGTGTACAAACTAAAGCATGCTCCAATCAAAGGTGCCAGTACCTCTGGCTCATGCAGGAAAACATCTTTGCAGCTTATAGTTGGTCAGCAGAGAATCAGAGGCTCTACACATGGTCCAGGAGCTGCCCTTGTTTGCACAACAGCAGCTGCAGGATAGGAAAGGAGGAGAAGCAGGGAATTCTAAAGCAAAGGATCAGCACCACCTGGCATCCAGTGCTGGCTCACCAGCCCTAAAGGCTTCCTGCAGTGGGGCAGCTCCACACCCCCAAGTTGCTCTCACAGTTTGAGTTTCCCAGTCCCACCTGCAGTTGCACTTCCTTAGCTGCTTCCCAGTTCCCTGCCCAAGTGCCCTTCTGGGGTTCTCTGCATGTTGGATAGCTCCAGACTGTGCCTGTGGCAGTTATTTGTGGGGAGAGGTCTCTCCAGCTGAAGACCATGACATTTGCACAGGCACTTTCAGCTCCCAATGCAGCATCTTGAGCACAGGACTTGTGGATTTGTGCAGCAGCTCAGCCAGCTCCAGATTGTGTAGCAACAGCTCACGGTTCTGCCAGGCACACTGCTGAGAGCTGCAGAGCTAAGCTCAGATCCAAGTGTAAGACAAACATCCTGGGGGAGCATTTCTGGGCACTGTGCTGAGGCACAGCATCCTTTCTTGCAGTGATTTCACTCTTTGCACTTTTAAATATCCTGAAAACTCAACACTCAGAGAAATCTCTTCCCACTTTTGTGCGGATGGAAAGGCTGACAGAAGCCTCAAGTCAGCAGGAATGCATGAGGAACACTGCTGAGCTAGGGAGAAGGCTTTTGGAAGCCCCAGGCCTGCCGGAAAGCAGCAGAGTTCTGTAGTGGAAAGCTGTCAGAAGCCCTCCAAAGGCTTCCAAACACCTCCCTTACATCCCCTCTGCACCCTCCAAAGATTATGAAAACCAATCCTAGAACCCTCCAGCACCCCCCCCAAACACCTAACATCCCTTGACACAATGAAAAAAAACACTGAGATGTCTCTGAGAACTTCACTTTGACCTCCCTGAAATGAGCACACAGCTCCAGCCCCATTCCTAGCGAGCAAATGTCCTCAGTATTTGGGCATTGTGGGCAGGAATGTCTAAGATACAAACAATCAGGCAGGATTTGGGTAACTTTGGCCTTGTATCAATGAAACTGGGCAATGGACAGATGATTTTTTACCCCAGGGAGACACAGATTGGGGAAGAACCAGACAAACCCTGGTAAAGCTCTGTCCCGTTTCAATGGCAGCTCTGGCTGTGCCAACTCAGCACTGTAATTGTTCTCATCAGCACTAATTGGTGTTCAGAAGGGCAGGAGGTGTTTGTTCCTGCTGGAGCCCCCAGCCTCTGAGAAATGCAGAAGAAAAAGAGACAATTTGGGTTCAATTTGCTGCAAAAGGCTACTTAGGCAGGTCAGGATGATCCCAATGGAGCCTGGGTGGATCTATTTGTTCCTTCCCCGCAGTCTAGCCTGGTCACCGGTATGGGTGCGGCGATGCTGGCTGAGGTGCCCCTTTTTGGTGAAGCTCTTGCCACACTCAGCACAGGGGAAAGACTTCTCTCCGGTGTGGATGCGGCGGTGGATGATGAGACTGGAGCTTCGTTTGACGTTCTTGCCTCACTCCCTGCAGCTGGAGGACTTCTCAGTACTGTGCACCCTGCGGTGCTGGCAAAGGGAGGACCTCTGGGTGAAGCTCTTACCACAGTCGGCACAGCTGTACGTTTTCTCACCACTGTGGATCAGTTGATGCCGGAGGTATGACGTGCTCTTGGTAAAGCTCTTTCCACACGCAGCGCAGGGGAACAGATGCTCTCCAGTGTGGATACGGCGGTGGATGGTAAGACTGGAGCTTTGTTTGAAGCTCTTGCCGCAGTCCCTACAGCTGAAGGACTTCTCACTGGTGTGGGTGAGGTGGTGCTGCCTAAGATGAGAGATCCTCCTGAACCGCTTGCCACAGTTGTCACAAGAGACGGGTTTCTCTCCAGTGTGGGTGAGGCAGTGCTGGGTGAGACTATAGCGCTGGGTGAAGCTCTGCCCGCAGTCAGCACAGGTGAAAGGTTTCTCCCCCGTGTGGGTGCGGCAGTGCCGAGTGAGCTTGCCACGCTGGGTGAAGCTGCGTCCGCACTCAGCACAGGTGAAAGGTTTCTCTCCAGTGTGGGTGCGGCAGTGCTGGGCGAGACTATAGCGCTGGGTGAACCTCTGGCCGCAGTCAGCACAAGTGAAAGGTTTCTCCCCAGTGTGGGTGCGGCGGTGCTGGATGAGCTTTGAGTTCCAGCGGAACCTCTTACCACAGTCACCACAAACGAAGGGCCGGGAGCCAGGCTGTGGGCAGTGGTGCTTCACTAGCTCTGAGCTACCTGGGAAGCTCTGCCCACACTCACGGCACTGATTCAGCTCTTTGGGTGACACTGAGGGACCTGCTCTGGCGTCATCCTCCTCCATACATTCCTCCTGCTCATCCTGGTCACCTTCATCATCATCATTATCCTCCTCTTCATAGTCATCATTCTCAGCATCATCCTTGATCTTGTCCTCTTTTTCCTCTCCCTTCAGTCTGAAATTTGGCTGCTCCAACTTGATCTCTGGGTGTTTCTTCTCCTCCCAGCTCTTGCCTGGGTCCTTCTGTGAGGCCATACTGTGGCAGGAAGGGGTCACAGCTGTGCAATACAGAAGATGGAAGCACCTGAGCCCAGGACCTCAAACCCTCAGATCCTGACTAGGTCATGACAGTCCCTGACTCCCAACACCTCCCAATACCCAGCTGGAGGAGAGAATGAAGAGGGGACCTCAAACCTTCAGTTTCTGCCACAGTGTGGGCACAGACCTCCAATACCCATGCTGAGACCCCAGGTTCCTGTGATCAGTGCCCTGAGGTACCCTGGGGCTTACAAGTGGTCTTGTCCTACTCTCCTTGAGCCTGGTGACATTGGCAGGGTGGTTCCTGGCCCAGGCCCTGTCCTTTGATCTCCCTTGGCTCAGACAATGGAGGCAGCAGCAATGAACATGGAACACGAAACCACCTCCAACCTTCTCTCACCACCCTCCAGATCCCAACCCCTAAACATCACCTCCTGCCATACAACTGACCCCCAGCAGCCAGGAGCATTTATCAACTCCCATAACACCTGATGTGCCTCAGAGCTCCTAGAGAGGTGAAATATGCTGGACAGGAGGAGGTGGAGGAGGCTAAGAGCTGCCCTGGGGGCATAGGATCCTGCTGTCAACCCACTCTGGGTTTCTTACCTGTTGGGCTGCTCCAAGGGACAGATCTGCAAACTCTGCTCTTCCATAGCACACAGGGGCAGGGATGATGGAGAGAGGACTCAGCCCCTGACAGAGAGAAGCAAAGGGCTCAGAGGAGAGCACTGACCTGCAAGGGATGGCTCAGCACTGCCCAGGACCAGGCAGCACAGCTCAGCCTTGCTGGGGGCAGCTCCCAAGGCCAGCAGCACAGCCACAGCCACACAGCCAGGGCTGCTCAAGAGGGGTGGCCTCAAGAAGTGCAGACTCAGCTCCTTGCCCAGCACACAGCCCCCAGCACACAGCTGCAGGCCAGCACCACAACACAGCTGCCTCCACACAGCCTCTCCCAGGCCTTGCCTAAAGCTTCCTCTCACTGCCTGCCCAGGGCTCTGCTGCCTGCAGCTGCATTTGACAGTAGATTTTGCCCTGGACCCAGCTCTCCTCCCTGGCCCTGCCCCCACCACACCCACTCTGTGCTCAGCTCTGCCCTGCACACCTCTCTGCTGGCCACTCCAACCTCCCAGAAGTTCCTAATAGCACCCAGAGAGCCTTTGAAATCTCACTGCTAAGATCCTTGGGGAGGTTTGAAGGAGGTTTTGTGTTCTCAAAACTCTTCAAATATGCCTGAAAAATCACCCAAACATCTTCAGAACGCCTCCAAAACATCTTCAGAAGTCACCAAATCCCTTCAGAACTGCTCAGAAACTCAGCTGGAATGCACAGAGCCCTGAGGCTGAGGCAGATCCTGGGACCAGGAACCTCTAGGGATGGGTTTTGCCCTGGGCTGGGGTTTGGGGTGGGGTCTGTGAGACTGCCTGTGGGGTTGAGGGGCAAGGAGTATTCCCGGGGTTGGGGAAGGGTTTGTGGGGTTGGGGGTCAGTGGGTCTGGAGGAAGCTCTGGGGGGAGATTGGGAGGAGCCCCTGGGGCTTGGCTTGGGAGCTGCTGGGGTTCTGCTGGTGGTGTCTGTGGGGTACAGCAGCACTCTGTAAGGTTATGGGATGGGGGCTGGGCAGTTGTGGGGGGGCTGTAGGTTTCTGGGGAGGTTTGTGGGGTTGGGGGTGGTCAATCTGGGTTGGGAGGGGCAATCTGTGGGGTTCTGATGGGGGCTGTGGGATTGGATCCCTGGGGGTTGAGGGTTGCAATCAGGATCCTTTGGAGCTCATGGGGGGAAAGCTGTGGCTGGGATTAGAATCCACTGGGGCTGGGGGGGGGGCTGGGGGGTTCTGGGGCTCTGGAATGTTTGGGGGTTTGATGGGGCCTGGCTGACCCTGGCACACTGGGTAGGGCAGGAGCCACCCGGGCACCAGAGGCCCTGATGTGTCCCCAGCTGTGCCCCCACCCAACAGCAGCTGCAGGAGGGGCTGGGGGTGGATCCTCCCCCTCCAGCCAGGACAACAAAAGGCTCAAGGTTAAGGGGGAGAAGCTGAAGCAGAAGCTGGCAGCCAGCAAACACAGTCTGGGGGGGTGGGAGGGGTGTTCTGGGCAGGGGGGCTGTGGGTTTGGGGTGATTCTGACACCTCCTTAACCTCTCTGCCCAGCTCTGCAGAAGGCCCAGCACCAGGGGCAGGCATTGTGCTGCCAGCCCAAGGGCTGAGGCAGGAGCACCCCTGGCTGCTGGCCCAGCACAGCCAGATGCAGGCATTGGCAGTCTGGGGGAGTTAAAGCCCTGAACCCCCCAAGCAGCCTCCCCCAACTACCTGTGCCACCCCAGGCAGCCCATGCTGCACCCTGCCACAAGCAGGAGGAGCCCAAAATGCCCCCAGGGAAACCACAACAGCAGCCTGAGAGCTAAAATGCCTCCCTGGCACCCTCAGTTACCTCCCTGCACCCCAAAGCTATCCCAAAGGAACCAATAATGGTCCCCAACACCCAGGCAGCAGGAAAGGACTCCCCCACCCCCAAGGGACCCAGCACTGGGGGGGACTGTAGAAGGATTCTGGGGGGCAGGGCCCATGGCAGTGCCATTTGGGACCCTGCCTGACCTGGGGGCAAGAAGACTTGGGGGGCAGCAACATTTGGGGACCCTCCTGTTCTTCCCTCCCCACTCCAGCTGGGCACTCCTCCAGTGCCACCCAAGTTGGGGACCCCATTTCCCTAGGGGTACCCCCCCCACCTCCTGGCCTCCTCTCACCAGTAGCCTTTCTCTCCAAATGGGGGCTCCTGCCCAGGAGGCCACCCCAGCCCCAAGCCCTGGGCTCACAGACCAGGCCAGGCCAGGCTCTGAGGTGCTCTATGGCCAAGCCAAGCTGAGTCCAGCACCAAGCCCCTGCTGGACCCCCCTGGACTCTTCCTTGGACCCCCCCCAGCAAGGGCAGCGCTCAAGGAGGTGTCCTGCAGCTTGTGCAGGGCTGAGAGCAGCTGAGGAGAGAGGGGAGAAGGCAAAGAGAGGGCAGAGAATGACCAGCAGAGAGCTCAGCACCACCCCAGGCTCCCATCCAGGCTGCCAAGGTGCTGCTGGGCACCCACCGGGCTTGGCTGGAGGCAGGGCACCACTGCCAGCTGCAAGTAGCCAAAGGGGCAAGCTGGGCACACTGGGCACACTCCCACCAGGGGGAGGCAGCAGCACAGCACCACAACGAACCCCCAAACACACCCACCCCGACCCAGACCCACACACAGCTCCCCACAACCGCACCCACCCCCTCGCACCACCCCACCACTTTCCACTCCCAGCCTCACCACCCCAACCCACACCACACCCACACACAGCCTCCCCCACCACCAACAGCTCCTACCCCCAAACCCACACAGCCCCACGGGCTCCTCACCAGCCCCTCACACGCCCCTCTCCGACCCCAAGCCCCCACCCAACCTCACACACGCCCCCACAACTCCACAGCCCCCAACAACCACCCCCCACAGCCCCACCCACACCAGCCCCACACCTCACCGAGCCCTCCTCAAGCCCAGCTCCAGGACACAGCCCTCAGCCCCACTGCAGCCCAATGCCAACCCCACCAGCCGCTCCCCCAAGCCCCAAGGGATCCCCACCCCAGCAGCCCCCACTCTGCCCCGCGCCTGCCCACACCTACCCCACAGCCCAGGCCAAAGGGGCGCACAGCAGCAGGAAGAGGAAGGACCAAGAGCTCGGAGCAGAGGCAGCTGCCGACTGCCGTCCCCTGCAGCCTCCTGGCAGCCTGGGCGAGCAGAGAGCGATGCAATGGAGGCCCCGAACCGCCCACGTTGCAGCCCAGCCCAGGCGGGAAGCCCCGCCCACGGCCGGGCAGCCGCAGCCAATCACAGACGCCGGATTACCCCAACCACGCCTCCAAGTCGCAGCGGGGAGCTGCGGCCCTGGCTCCGCGCGGGGCATGCCGGGAGGTGCAGCTCTCAGCCAGGGCGGCGCCGTCTGGGCTGAGCTGCGCTGCGGGGGCAGGGCTGGGGCACAGCAGCTCCGCAACAGCTCTGACCCAGCAGCTGCGCACAGCTCCCAGGAGCTTTGGCTCAGCTCGGAAAGGTTGCGCAGAGGTTTCCAGGAGCTCTGCAGAGCTGCGGAGGATTTTGTTCGCTGAGGATTCTCTGCAGGGTTGGGAACCCAAAACCTCCTCCCAGCCTCTCCCAAACTCTTGCAAAGAGATTTCGATGCCTCCCGAGGGGGCTTGGGGCAGCTCCAGGGGATCTGAACGGCTCGGGAGGAGTTTTTCTGTCGCCTTCCAGAGTTTCCAGCAGGTGCTGAGGACTTTTCCGGCAGTTTTCAGCCTTTTGCAGCATTTCTGAAGGATGTTGGAGACTGCAAGAAGCCAGAGCCTGGCTGAGAGCTCTGCAGAATCAGTTTGCAGGAGCTTGGCAGCCATGGGGATGAGGTTCTGGAGTTGGTTTGGGTTCGTTTTGGCACTTTTAATCATTTCCCGAAGCTCTGTGGATTATTTCCAGCCCCTTTTCCTTCCTTTTGAAGCTATTTTCCTCATTTTGGGCTGATTTTAATGGGTTTTGGGGAGACTTTGCTTAGCCTCAGGCATTTTGAATGACTTCTGAGGATAGCTTGAGTATTTTCATCTCCTTTTTCATCATTACTGAAGACATTTTGATCATTTTCAGGTCTTTTCAAATATTTTTGGGAGATATTTAGACCATTTTTAGGCTTTTCTAATGATTTTTGAGGTATTGTCATTATCCCCAGGCCCTTTCAATGATTTTTGAAGTATCTTTACTCATTCCAGGCCCTTTTGGTGAGTTTTGAAGACATTTTGATTATTTTTGTGCATATTTGATGTTTTTCTACAAGATTTTGATTCTTTTCAGCCCCTTTGAATGATCTTCAGAGAGATTTGGATCATTTTTAAGCCATTTTTTACAAAGCATTTTGAGTGCCCAAGAAAACTCCTTAAAATCCTCAAGTCTTCAAACAGAGCTTTTGAAGCATCTTTAGGGAGGTTTAGGAGGTTCTAATAGTTTGGAAAGTGTTAAAATGTTCTCCAAGTGCTGAAACAGGAATCCAGAGGCACAAAGCTGTCAGCTCCCTTGAGCTGCAGCTATAGAATTTGGGGGGGTTGAGATGTGAAGCATCAGGACTGTGGAACCTGCTGCTCCTGGCAGAGTTGATCCAATCAGAGAAGAGTTTGGGTTGGGAAACCCCCAAATTCAGCTGGCAGCTGTGGGCAGGAGGAACATTGCCCTGCTTGAAGCAGAGCCTTTGAACTGCAGCTGAGGGTTCAGAGCTGCCTTAGGAGGAGACTTGAGCCCTGGGGATGTATCCCAATGGGAGTTGTGTTCTCAGCCCCTGAGTGCTGCTGGTTTGCCACAGGGTTTCACAGACAGACTCACTAAGGTTGGAAAAGACCTCCAAGATCATCAAGTCCAACCTTCTACCCATATCTCCATGACCACCAGACCATGTCCCAGAGTGCCACCTCTACTCATGTCTGGAATACACCCAGGGACAGTGACTCTCCCACCCCCCTGGGCAGCCTGCTCCAATGCCTGAACACTCTTGAAGCAACTAAATTTTTCCTCCTCTCCAACCTAAATCTCCCCTGGTACAATTTCAGGGCATTTCCTCTTGTCCTGTCATTGGTTACTTGGGAGAAGAGGCCAATATTGGCCTCACTCTGATCTCTTTCCAGGTCCATGTAGAGATCAATGAGGTCTCCTCTCATCCTTCTCTTCTTCAGAATAAGCAATCCCAGCTCCCTCAGCCTCTCCTCACCAGACCTGCTCTCCAATCTCCTCACCAGCTTTGCTGCCCTTCTCTCTCCCTGCTCCAGTGATGAACAGAAAAGTCTCATTAACAGAATAACAGAGTTGATAAAGAACTTTCTGCTTGTTAGCTGAAATGCTGGAATGCAGGGAGGGGGAGAGGGGTTGGCAGACAGCCTTTGGATTGATAAGGAGTAAGAGGATTTGTCAGTGATTCACTTCTGTTAGTCTTGGACAAG